>NW_026067922.1:2305521-2363820 GCF_014885135.2 Alexandromys fortis
AAAAAAAAAAGAAGCACCTCACTAATTAACTGCTCCTGGCTTTTTAAATAAGGTGTGAGTCCTCATTCTGTGAGGACAGCATCTTCATGGCCTGGTCAGCTCCACAAATCTCCTTCTCTCCAGACTGCTGCTCAGGGATTAACTTTCAACATATATTTTGGAGTTAACACAGTCAAACCATAGCAGCCAATATGCCATAGAATCTGTCTGCAGTTTAGCCAGAGGAACAAGCAGATAAACAGCAGGGGACATAGAAAAGAGAATCTCTGTAGCTAAGGTATTTCCCACCACACTCCCTCCGTTGTAGTCCTTTTTAAGAACCTTGAATAAAAAACTCCTAAACCATGCATTTTTGGTGCTATCTTGGTACACAGGATTCTGTTCCTTTTGCCACCACACCACATAAAGTGATTCCACAGGAAAAACTTTACCGTAAAGACTTTGTTTGCCTTAATCCCAAATCACAAACAAAAATCACCCTGTCTTCTAAACTGATTTAAACTTCTCTATGACAGGGATTATACTCTAGCTGAACTTCACTCTACCTCTGGATCCAACCTACCCAATCAAGTTTCCCTGTACATGAACAAGCAGGTTTTAATTAATGATTTTTTTAATGAGAACCAGTTAGGGATGCATTCCTTGGCTGTGTCTGTGTGTTTCGCATGGGCAACTGCACTCAACTGGGAAGCACACACTAAAAGGTAACACTAGCATTTCTTAATTTTACAGTTCTGCATTGTTCTTCTCCATGCCTAGGCATAATGTTCTCTCCTAATATATAATGAGAACACAATACTTTTATTAATTCGTTTAACAAACATGCACTTCTCTGGGGTACATGGGGAGTCAACAACAACAACAAAAAAGCCCTATCTTATCCTTGTAATGGAGAATTCAGTTCGTGCTGAACCACTTTGCATTAATTTATTTATTTTTATTCCACATATTCATTTTATCAAGAGAAATCTGTCCAAGTCAAATTCTGCTACTTCTGTAAGTGACACACAGGACAGGAAATAAGTAGGGTTGACTCCCTTAAGTCCCCATGTCCCTAGCTCGTTCAAAAACTGTTGTTATTATTCTATTGATCTACCTTCTCCTTTCTTAGATGTATGGTAGGTAGCTGTGAGGAGCCAATTCGCTTAACATAAAATATTAACATTCATTAGGTTTCAGATTTTGGGTTCTTTTTCTCCCAGTGTGTAATTAAAGTGCCGTGGAAACAAATGTAGTTCCTTAAATGAGGTGTAACTGTGCCAGCCCCAAGTAAAACCCTAGGCATGGAAGTAAAGGGGGAAAAGAAAGCCATGCAGACATGAAAATAATCTCTCATTACTTTACTATAAGAATCTTAATTAGTCCCAAAGGTTTTTCCTTGCTCATTTTAAACCAAAATCGGGTCGATCAGACAATGCAATGTGTGTCAATCAATCTCAGCTAGAGTCAGCCAGCTGTAGTCACTCAGCTCATGTGACTTGACCCTCCATGCTTGCAACTGTGCATTGGCTCGTAATTCACTCCCTTCCAAATTACAGGTGTGTACGTAGAACTGTGCCGGGAAGTGAGCTTTTCTAATTGAGTTCATCCTTGTAAATTAATAAAAATTCCTGCCAATCAAACATGTGCATGTTTGCAGGAATATTATCAGTAGGTAATAGAGATAATTAATACTTCATGACATCAAGGTCTGAAATTAAAATCAAATCTGAGACTTAACTGAGATTATTAAATCTGAGGAAAATTATCTTTCAGATGACAAGAGTCACAACCTTCAGTACCTGAATTAATAGGAAGGAGCAAGCCTCCAAAAACATAGGGCATGCTTTTTTTCTTAAGTTGCAATAATTACCACTTTATGACATTGAGGACCTATAACTGGCTCAAGATAATATTGCATCTCTGTGAAATATTGTTGCAGCAAAAACTACAATTTCAGGCAATTTACCCAGTAGCAGAAATAACTGAACACGTATGGAATTGGAAGGTGGGACCCAGGCTTTTTGTCTCATGTAAGACCTGGATTTTAGCTGATAATTTTGCAGTTGGGTCTCAATTTCACTTTGACCAAACAAACCATCGTTTCTGCCCATGCCTTAGCTCTTCCATAGTGTGGAAGTAATATTTTCTCTGTTTGCAAGATTAATATCATGATCCAGTACAAGTGATGCTTAATAATCAATTTATCCCTTTATTTTTCTTATTCATTCAGTCCTTTGATGTGAGTGCCAGGTCCCATGTAGAAAAAATTTAGAAAACAGGCATCAGAAAATGATAAAGATCCTGTTCTCAGAGGACCTCACAATCTGGCAAGAAAATTAAATATACAAATTGTCCCTGGACAGGGACAAGCTTAGAGCCAGTAGGAGCAATGTGTGATATGGTAGGAGTGGTGGCGATGGTTGATAGGTAGGGGCACTTCCCACAGGAGCTTTTTTTATTCCACAGATAAGTGACCATTCAAGGGGATAAGGTAACTGCTCATAGTTGTTGGGTTTTTTTCTACCACCACTGAATTAAGTGATGGATTTCCAAAAAAAAAAAAAAAAAAATTACCTGAGTGTGACTATATTAGGTACATGATAAAAGCATAGCATTATTTTCCACACCACAGTTATATTAGAAAGTGGAATACCTTATAAATACATACATACATATGTACATACATACATACATGCACATACACACACACACACACACACACACACACACACACCATCCTTTCTTAGAGGAGCAGATTCCCCCAAAAGCAGGTTGAGTGGAGGAGAGATTACAAAGTGGAAATTCAGCCCTAGGTAGACAGTAGAGTCAAGAAGACAGAACTGGTTTACAGGCATGAGGGGAGAGCTACAGAAATCAGCTGATTCTCAGACCCAGACATAAAAGGCAGTTTGGGAAAATAGCATGCAGTTCAGAGTCTGCTCCTTTAAGGCTTTTTTCGTTGGGACTGGTCTAGGGATGGACACTAAGTTATAGCTCTCAAATCTTATACCTGACAGGAGGAACTGAGACTTGGGTCCAATCAATACACTGGGATCACAAAAGTGGAAGAGGGAAATTTATAATACTACTACTAACAACAGCCAAGACAAAGATCTTGAAGTTACACATGATTTTTCTGTTCTGTCTGGTTACAGCACATGCAGTAACAGTTGGCTCTTCTATACATGGTATGTACTCGTGATCATAACTAATTTTGCACACTTGTGTGAAAAATTGGCCCTTCTGGCGTATGTATAACCATTGGCCAAGCACCATACCTCTGCAATCCCCTAATCCAAGATCTTACAGATCTCCCAGAAGGAACTTAAGACATTCCCACATAACAGGCAGAATGTCTGTCCTGGGTAAGCGCTATGCATGCCTACACATTTTTAATATACAAGTGTATAAATAATGACATCTCCATTGTTTTAGCAGATTCCCACTGCTAAAAAAAATTACATTGGGCTAGATAATTTAAGAATGCTAAAAACACATTGCTCACAGTTCTAGAAGCTGGGAAGGCCACGGGTGCTCCTTGGGTGCCTGGCAAAGGCTTGTTTTTTTCTTTCAGGATACCTTACATGGAGAAAGAGACATATGCTGTGCCTCAGAAAAGATGCCTGAACAGAAGGGAAGGGCAACACAGGCCTACCTAGTACAATGTCTTTTATAAAAGTATGAATCCCATTCATGATGACAATGACCTCATTACTCAGCCACTCCCTAAATGCTCCCCATCTTAAATTTTCACAAAACTTTGGAAAGACAAATATTCAAGCTGTCACTTATTCTTAAGGGGACCCTGTATTTCAGGACCTAGGAGACAGTGTTCTCCTGTCTGGGACCCACTTTGCTGCACATACAAACGCTGCTTCTCCTCTCATCTCTGGTCAAACATTCAGGAAAAGCATATGGAAAAGACAACCCACACCCATTGCCAGCTAAGCCTGTGCCCTCCTAGCACCCACTCCTCTTGTCCTCTCTCACCTGATTAGAATCTTCTCTGTGATGCTCTATAGCTGTGACACAAAATGTCCAAATCATGTAAAGGCAAAATTCTGTGACATGTAATTTCCTCTTTCCTTTATTCATCGGAGCTTGCTATTCATTATCTCATTTCTTCTGATCCTGTCAGATGCCAGAAGTCTCATTTGAGACAGATAATAATTAGCACCCTGGAACTGCTAATCACTGGAGGGGGGTAGTATACTCATTTGACTAAGCACAAAGGTTAGTCACAAAGACCTAATCCAAAGCCCTATCTAGGCTACTTAATGAGTTAATGACCTTGATCAAATAATCTCATCTTTCCAAATCACAATGTCTTCAACTGTATAATGGGATCGTTACATGTGTCTACATAAAGTTGATGTATGGGCTAAATGCGACCACATGCCTTGAATATTTAGATGTGCTTCGCTGCCAAAGAGAGCCTTAGTATTTAGTTGTCATTATTGCTTATTATCGACAAAACTCTTGTAATCATTGTAGCAAATTCCAGCTTGAAACCTCAAAACATAAGCACAAAATTGAAGATTACCATGATGTCTTAGTTCCCTTGGGCTGCTCTAGTCAAACAGTGCAAACTGAGAATCTCAGAAGCACAAAAACAGATTCTGTAGGAAGGGAGGTAAGAAATAAAAGCACTGGAAGATTCCGTGTCAAGGAGACCTTTCTTGATGATTTATATGACACCATCTGCTGCGTCCTTACGCCGTGGGAAAGAAGGCATTTTCTCCCTTTTATAAAGGTAAGAAACTTACCTACAAAAAGCATTATTTTCGTAAGTCAAAGTCTCCAACTATCATCACCTTGGGGAATTAAGATTGGAACACATAGGACAAGAGAATGGCTTGGCAGATGATGACATTTGTCACCAAGACGAACACCCTGAGTTTGATCCCCAAGTCCCACATGGCAGAGGGGAGAATCATTTCTACCAAGTTATCTTCTGGCCTGCACACACACTCCTTTGCATACACATACATGCATACATGTACACACGCATACGCATGTGTGTGTCTACACACACACACACAATGTAATAAAGAACAGCTTGGCATATACCTTTATTGGAGAGACATAAGCATTCAAGCCTTGTGGAAATGTCAAGCATAGCTGGAGAAGAGTGAAGAAGAAGGACTTGGAGTGAAGCTACCAACCCTGCAGTCAGTCACTAGCACTTAATGAAGCCATGACAAAGTCTGTCCATAGACACTATGAAAGCACCGAGTTAAAATCCAACTCCATTAGGAGGCTGCAAAATAGGGACTCTGGAAAGCAAGCATATGCTGCAATTGAAAGGTAGCTTAGTTTCCAGGCCATATGTAGTCTCTTGAGAACTTGATGTATATTAGCATAACTAGAGAAATCATTTTTGAACTAGCCTCTAATGACAGGAGTGGCAGTAGACCCCCCCCCTTAGCTCAGGAGGCTCTGGGGGGCTCTGAGTCACCTGGATATGCTCCGAAGGGAAGGATCTGTAGGAGCCCCCTCCCCTTCAAACAATCTTTATTCCTTGCCTCGTTCTCTAAGAGAAGGCATATGTTTCTTCGATTTGTTGTTTGCAGCAAGGTGCAGCTTAGAGGGAAGTGGATTGCGCTTGTGTTTGCCATGAAATTAAATAAGAGCAATGATACATAGCCAATGTGCACCCATAAATTTCAAGCAGGAAAATTCGAATGTGGCGTGAGGATAGAAGTCGCTGATATATTAGAAGGGAAAGGCACTGAATCTTGGGCAAAACGAGAGAAATATAATTTCCCTGCATTATCTTGTCCCTTTCTTAATTGCCTACCAGGATGCATTCATCAACTCACTTCCCTAGGCCCCGGCTCTCTCTTGTATGCATTTTTATACAAAACAGGCTTGTGTTTTAAGTATAAAACACAGAGCTTGTGCTATCACATCAGACACAGACAATGGATAAAAATCTTCACTTGTCACTTTCCAGATATAACACATTTTGCATTTCAAAGCCAGAAAACAAGCTGCAAATACTGAGCGGGGTGGGCGGGATGGTGGGGATGATAAAGATGGGGGCAGGAGCGCCCACTGGGCTGACGATGTAGCACAGACACTCACAGGAAACTCGGGCTTTATAAGGGTAGCTCTTCAGACCATGTCTGCTTCAACTGCTGACTTGGTCATCCGATTCCCCTTGCAGAGTCCACTATTGAGAAGAGAGATGTGGGTTCCTTTTTGTCTTGTGGGAGATGGATTGAGGTGATGTGGTTTCACCTGCGAACTAGACACATCGAGAAGAACATATAAAGACCTCATGTGGGAGACACACACAAGCCATATGTCCACCAGATGGTAAAAGCTTCACCTCGGAGGAGGCAAAGCGTAGCTGGTGAAAAATCCCTGAGCCAGTGTACCAACAGGTACAGGCATGGCAGCTAATCTTAGATCTCTGGTGACAGAATGAGCTCCTCCATCTGCCTGCCGGTCCTGCTAGGCTGCTGATCCATGAGAGCTCTGTGGTATAAGAGCTTGGCAATTGGGGTCTTCTGGCTAAATAAATAATCCCATTTAGCCTCAGATTCCCTCCCTCTTCCTCTTCTTCTCTCACTTAACCCTGGGTCCTCCCTCCCTCCCTCTGTCCCTCCCTCCCTCCCTCCCTTCCTCCCTCTCTCCCTCACCATTTCCCTCTCTTTTTGATGATTTTTGTGTGTCGTTGTTTGTTTTCTCTATACACAGAGTCTCCTTATATACCCTAGCCTGCCTTCAAGATCATCATCCTACTGCCTCAGCTTCTGGAATATAGGAATTATAAACATCTGTCACTGGGGACACAAATAACAATCTCCTTGAACTATCTCAATGACTAAAGTAGAAATTGCTGACTGACAACTTCATGCAGCATACGTCATACGCCTGCAAACACTATGTCATCATCAGATCTTAGGGACTGGTTACCAAAGAAGCTAACAATTTGTGAAATTGCAGAGACTCTATTCATCTGTGTAGGTTTGGAGAGAGAAGAAGAAACAGACTGAGTTTACTGAAGGCCATAATGCTATCCAATGTGGGTCTTCTTTTGGTTTCTTTCTCTGTAATTTTATATTTTTCTTTTTAAAGATACTTTACATATTATAATTAGATTTTTTATAACTATCATATTTTATGCTATTGTAATTTTGCTTTTAAACACTTTTTGCCTTCCAAGTGATTGGTGTTAGTATATAAAAACATAAACTGTTAATAACACTTGTACTTATGTAGCATTAGTTTAAGTTCCATTAAGACTCTGGGATAATTTTGTTTACATGGGGTGTCAGTATTTAACCTTGGCTGGTCTGCATCTAGCTATGCAGACCAGATTAGCTTTGAATTTGAATTTCCCTTCTGTTTCTGTCCTTCTGCCCAGGAGTAGATATGCAGAACCGTGCCAATCTCTAGACTCTGGAATTTCCCAGGAAGATAGCTAACTGTCATTTGTCTTTATTTATCACACCGGCAAGGACTACCATTCTAGTGGGACAACATTGAACATTATTAATTACAGAGGATATAGTTGTCCGGAATTTGATGTTAGAAATAATAGCATTTGTTCTTTCATATTATACATGATGCAGACAATTTTTATAGACTCCTTTTAATCAGGACAAAAGATTTCCCTACTTACAATATTCTTAACATCCTTTACCATGAACATGTGCTGAACTTTTTTAAATACTTTCTTGGCACATATATTGCAATGATTATATGATTCTTCTCTCGTATTTTGATGGTTGAAATTACATTGACTCTCAGATCATTTTTTTTTTAATAAAATTGGCAGAAGCGTAACTCTAGTGAAGTGATTTTTCTCCCAAGGATAGACATTCTGATGTGGAGAACTTCAGATAAATTAGGGTGTGTCCACTTTACTTGGGGGCAAATTGAACCAATAGTTACTGTTCCATAGGGCTATAAGCAAGGACACCAGTTGTGACCTTGAGAAATGCTTCTGACTATTTCCAGGATATTCTCAGGTGAATTTCCATGCACTCTTACTTTGAAAAACAAAATCTTATTTTTTTCTTTAAATAAAACATCAAGTGAAATATAATTATCTCAAAAACTGAAGTCGCAACACATTACACTGACTAACCAGGTCTGTCATATGTGACAGCTTGAACAAGCTATAGAAAGAGCTTGCTGGGGCCTCAGGGACACAGACACTGCAAAAGAATTATCAGTGCCCCATGACAGAGAGAGCAGTGCAGGAAATAATGGGCACAATGGATTTCTACCCAGGCATGACCCGCGGAGCTCCTCACCCTATCCCGAAAATATGAAGAGTCGGGGTGTGGACATGTACACTAGTGAAGTACTGACTGAATCGAGAAAAGTTTTTAAAAAAGAAATGTACTTTCTGCCTCTTAAAATATCTGTCACTGCCTGAATAAATTCCACTTATGAGTTATCCATTTCTTCCACTGCTGAATTTTCATGTGTCTTTGGCTTTGAAGTGCCCTTCAAGGGTTATTGCTGTTAGTTCCTCCTCCCACTGCCCACTTGATCTCCTCACATTGCTCCAGTAATAGCTATGCCGTAATGGAAAAAAAAATTAAGCAACTCTTAAATTGTTTCAGAAAACACAAATAAGCATAACTTTTTTTCCCCCCTCATTTAATTTTCTCCCTTGCAGTCTGGTGGAAAGAGGAACTATCTTAGCCGGCTCTCTAGCAGATACTCTGCTTCCCGTGTTCCGTATGAAGGAAGCCATGTATTAAATTGGGATGAGCCCTTGCATTTCATCATAGAAAGTGAGTGTTGGCTTGAAATGGAGGATCAGCTCATGTGGGAATGAGATGGTGCCTGGATCATAAACTGCTCCTCCTGGGCAAAGGACCGAATTATGAAAACTATTGTTTATGGCCCTTATCATTTACAAACAGGTGAACACAGAAAAAGGACTTTCAATTTCCCTAAATTAATTTTCAGTTGAGAGTTCTCTTGTGTTAAAAAGATAAGAAATTTGTTTTGGAATTACAGTACAAGGAGAGTACAGCCGTCTAAAGGACCTGCAAGTTTAAGGTTACCTAGCAAATATGGATATGGCATTTTTCAGCCCCTATTCCTTTTTACCTCACATTTGAGAAACTGAACAGACTTTAAGACAAATAATGTTCTAATTCATGGTCCTATCTCCTCAAGACAGCTTCCTGGGCAACAACTGTGAAGATGAGTCTGATTGTGTGTGTGTGTGTGTGTGTGTGTGTGTGTGTGTGTGTGTGTGTGTGTGTTGCTATACTGATAAACTCAAACCTTGTACCACTGTGTTGCTGTACTGAAAATATCATGAATTCCCTCCGTGGGGTTTGGAGAGATGGATCAGTGGTTAAGAGCTCTTTCAAAGGACCAGGTTCAATTCCCAGTACCCACATAGCAGCTTACAACCATCTGTAACTCCAGTTCCAGAGGATCCAATACCCTCATATAGACATACATGCAGGCAAAACACCAATGATGGTGAAATAAAAAATAAGTATTTTAAGAAGTCCCTCCCCAATGAGAATTTACTGAAAGAATTCCTCAGCATTTCAATGTGACAGGCAGCAGCGCTTATATTCTCAATGGACTGATCCCACCACCTACCCTTTATATACCAACTGTCTCCCCAACACAACACATTACTTTATCCATATCCTTCCTCTAACCCCAATACACATAGTTCAACACACACTGGAAACCTCATCATTTTTTATGACTATTAGATGGAGCTTTGGTAGTAATAACATATCTTGGGACTGCCCCTTATGTCAAAGAGTCATAGCCATCATTTTAAACACATGAGCTCATTTCCAACCTACACAATTGTTGCTTGCTAGTGACATCTCCGTTAGTTACACCAAATCTACCAAAGAGAAGTTTTTGATCTCAGAGGACAGATGACTTACTCAATTCCCTGTCATTTGCACAGTGAGGATTCCAGATTAATTTTTTTTACTGCATATGTGTAGTTAACCAGTTCCTAGTAAGGCCTGAAATATTAGCTTCTTCACCAGCTACCTGTGGCATGTGTGCCAAGGACTCTGCAATGTCACTTCCTGGATGTTCACAAGTACCGTCATCCAGTCCCCAATTCTCCTTCAGCTTCATGTACAGTACTATTATCCTCACACTGTGGAATTTACACCTCCTAATTGACTATCATATGCCAGAGCATGTTCCTTGTCAGAAGTTCCTAGTTCTTAACCTTTGTTATCTACAGCAGACCTTCTTTACCTGCCCTCCCATGTATTCTACAAGTATGACATGACAGATTACTCATAGACATTCTCACGTCCACCTCAGCATCAGGTTTCACCCACTACCCAAATCCTCCCACACTTTGGATTGCGCTACTTGGCAGTCACCAGTTTGAATCATGTGTCTTAAGCTCCTTCTGGATTGTAACTCTATGCACTTCAGTGTCTTCCCTAAACACAGAACTGTGCACTGTCTATAAGTTTGGTACAATAAATTCCAGTTGAGTGAACACATGAGTATATGACCCAATGATTATATACTTAATAATGAATAGACCACTCTGGAGTTAATCTTCATAGTCTGATTGGATTTAAAATCAGCATGGAACAATATTTTCTGGATATATGAGGGTATTTCCAGAAAGTTTACTTTGGGATGAAAGACCCACTTAGAATGTGCACAACATCATCTCATAGTCTCAGGTCCTAAGCTGAACAAAAAAGAAGAAAACAAGCAGAACTCCAGAATTCTTCTACTTCCTGGGGACATGATATGACCAGTTGCCAAATGCTTCTATTGCAGGGTTATCTGCATCTCCTCTAATGACGAACTAAAACCAACTCTTCCTTCATGTTGCTCTTGACTGGTATCTTGAAAATGAGAAGAATAAATAAACTGCCAACAAAAAGGCAAGAGCTTTAAAGCTTTGACAAGATAGTATTAGATAATCAGAAGCCAAGTGAATCTTCCTAATAAGAACAGGATGAATCAGCAGGCCACCTGGGAAGAAGAACGCCAACTATGCTTTTCCATTAGGAAAATGTCCTTCAACTGGCCACTGAGCTTGGCAGAGAAAATGAAAAATCACTTAGTCCTTTGCACACCGAGGAAAGTAGAGGGGCATTGCATCTCCTTGGGTATCTATTCTGAGCTCACGGATGCCTAGAATGGGGCCCAGAGATCACAACTCATTTTTCATGTTCTTAAAGAACCATCACCCCCACCACAGCCTGGGGACAGGTCAGTGGGGAGATGTGTTCAGGATCCTTCTGTACAGAATGCAGGATTGGCATTCATGAAAACCTTTTCTTCAACCATTTGACTCTCATTATGCACAACAACGGCTTAGGTAAGTAGGGATTAAAGCAAGAATTATTCTAAAGCAAGAAGTTTATCCTTGAGACATGAAAACAGAGAGAAACCTGCTACAAATGTAGGATTAGATTATAAACTTGTTCACTGAACAGTTACACAGCAATTTGCTGCGGTAATTATTGCCATTAATTTGAGAGCCAATAAATATTACAAACTTCTGCCATTTCTAGTCTCATTTATTCTGAAATCCTGGAGTGCCTTTATTTATTTATTTATTTTTCGGGTACCTGGTTTGCTTGGCTGGTCTACAAACCTCTATCCTAATGACTTTTATAATCATAGGCATTTTGGATGTGAATCAAAACCTTCCCAGATTACCTTCTTACATTGGGAAGGCAATGTGTTATGACTGAAGAGGTAATTCATCTTGGTCACCCTTCTGCATGCAGCGCCGTCCAGCCTGGAGGTTAATAGAACAGAGGGCAGTGGCTGCCATCTTGGGTCTCATTCCATTTCAATTTTCTGGTCACGAACACAATGTTGTTTCTAGCCAAGGGGGGTGAACAGGAGCATGTAAGTCTCCCCCTTGATGCCTTTCCCTCTGGCTTTTCAGTCTTTGGAGAGCAGGACTCAGTGCTAGTGTAATTGAACTGCTGTGCTTGGCTTCTCCGCTGAAAGAGGGAGATATATCGTCCTTCTGGTGACTTGTTGTAATGGATTTCAATCTCAGCTGGGTTTAACTCTATGAATTAAAAATTATGGTTGGGGTGGGGGTCCAATGAAGATAGCAATTTTAAATTCAGTCATGTAAACTTCAGCTTTCTGAAGTGGACACAGAAGTTCTGGTTTATTTTCCTGGTCACAATGATATCGCACTGACTGACCACAATAATGGCTAGAGGAACTCACAGATTACCCAAGTATATCTTGCTGGACCATCTAAATGAATCTGTGTTAGAGTCAGCAGGTTATCCATATCCAAGACTCAGAGTCAATAAGGGTTTATGTAGAAGCAAACAGTTGTCCATGCTAAGACATTTGTTCAGGATAAATCAAGAGGAACCCCTTTAAGCCCAATAGTCTAGATACATTGATGGTGGGTACAATGGTTGATCTTGACATCTCATCCAAATTATGTTGAGAGGGGTCCATAAGGGTGTGTTCAGAGAGCAATAACTAAAAGAGAGATGACATCATCATGAATCTGGATGGAACCATCCCTCCGACAGGGAGCCTGGATGAAATGGCAAAGGAAAATCAAGTGTTGCAGTCTGGCGCTCTGTATCTTAAATACAAGAGATGAGCAGATCTGCTCTAAGATATTCTTCCTTTCACCATGAACAAAATCCCTGGAATTCTGAAGCAAAGCAAACTTTTCCTACCTTACTCTATATCAGGTATTTTGACATGATAATGGAGTGTGTGTGTGTGTGTGTGTGTGTGTGTGTGTGTGTGTGTGTGCATTCACGTGTATCAGTTACTTTCTCATTGTAGTTCCCAAACACCAATGAGACACAATTTAAAAGAAGAAGTTCTTACCCTTGTCTTAAAAGTGTAAAACTGGATTCCATCAATCATGGTCAAAAAGGCATGGCCTCAGGAGCTTGAGGTAGCTAGCTAGTCTAGTTGGGACCATAATCAGGACTAAGAAATAGGCAGGAAATAGGGCTGGGCTACCAAACATCAAGATCCACCCACAATGAATTGCTTCATCCATCAAAACTCCACTTCCTAAAGATACTACAACCTTCCAAAATGATGCTACAATTTAATAATTAAACATTTAAACATAGGAGCCTATGGGAGTCACTTCCCATTCAAAGTGTGATAGTAACTAAAACAGTAGAAGAGCTAGAATCAAAAACTATAGAATTTGCAGAATTAAAACTATAGAACACCACTGAGAAATATCCAGTGGTGGTGGGGAAGCTAGAGAGATGGTCCGGGGTAAAAAGTATTTGCTGCTCTTCCTGGGAAGGAACATGGTTCAGTTTTGATTTCCAGCACTCACACGGTGGTTCACAACTCTCTGTAGCTCCAGCTCCACAGGGTCGGATGCACTCACATGTTCATGCTCATATGTAGATATACATTACACATGATTAAAAAATAATTTTTTAACATATCTAGTAAAATCATTCGAACATAAATATGAGGGCGCTAAGGCTCGGAGAGTTATATGACCACTTCACTGTTCAGCTAGTATATGAAGGCTAAAGGCAATATACAAAAGATTTTATGTTTTTCATATCTGGAGCCTTTTTGCCTTCACTACACAGAAGTGTCTCACTGCATTTGGGGAAGTTCAGGATCTATTAATGGGTTTTGCTCCATAACAGAAAGATGAACTGGACAGGGATTCACAAAGTATCATTAAGATAGAACGCTATAGTGATAAATAGCAGCCGGATAAACACCCTCAGGTCTCTTCATGTAGCTGGTCTTGGATTCTGGGATTCCCCAAGCAGAGCTAATGATGAAACCAGCTAAATATAGATGATCTTTAGAACACTGGGGAAAATCTCTCAACAGACCTGACAAAAGAGGAGTTATTCATGTGTCAGGAAGATCAAGAGGCAAGGAACAGGTATATTGATCTGGATGGGAGTTGTTCTTAGCTTAGACCTGATGAGAAACATTAGGCCTTTAATTCATTATTATCCTTCTCAAGCTAGGACTGAAGGGCTAACACAGGGGATACTGCAAGTCAAAACCTTAACCTGATACATTTTTCCCAGAGCAAGTGCACAGCAATGGAGTTCAACCACTCATTAAAACTCCTAGTGCCTGCCACACCTCATGCTTGGTGAAGGCTGGACAGATATGATGGGCAATATTTCCTGCCAAGACAGCAGAGAACGTGAGGGCTGTGTTCTGAAGGGAGAACCAAGCAGTTGAAATAACCAAGCAGATGGACTGAGTGCAGAACAATGATGTAATATCGTTCCTGATCACAGTGCAACTTTCCAGATGGAATAAGATGACACCTGATCTGTGTAGAGGAAGAAACTGGGGTGACTGAAGAGTAAGTACCACTAGAGGGATCAGACAGTTGTTCCAGTAGCTCAAACCATCTTCTGGGTTTGTGTTCCAGTACCTAGCTATGGGGCAATTTGCCTATAGCTATGACAAAGCAAAGAGAACATGACGTGGGCTCCAAGGTTCTCCTTCATAAAGAAATAGAGATGAGAGAAGATTGTGATGTTTGGAATCAGCATAATTGCCAGTAACAAGTGAATGCCAAACGCACTGACTGAACTGCTCATGGGTTTAGTCTGTATTTAAAATGGGAATGTTGCACAGAATGGATGCCAGCTCAATTTTATAAACCTTGTTTCTTTTTAGCACTTACTACGCTTTCACTTGGGCCCTGTTTTTGCCAGCTCCCCCCCCCCCCCATCCTAAAGGTGACTCACCTATATTCTGTGTGATAACTTCCTGGGAGTTAACGACATTTATGGGTGGGGTAGTTAAAGATAATAAACTAAGACTAATTCTGCCTTTTAAATCTGAGCAAATGATTCTTGCTTAGGGCTTTAGTTACTCCCTCTGAGATCAGCTGAGGACATGGCAGATGGAGCAAGATCCCTTACAGGAATGCTGTAAAGAAATATTGGTTCAAAGGCAGTGTCTATCTTTATGATTATGTAGGAAGGAGCTCAACCTCAGAGCTATTGAGAAATGGAAGGGAAAAGAGGAGATGCGGTAAATAGTAGGTGTGCCCTAAAGGAGCTCATGTCTTCAGACTTAGTCAAGCAGGGAAAACGAAGGAGATGCTGAGCAATTCCTCTCATAACTTGGGCTCTGAGGGGACAGTAGGAGCATCATCATTATCCAGCTGTATTTGGGTGAAGAGAGTCTCCAGAAGAGAAAGAATAACACCCTGGAAGCAGAGTCCCTCTCCTTCCCTGGGAGTTCTGGGCTTCCAAATGTAGCCTGCTGATGAATGCCTGCTGCCTGGAGGTTTTGGACACACAATTACTGACCTGGCTTTGTAGAAAGACTGGCTGCCTGGCTGGGTCCAAAATGTCTAGAAAAATAGATAATTCAGAATTGTTTTTCTCTAGTGAAATCCCTCCGGCAATATCCACCTCCTGGAGTCACAATTCAGGCTCAAAGATACAGATGTGGCTTTGCTCCTGAGTGTGGTGGCACCTTTCTGAGACACAAAATAGTCTTAACCTAGTGCAAACCTCAAGAGACAGAAAGCACTCCCATGGAAATGCTTGGAAAGCTTAACATGTCATACCTCTGCTGCTGGTCTGCATGGTGCTCCTAATGTTAGTAAATTCAGCAACACCAATGTATACCATCATATACACATCAAAAGACCAACTCAGAATTGTTCTTCATGATGAGGTGATTATGGTTACCAGCCTACACCAGTCTTAAATGTTTGCCTTTGCCAATGGCCTTTACTTGTGTCTCTGCTCCATTCTTCCCAGCTTCTGTCCCTGCCACTCTCTGCTAGAAGCCATCTGCTCACAGTGTCCTTATTTTGATCATATAAAATGATTTGCTACCTTGTCCTTCCTTAATCGTTTTCTCATTTAAACAGGAAAGCTGATAGCTGGAGTTTAGCCATGATAGTGGAAGTATAGTATAGATACCATGAACTTTAGCTAACACAATAAATAAAAGTTTCCTACTACTCCCACCACAATCTGCAAATGAAAACCACATGCAATGGGAAATTATGTATCAGTGACATGCAATGCATTTTTATTGAATAGGTTTTCACCTACGAAGAATATTTTTTCTCCACTGCACAGGAGCTTTGCTTTTGAAAAATAAAATATTTAACAACAGTCATCAAAGAAATTCATAAAACTAATACAAAAATACCAGAACTGGACAGTAAACTCCAGAGTAGATGAGAATTGTGTGCCAATTGATGTTTATCACTTGTAACAAATGTACCTCTCTTGGTGGGACACAGAGATTTTTAAAAGGCCTAGCTAGTTTATTTCAGAATAGAATGGTAAGGCTTTAGAAGGAGACTTTTTTGTTACACACACACACACACACACACACACACACATTAAACACCACATACATACATATATACAGAAATACACATAGACACACACAAACACACAATTCCATTAAAAACCCAAACAATGCAAACCCATTCAGCTTCTTGACCTTCTACAATGTATTTGTTTTTCTTCCCTCCCAGAACCAGACTTCAAGAAACAACCACTGATATCACAAGCAAAACACAATTCTGAATTCTTCCTTTATTTCCTTTGCAGAAAAAAAAAGGTTTTGAAAGGAGTTTTTGAGTCATTTTCTTCTCTCATACTCTTAGTCTCTCACATAGCCGTGAACATCTTGTGGATAGGAAAGTGCTGGGAGGGAGATTGGCAGCTTGGAGCAAGTCTTGGGGGTGCAGAGGATGCATGGATCAAAACAAAACACAAGTTTTCAGATGCTCAAGAGAGTGAAAGGGAGAGTCGTATGATCCCGAGATTTTGATACTAAATGTTCCCATTTTCTAATTACGGATGTAGGCTTTTGAGTATATATTCACACAGTCAGCTACACAAATGAAACTGTATTCATTAAAATATAAAGAAGATGAAGTGGTTCTTGGGTTCAACAACATTTTTACGAACTACATAAGCATGTAGGAATAACATGAAATAAAGGGAGAAAAGAATTTCTTGACAAATCAACACTTCTATTACCATGAGGATAATTTAACTCTATTGAGACATTTCCCCTCTACTTCTTGCTACTCCTTATCAAGAGTACTAAGGTTAACTGAGGCCTGATCGTGTGTATCTGTATTACCTGATGAGTAGATGTCATCAGGCATCTGTACAAGGGCATAGACATTGCCCCTCAAAAGAAATCCACTTTATGGAATGTCTTGATCTATCCAGACTGCCAGAGGAAAAAAATATGAGTTATATAATAAATTCTAATTGTCTAGTGACTCTGAAAGTCTTGAAGAAAATGAAAGTAAAACTGTTTTCCAGGAATTGTGATTTTTCTGGATGACAAATGACTACTTCCTCTTGAACTTTCCATATATGGTCTTTTCCTGGTATCTGGGAAGGGGTTAGAGAGGTAGCACTCTGATTTCCTTTGTGATGACAGTGATGTCATCAAACCAAGGCCTCGTTCTTCAACCCAAAACACTCTCTCAGTGGCTCCATCACCAAATACAGTCCCGTCAAAGGTTATTATGTAGCATGAATTTTAGAAACACAATTGGTCCAAGAGGTATGGCTTCAAAGAATAATAATGTAAAGCCCTGTAGAGATAAAAACCACACATACATACACACACACACACACACACACACACACACACACACACAGAAATAGGAACACAATGGCCCCAAAATAAAAAGATAGGGGGAAACAAAGCAATGAAACTGCTAATAATCTTTGTCTGATAATTTCTTTTTTAGTTTAAAAAAATACTTGAATGTCATCCACAGTTCAGTTACCTTGAATATATATTTTGAAGATATTGAAATACTCATAATTTTATAAATAATTGTTTTCACTTATGCATACATAGTAGATCAGATAAACTATCTTTCCAAACACTAATTTGTCAGGTGGAGGAAAATATTTTGGACAAGAGATCTTGATGGTATTCTGCATACTAAATTGTCTGTGTAATAAAAATGAAATGTGTTGACTCTAGTGGTTTTCTTATCACATCATCAAAGATACAGAAAGCCATTTTGATCATCAGAAAGACAGTAAGTCATGTTTTTTGTTACCTTTTCAATAGTCTTTAAACATGTAATAATTATACTAAGTACTTAATTAATTTTGTAGGAGTAGGGTACAAGCTACAATGTGTGTGTGTATGTGTGTGTGTTAGTCAGAAGATAAATTGTGAGAGAGTTGGTTCTCTCCATCTACCATGTGGGTAATGTGGATTGAACTGGTGTCATTAGTCTTGATGGCAAGAGCCCTTTCTAACAGTCATATTGCCAATCCCAATATTCTGTAACGTTTGTGGTCTAACTTAAGAGAAAACTCTTCAATTACATATATTCATCTTTGAATTCCATAAAAAAATGCCTCAGATATAAACTCTGGTTAGTCTATGCTAGTCACTAGTCATGTCTATCTTCTTCCCAGTGATAGAATTGGCAAGGACATAAGACATTACTTCAGTTAACCTAATTTTAAGAAAACCTATAGAGGTCTTCCTGGAAGAAAAGTACATATATTCACCATCCTATGGTGATATTAGGATGCAATGTGACCCTTGAAGTTCTTGCAGTTACTGTATTACCCAAGAGTGAAAAGTGGTACTGGGAAAATAATCAACACAGACTCAGCGAAATCTAAAACCCACCACATGCAGGGCTTCTTTATTTCTAAGTGTCTTACTTGAAACTATATTTACTCTTGCTGTGAATGCTAATTAAAGTGAGGTTCTGTTATTGCTTTCTATTGTTTCCTGATATGGCTACTTATAAAAAAAGTGTGTATGTGTAGATTTGTTTTCCTTAAATTTTTTTTATTAATTTTATTTTTTAAAGCAATCTTTTTTATTTTATATGCCAATCCCAGTTCCCTCACCCTCTCCTCTTCCCATACCCCCATATTCTCCTCCTCACCCATCCTCCCCCACCCCAGGCAATCCATTCCTCAGAGAAAGTGAGACCTCCCATGGGGAATCAACAAAAATCTGTCTCATCACTTGAGGCAGGACCAAGGCCCTTTCCCCTGTATCTAGGCTGAGCAAGGTATCCCTTCATATGTAATGAACTCCAAAAAGCCAGTTCATGACAAAAGGACAATTTAGTACATAGGCCACCACGAAGCATCTTTCGCTCTAAATAATACCCATCCTGATAAGCTAATGTTTGACTAGACAGTTTATCTGACCTACTGGATTGAGTAAATGAAGCAATTATAGTCCTGCTTATTATGCAGTCAACACACACAATCCCCACTCCTTAGTAACAGGTGCGGAGAAAGGCCCCCCTCACAGGAAGAAGCAATTGAAATCGTTTGCTATCTTGATAGGTCAATGGTCCACTGAGAAAGGGTTAAGGCAATATCATTATTAATATTGTCTGATGAGCATACATTCTGTTTGCTTCATAAGACAGCAGAATCTTTTCATCTATAAACAATTCTACCGTGTAGATTTTCTTAAGCACATTTTCCTAAGAAGGAAATGGATGTTTCCAGAGCTTCTGGGTTCATTCAACTAGAGAAACAAAACATTGAAACATGACACTGAGAAGCCCGACTTAAGATATTTCTGTGGACGTCCAGCTTCCATAGATGACTTAAAGAGATTATTTAGTCTTCACTTCTTTTTTGTTTTCTTCTTTTATTAATTTTTTTTCTGGTCCCAAACTCCCTTTCTTTCTTGTTTCCTGCCCTTCTTCCTGTAAGATAGCTACTAAGAAAGATATAAGATTGACTCCGAGCAGATCTTGAGTTAGGCTGTCTCCAGAATATTTTCTACTATATACATAAATACGTCAAAGTAGAAACTGACAAACATTGCATTAGAGAATGATGAAAAATAGTGAAGGTAAAAAAAAATTTTTTTTTTGATTCTCTAGCAGCAAAGACCTGGAAGACAAAAGAGCAAGATAATGTTACTCTATAAAGATCAGAAACAGAAAAAAAAACATATACTGCATTTACTTGAGCATAGGGAAGATGTCGATATCTTAGAGATGACAGTATATTGGGATGGCAGTCCAGGTGCTAGGTGGAGATAATCAACCGTAGTGATGTAAATGAGAAGACGAAACGTGCTTCCAAGTCTTCAAAGCATCATAGATTGTATTGATAAGCGTTGCTTAACTAGAAACACCTTTCATTGTGCCACACAAAGGATGTCATGTCCTCCGTCATGGCTAATGTTCCTTTACTGAGCCTCTTCGCCTGCCCTTGACCATTGCCTGCCACTTTGTTGAAGTAATATTCTTCCAAGAATCCACTACCTCCAGCCCCAGAGAGGAACACATTCCCCTAATGTATTGCCCTTTGAGGAGAGGACATAGCAAGTGAGTGTGGACAGTGTGAGAGAAAAAAAATAAATATTTGTTTAGTTTTTAGGGAGATAAAGAGGCTAATACCATGTCTCTGTTAACTCTGAGAGGAAAGGGAAATAATTTATTACATTCAGTAACTCAGATTGGGAGATGAGGGAAAACTTAAATACTTCAATCAAAATGACCTTCCTCTACCCCTGAACATGAACTCATTTGTCTTCATTCTACTCAGATAGCTGTGGCTAAGCACTATTATATGAATGCAAGTATAGTAGATATTAAGTAGGAGGGAATGAATTACATTGAATACAGCTATACATCATGTGTTTTCATGAAGCTCTTGTAACAACTGTTTGTTCATTCAAAACAATGTTTGAAAAATACCCTCGGGCTGCTTGTCCTAGTTCCTGCTTCACAGACACAAGTCAGTCGTCATGAGATTTATAACTAAAACTTCCCTAACAGCTTTCCATATTTGCTCAGGATGATCACAAATTCTCACACATGGAAATTTTGTGAAAATTCTAGAATCTTTACCTAAAGCAGAATAATGGACTATAAATATTCAGATCCATAAATCTAATAAGTGAATAATTTAAGAAATAAATGAATTGCCAAAGACGTCCAACTTGATTTTATTTAAAATATACTGAGTTATTCTAAGCAAGTAGAGACAAAGAGGGCTAGAAGATAGCTTCACGCAGAAGTTACAGCCTGCTGTAGCTGAATGACTGATTCAATTTCTAGTAAGATTAGTATTATAAAACAAGCATGGACACATGATTTAGTGAAACTTGAGTCTTCTGTGGCTGTGGAATCTAAATTTCAAAGACAATTGATATTTTAGTTTACTTTGCATTAATCAGATGTCTCTAAAGGAGTAAAATAAAAAGAATAAGTGGATTATTAGGAATGGACTCACGAGATTGGGTAACATGATAAGGGTTGGATAGTCAAAAATGACTGTTTATACACTGAAAAGGCAGAGAGGCTGGTAGTTCCTCAGTCAACATTCCTGGATACCTCAGTGGTCCCAATCTGAAGCTGAAAGCGCAAACGATTTTTGAAGAGGCTCTGGTGTTCAGTCTATGTCAATTTCCAGAGTCATTGAAGAACCAAGATAGCAGTAACAGTGTAGATGCATTCATAATCAAAGAATGAATGCAAGAAGGCAAAACAGCTCAGACTTCCCCTATGACTTCTTCTATCCAGGTCTCTACCGGATGGTGCTGCCCACTCTCAGGGAAAGCCTAACCTTCTCAGCTAATCCTTCCAGGAAATGACCCCAGATACTGACTCAGAAGAAAGTCTTTTAGTTGACCCATATCCAATCAAGTTGACAATATTAGCTACCATACCATGCCAAATAAATAGAAAGAACTGTTGCAATTATAAAGTGAAGAGTAAAAAATATGGGTAAGTGGGTGTTATGAATGAACTTTTCCACATTTATCATATAACATGCCCACGCCACACAGAGATATAGATAGGCACTGTAGAGATTGCATATTCACAGCCGTGATGGAGCAAGGACTGGCATCAGATAAGACTGTATTCATATCGCGGCTCCTTTACTATCTAGCGTCATGACTGAATAGAGCTCACTTAAGTTCTTAAGAGTCACTTTTTCCATGTCAAAGGAGAATAGTAAAAGCAATCTTAACTGGCTTCTTTCCAATATTAACTGAGGTGATATATGTGGATAGCCTCAGACACGTTTCTCTACTCGACAAACTCCATTCTGTTTGTGTTAGCTCTAATCCCATGTTCGCTCATAATTCTTTCACTATTGTATTCCATAAACAATTCTCACCAAATTCAATATGGATTGTTTATTTTTTGAGTCTCTGCTGACTTATTTTCAAGGCAACATCTGTCTCAAGAATAGAGAAGCATTAGGTTTCCTGCAACTGCTCTGTTCCTCCCAAGTTCTGAGGCTCTGTGGGAGCCAAGGAGAGCTTATTAGTGACCTCCCAGAAAGGCACATGCTTGTGACTGTCACATGTAAACAAGGAAATACAGATAGGGCTCCCACAGGAGATGAGTGAGTCCCCTCTGTCCCTTCTGGCACAGCAAGGCTCGAAGACTCCTGACTTAACTAACTCAGAGCTAATGTAGACAACAGACTCTGGCTGGGGCGTTTAATTTCCCATTTTTCTCTGCCAGTTGAAAACACCAACAAAATCCAGCTCCAGTTCCAGGAAGAACACACCTTGGCACTCTGTGAGAGTGTCACCGGGTGCTCCAAGCCCAGACAGGCTTCCTGGAACAGAAGGGGGAGTATAAATAAAAGAAACCAAGTACATTAGCAGCTCGCTCTGCTCCGTATGGTAACATAATTGCAGCTTCCCTTCTCTCCCACATGGCTTTCGGAAGTTAAAAAAATGCAAGATCTCAATGCTCTGTTTTTATTTTTGTTTGTTTTTCAATATATGCTACAGAGAAAGACGAGCACAGGGCTGCTTTTTCAGTTGCAGAAGAAAGGAACCCAATTGAAGGAGCAAGGAGTCTGTGAAAGTATCTGATAAACAAAAGCCAGTGCTGAAAAGTATCCTGTAGGAGCCTTTGCCCTGTGCAGAAAATGAACAGGACTTGTTCACAGGGGTCTTTTCCTTGGATCAGAGCCCTGAAAAACCATACATGGAGAGTATCATAATTATAATTTTACTTTTGATTTTGGTTTTAGCTTGTTATCCTTGCCCCTATCAAATAATTCAATAAACCTGCACTCAATACCTCTCTGAAGCAAGAGGAAAAGATATCCTCAGATTTATACAGTCAGGGAGAATACAGCTATTGCACGCTACTGAGGTAGAGGGAAGTACATCTCTCCTTTACAATTTGTCGGTAAGGTAGACCTTCCATCCTTTAGCAAGGAACCCTCCCTGAAGCTAACGAACACCTTCTACAAACAAGCAAATGAGAACGAATAAATGGCTGCTAATATAGCAACTAGAGACCTCCCCCACCACTATTTTTTTTCTCCCTGTTATATTACCTATTGGAATGACATGGAAATGCATTTTTAAAACTTCAGCACAATCTTTTGCTTTACTTTTACACATCTAAACTCATCCAGTATTGGGAAACAATGTCTTTATAACTCCAGATGTTGTCAGGAAACGACCAACTACGCTGTAAGTTTAAGTTATTAGAATACTTACCTCTATCCAGCTTTTAAAAATACACCTTGCAGACATAAGTCTCAGACGGCTGGAGAAAAGAGTATCATGATGTGTTGATTATTTGGGAGATTTTCAACTTCCTATGATACTGGATTCTAGGATTTTAACCAGCTGTAGAAGGGGAGGGACGCAGGAGAGAGAAGAAAAGAGGCAATGGAAAAGAGAACATAAGGAAGTATAGGAGACAATAAAAAACAAAAACAACTTCCCAGTCCACCAGATGCAGGAGATTCAGTAGTAGAGCGAAAAATACCTGTACAGCCGCAGCAATGGTCTGTTAGCATAACTCTTATGGAAAATGCTATTGTTAGTAGCTTGAAAAATGTATCTGAAAGTTCTTCCTAGTTTGGCAAGTTCATCTCCCAGACCTAGGTGACTTTTATGTTCATTGTTGGCTTTGGTTTATCACTACCGTCCTTGCCATATGCCTAATTTGAAAGCATTTACAATGGAGATACTTCCAAAGATCTCTCCATTATACTTCCTCGCGATTTCACTCAGCAGGATCAGGTTAGGAAAGGAGAAATGCTGTCCTCTAGGGCAGACATGGTTCTGAGCTAAAACGTGTTTTCCCAGCCACAAATCACAGGGTTCAATTGCACATTTTGTACTTTCTGCTTTATTCTTTCCCTTGCCCCCACTGACTTGCGATTCCTGTCTCTGACTGTTCCCGGAAAGATGCTGCGTAGCATGTAGCTACCTAAAGGTTTGGATTATTGCTGGACTTCTATCATGCTGCTGGCACTCACTCCATAAGAAATTCCTGTTTCTTCCTCCTCAGAATGTCTTGGAGACTGCAGGTTAATCCTCTCCTCTTGGTAGATGCTTTTATTCACAAGCACCCGGATACTGGAAGATTCAGCGCTCGGTGGTTATTTTTAGTACTCAATTGATTCAAGCATCTTCCAAATTCTCAGGGAAAAAAATCACTTCAACCCAGAGATCCTATCAATCACAGCATGGTTTGCATGCTTATTTAGCTGGTTAGTAATTAAAGGCAGCTAAAAATACCAGGCATGCATGAATGGTGTGATTTTTATATCTTTGCTCCTTCCCAGAGAAGATGCAAGACCCATCAATCAAACAGTTGGTAGCTGAAGTCATTATCACTGAAATTAAGGCAATTATACACAAATGAATATTAATGAAGTACCTAGTCAAAAATTAGGGTCAGTCCTTAACACTTGAAAAGAAATTGTAGAAAATCTAGGTTCAATGTTAATCCATTGAACAATAATTTAAGTACCTATCTTCTAGATTTGACTATACTTTGGTTATGGAGAATCCATTATGCTGAGGTTATTCTCTTGCTTCAGACAAAAATGGGTATACAGCTATATTACAGCATTTATTTGACTATTCCAAAATGGCCTATAAGCCTACATTTAATGTAGCAACACATGTCCTGGTGAGAAATAAGCAAGTGTCTCCCAGACCCTGCTATTTTAAAACTTCGAGAATAATATGCGTTGTCCTGTACCGTGCCTTTGTTTATAAAATAAGGAGAAAAGGCAGGCTGATCGCCAAACTGTTTTAGTTCTTTCTCTCTGCTATTACTGGGGCTCAATGTGGAACAAGACCAAATCATTTCCAGTGCTTAGAAACAGTAAAGGATTTTAGTAGAACATTGTTTAGCAAGGGATTCTCTCAGAAATCTACAAATAGAGGAGGAAAAAAAAGCATTGAAACATAAACAGTCTGCGATTTCTACACGCGGGCACACAATTAAAATGTGGTAGGAAGAACTTCTCCAATAGTCTCCAAACATGGATATACTACATCCCAGGACTCCAGGGACTGTGTTCACAGCAGGAGTTGTGTGAATGACTCTCCTGGGGTAATGGATGCACAACCTGGATAGACAAAGATTTAGGCTCTGCACAGAGAAATGAGATTCGATTGGTTGCCCACTTCATGCAACACATTAGTGCACAGGCAATGACCAAAGGAAAAGGAACAAACAAGCAAACAAGAAAAGAGGGGAGAACACTTTGCTGTGACAGCTCTAAAAGTAGAGCTGATATGAACCCCGCAGGCCTTTAGGTCAGCTGGGCCATAGCCAGCAAGCAAACCAACAAATGGAGTCTTTTTAATAGTCTTTTAAAAAAAATCCTAGAAGAATTCAGGGAAGAGTAAGAATTAGGTCAACGTCAGCTGCCTCTTTTACAAGAGTCTGAAAATGATGATCTGCAGGACAAAGAGGGCAGATGAAAATGAGGGGAGGTGGAGAGGACCCTGAAGTATGTTGTGTGGGAGGAAGCAGTTTTTGCTGCTAAATCCCACCAGCTCATTTTGTAGGTCCTTGTTTTCTTCCAGAAATCTCAGCTGCCGAAGAGAAGCAGGATCATCACAGAACTGCAAACCTAAAGGGATAGATGTTCCTAGCCTGGAGTTTTTGAAGAAATAGTCACACTTAGAAGCAAGGCTACAGAGCAAATGCTCTCTTATTCCTAAGAGCCACATGCCACGCTGCTTGAGGCAGCGCTCATGCAGGGAAACTTATAACAACCTGATGAAAACCGCATTAGCCGTAAGTAGACACTGTCCACTTTAGTGCACGTTGGCAACATTTACCAATTCTTGTCCTATTTTAATTTGTTAATTTTCTCAGTCTCAGATGGCTTTTTCTAGAGGCGCGAAGAGGTGGAATGTACAGATATAGAAGCTACAAATATACTTAATGAGGTGTGAAAAAGAGTACATGTGCTTACACACACATATGCACACAAATACACACAGGTGCATATAGACACGTGCACACACACACACACACACACACACACACACACACACACACACGGTTTTCAGTTTGAATCCGATATTGGAGAACAATTGTACTAAACCACAAACTGCTATCGAATAACAGTCAGTGATTGCTCTATTGCTAGACTACCTCTTTGAGCTCTAAGTAAATAGTCCCTGAAATAATTTTTTAAATCAACATATACAATTACTGCGAAGTTCATTTGCAGCATTGTGGTTAGGGCTACAATGGTCCTTTACTGGAGCTAAGAAGATCAGATGATGGGTTTGCTGAGCCTTCCAGGCATCATGCTAGCCTAATACAATGTCTAGAGACGTTTCCTTCACATCCCAGGAAAATAAACAAATATAAGTACATTGGCTGTTAATGCAAACACGGAAGCTTACATTCCTCTCATTCTTTTACCCAGAATTCTTAGGAAGTCATTTTATTAATTAGATACTATTCTCACTCGGAATATTTTAAAACAAACTAATTGGTTACTGAGTCACTAATAATTGCTTAAGTGATATTTACAGAGATAAATCCTCCAAGTATCTCCTATTATGTTAGGAAAGAATTCCAAATCATGCTCAGGAAATCCTGGGCATCTCCAAATTCTGTATTTCAGGAGCAATTTTCTATTTTGCTAAGAGTATGTGCACTAGAATTTTCTACAAAATTTCCTTATTTGTTTCTATATTATGTATTGCCACAGAGCAAAGGAAATATCATTAGGGGCTTTTCATTGAATTATGCTATTTTGAGACCATGTAGTCAGTAGACTTATTACCACTCAAAAGATACCAGTCCTACACGCCTGGCTACTTTCCCATTCATGTACTTTAAAAAAAATGGAAATAACTAATCATCTTTAAAATACAAAAAATCTGGGGATATTTTATCATAGCCATTTATTATCCAGTCCTAAGAAGAATCGTCTTCCAGGTGACCCCAGCTTGTTTTTCTGCTCTACAAGAAAAATAGATTCACCAAGTCAGCAAAGTTCCTTTCTCTCCATCACTTTCCTTCTCTTCATCTCTCCCCGGGGGTCATGGGTTCCCAAGAGTTAAGATGTGCAGCACTCATTATTTTTATGCCTTCACTGTACTTTACGTCTACATAAACTCATGTGCCAAATAGACTGGATCCAACCTATGTGTCTAGTACATTAAAACACTACCCAAGTTTTAGCCACTCCCAACTTCCAAACTGAGTACACCTCTGAGCTTCTTTACTAATTTACTTTGTACCAGTTAATAAGACTTCTTCTTTTCTTATATATCAGGACTTAGCTGTAAAAAGACTAGTATAGCTGCAAATATTCTGAGTCTGTGTGAAACCCTCTTTGACGCATGGTTTCTGAACAACCTTCCTATTGTGGTATTCAATCCACACGCTTTTATCTACACTCTCCAGAATGACTGCTGTTTCATCTCTCACACATTACCTTGTCTATTTCATATTGTGTCTTCTAAAATGTAATTTTACACTACTGGTAAATTTCCATAAATTTAGTGGAAGTAATTGCTAATATAGGTGGGTTTTAATTGTTGTTTTGTTTGAATTAAAATTTTCCATAGTTTTTGTGTTCTATGATAATTTAAAAACATAAAATTCATTATAATTGTGTAAAGGTGTATATATCCAAATACACCCAGATTTATTTATTATTATTTCTCTACTTACATTTTGCTTCAATTTCTTATTTCTATTGTATTATATTTTCTTTAGTTTTATTATCCTATACACTAGATTAAATGTCATTTATATTTTTTATATGTTCTATTTCTTAGTACGCTTACTTGTCAAAATATAAAGCTAAAGACCAATGAGATGGTTCAGTGGTCAAAGGTGCTTGCCAAGAAGTTGATGACCTGTGTTTAATCCCCAGATATCATGTGTCGAAGGACAAAAACAATTTAGTTCATGGTTCACTGATTGTCACAGGTGACGCATGGTACTATCATGTACATGTGCACGCGCTCATGCCCACACACACACACACACACACACACACACACACACAATGTGATAATTGTTTTAAAACCTAAAATTAGTCAAATCATCACCACTCCTTCCACCAAATAAGGAGCTGACTAAGACTGCTTGAATTCTCAAGTTTGGATATGTGTGATTTTTTTTTCTGTCATTTTCTGAGAAGTTAGTTTCTTAGTATTTTTACATTAAGGAGCTAAGTTGTTTTAACTCTTGTTTTAAACAATAAATACATTTATTAAGCCCATTTTATTAATTGATTTCCTCTCTGCTTTTTTAATTGAATTTAATCCAACTATGTTTTCTGAAGTGCATCCATGTGGTATTCACCTGCTTGTTTTGTTCTATTTCAATATGTTTGCATTTCATCTTGTTTGATTTTATTTTATTATTATGCTTTAGATCCCTGCTTATTTTCTAATGAGAGACAGAAAAGTCATAGATTTGGAAAGATGTGAAGTATCTTAGAGAAGTTAGGAGAGGGGAAACTGTAATCAAAATATATTGTGTGAAAAGAATCTATTTTCAATAAAAGAAAAATACAAAAAAAATTCTGTGATGATCAAGTGTTTCAGAAGTTATTTTCTGGGGATATATTTTATGTGTCCCTCTGTCCTAACCTTGTGTTCTTTTGTGGTGTAGCTTGTTCTCATTTCAAGGATGAAATACCTAATATGTCTTTTTTATCTCTTTGAGGGCAACGATAACAGTTTCTTTTTATTTTGCCTTTCTTGTTTTGTCTTGTTTGTTTGAAGGGGTTGTTTATTATTTTTTACCTTCATTGGTCCATGTTTCCTGTAAGTTGCTTGGTTCTGTTTACATTATTGTTCTTGTTTCTTTTTTGAGGAGAATAGATTGTCATAATTAATAATAAAAAAACTGAATTTCCCAGAAACACGGGTCACAAGAAAATAGTGTCTACTCCAACTCCATAGGACGAGATTATGGAGACTAGGTGCTCGAAATCACTGCCTCCACCATTCATAATCTCATTCACAGGTAATAAACTAATGAATGGAGTTAAAGACTCTGATTTAGTTATGAAGATGTGAGGGTTCTGAAATCTAGATCATGAGACAAGGCAGACTTCAGTTTAACTTTCATGAGATATATGTTTTTTTTTTCATCCTAGATTTTCCCACCCCAGGGGTCATTGATTCTCTGTTCCATATAAAATAGACCCCATTTGGGGTGGTGATAGCTTAGTGGCCCAAAGTCATGGAGAATGGAAAGGCATTTGTATTCATACTATGGTTTGAATATAAACATGTTTCCCAATATGTGCATTAAAGATTTGATTGTCAATAATGCACGGAGAGGTATCTGATTCACAAGCATTTCAACATAATCAGTGGGTTACTTCATTGATGAACTTATCCCTGAATAGGCTAATAGGAGGTTGATCACTCAGCATGTGACTTTGAAAGCTGTATCTTGTTCCAACCGTCATCCCAGGTCCCAGACACCATGATATGAGCTGCTCTGTTTCAACACATACTGCCTACTGTAGTAGTATGTCTCAACAGATGTTCACAGCAATGGGACCAATCAACTACAGAACGGAGCTTCATAAACCATGGCCCACATCAAATTTTGCCTTCTCTAAGTTGTTTCTATCAGGTATTTTGACAGGTAGCCATACAACTGGCTAAAAAATCCCTAGATGATGGTATCAAAACTTCATTTTCTTAGTTTCCTTGTTCACTTTCACATTCAGAGGTAGGTGGCATGAGCTTGACCCTTTCTTGTGTCAATTGTTGGATGCATTTTCATTCCAGTCTTTCAAGAATGAAACTTGCAAGAACCATTGAGGCTGTGAAATGGCTTAGTAAAAAGTCCCAACTTTTCAGCAGGTCTCACCAACCTCCCAACTGGATGCTTCTAAAGCAAGAGTTCACACCTCTTCTTGGCTTCATAGCTTGCCCCCTTCAATTCTTTGTTCCCTGGTCTCACACTTTTCCCTTGCAAATATCTTTTCACCACAAGATCAAGTTTGGGGGCACTGTTACTTGGTTTTTAATTTTCATTTTTAGGAATCCACCTATGTGTTTAAAATAATGTAATAGTCAAATGCTTCAATATTACCTTGGTTTTAAAAAGCTTTTTTTTTTTTTCCCTAGTGAATTTCAAAGTTGACTTAGTCTATGATCTTCAAGGATTCCTACCAGTTGATTTCCCCACAATAAGGGCAACCTTCAGGAGTAGCAGGTCCTTCCTTCATACGAGCCCCTCCAGTTAGGGATCACTGGCTACATTTTGCAAATTAGAAAACAGATATTGGGGGACAATTTACTCTCTGAAGATGATCCCAAGGGACTGTAATTTGAAACCAAAATTTTCTACCATCAAAGCCCATTTACAATCAATCTTCTGTGTATGTTTATAGATTTCATAGGAAGGCCACTTCCCTAAAGGAACTGTAAAGCTGCTTTTGTGAGCATGCACTTGTGTGTGTGTGTGTGTGTGTGTGTGTGTGTGTGTGTGTTAACAAATCTACACGGAGGTGTGGGAAGAGAGCTCTTAAAACATGGTGCCACCATGATGCCTGGTTCTGGAAGTACCCCCTCTCACTGATTTGACTCTTTTCTCTCTGCTCATTCAACAGACTCTAGCAAACACATATTTCCCTTCTCACCAACTTTCTATTTATTCCATACTTTCTGCAGAAAATGCCTATTGTGCTCAAGCAATGAATGTCACAGCATGCACACTGCTTTGTAACACTGGGGGACTCTGAACAATAATTTTACTATCAAGTAAAAAAGTGATGGGGACAGAGGGGATGAGAAGGCTGTACTGAAATATCACAAAAATAAATGTGTGTGAGTTCCTACGTTCCTGTGAGAAGTCACGGTATGGGTAACAAGGTGCTTTGTTGAAGAAATTGTCACCAATAAAATGCATCTATTAGTGTTTCAAAGGCAGAAGCATCATCATCGATAATATTTCAAGTATCTGCCAGAGCAGGTACAGAGCCGTCAGTTAATACATTCTGGTTGGGCTAAAAGGCTTACTCATTGGGAGATCATACATTCTGCTAATGTTACATATTTTATAACATTTCCAAGTAGGCGGTGTGGCCTTATGAATAAAAAGCACATTTTATTCATCAGCCATGATGAATCAGACATTTTGTAGATCTTAAAAAATAAAATCCCCCTAAGAAGAAATCATATTCTTTTCTTCAACTCTGGATCAGTATTTCATATCTCTGGTGCACTGATCAGTGTGGCTTTTCTGTGTCTTGCGCACAGTAGGTCCACAGCATGTACATCATTAATGACAAGGTTTCTAATCCCTTTGGAAAAATTGAATTCACACTTAGTTACAGCTTTGTGGCTATGAGCAGCTGGCCCACCAGATGGGTCGGAAAATGGAAGTGCACAGGAGATCACTACAAATACATATGATGCAGCACTTCCCCCAGCCCAGAGAGGGGAAGATAAGACATGCCCAAGAATAATGTTCTTCACATGGGAATTGTCATGCCTCAGCTAAATGCCACCTCCTTACTGAATCCAGCCAGGACAGCTCTAACTATAACAGAGTGTATTTCTACCACACAGGCCTCTCTGCACATATTTAGAACTTCAGGAATTTGCATGGAATTTATCTGATTTTGAGTTGATTTCATTTTCTTTTCCTTTTAGAATGTAAGCATCATGAGTTAAGGGAGTATGCCCTAGTCACATGCCTCAGAAATGAATAACAGACTCCATTTTTTGTTAATAAATTTGTGATTGTGTGCAGTTATTTCTCCTTCCTCTTGTTGATCCAGAAACCCGGACTGTTATTTTGAGAGCTTGCAGCAACCTCTCAACTTGCCACAACTTTATTTCCAAGCTCAGCACAAGCTTCGGAGGCTGCACACCCGGGGAATCATGTTTCTGGAGTGCTGGTCTCTCGGCAGTTAAAATGCTCTTTCTGTGTGAAACCTTCCTGCACTCTTTCTACTGCTCAGCGGCAGCTGGGAAGTGAGTCACTTGTGCAAACTCTGAAAGACTATTGATAAAAGGGAAGGGATGGCATTGCTTCTGGCGCTTTCCCTCAGAGGTTTGTGCCTGAAAGTCAGACAAAGATATCATGCACTGTGGGAAGCAGGAGAGATCTCTGAAGATGGAGTAGAAGGATATTCATGGGGTTGGAGCTTTTCGTGGAAAACTCACTGTGTTTTGTGACAGAGACTGGCGCGAAAACGGAAAGATGAGTGAGTGAGAGTTGGCAGAAATGACAGAATGGAGGCTGAGAGGTGAAATGTCTCTTTGTCTCACCTGTACCATGGCCTTGAGTGTGACCGGGGCTTCTGTGGGAGTTCCAGATCACTGAGAAGCAGAAACTGAGACCCAGACATCACGGTAGACCCTGCTGATGCTGGGCCACAGAGGGAATGACACTCAGTACAGGTGGATAAACCTGATCAAGCACATGTCTAGTTTGACAGAAGATAGGAAAGAACAGATAAACGAAAGGCTCCCCAGAAGAATATTGGTTGGAGGAGGGAAAGAAAATTGCCCTAATTTTTGTTATATTTCAGCTGAGATTTCAGGGGAAAATTCACGAGAGAAATTAGCTGACTCTCAATCAGTGTTCTAATGCAGCCATTTAGAGTGCTTCATGCTGCTTCATTGCCCAGGTAATTACTTTTCATCAGCCTAGAATTCTCCAGTACTTTCAACTGGAAAAGCTAGTCTCCATTTCCCCGTGTTAGAGGTCAGCTACAAAACAGTATTGACCCAGTTCTGCTGTCGTCTTCCACTTCAGCACAGGTGGGTGTGGAAGAGAGCCCTAGACATTGCTTCCACGTATTCTCGCAGGGATTTTAAAAACGTCACTTGGTAATATGAGTGGGTAGATAGATAGATAGATAGATAGATAGATAGATAGATAGATAGATAGATAGATAGGTAGATAGATAGATAGGAGTGTGAGTTATTAAGGGAAAAGTGAATAAATGTTGTATAGTAAGAATATCACATTCATTCATTTATTCCAAAAATATCGAAAGTGAAACAGTTTCTGTTTTCATTTCAAACACACTCTGTGAGTTAGAGTTCAACGACAGTGTCCCCTCGGAGTGACAGAGATTGAGGGATCAATTGTAATGGGTGTGCTATTATGTGAAGGTCTGCGTCAGCTGTCTGTGCACACTCTTCTTGCATGGGGTAAGGGGAACTGAAATCTACACTTCACAGAAGTAAGAAGTGAGGCTCCAGGAAGGACAAATAGGAACACTGGTATATTCTGGAAGCCACAGCGATGCAGAGAACATTAATTTCTGGGTGTTCTTGGGTGATGGATTCTGATCATACATGTGTCTTTCTGAAGGAGCTGGTGGAGCAGTTCATCTTGGAGCCTGAATTGGGTGTGAGGAAACAGGAGAAGGGGTTCCAGGGGCTACTGTCTGTGGCTGACAAGGTGAAATACTGAAATCTGTGCTGACTTTTCAGAAGGTTGTCCTCACCTTCTGAACACAAAAAGAGCTAGCAGAAATTTCTCTAGCCTAGAGTCACATGATAAGAATTCTGGGAAATGAAATGAGGACACCAGAGAGAAGTCAGAGTGAAGGGAAAAGTGGCAGAGGAAATGACTCCTCTGAGCCTTTAACTCCTACGACTCTCGAACATTATAACCATCATAAAAATGTGTTGTGCTTTTTCTAGCTTGACTTAAGCTCCTTCCTTTTGAAATTTAAAGAGATCTAATAAATGCATTTGGTATATACATTGCACTTACTGAGTAAATGATTTAAATGACCAAACTAATATTTTATGGAAAATACTATCCAATGTATTTCTATGCTCCAAACAGTCAATGCGTGAATGAGTGAGTCTCATAAATGTTGTATATGTGATGGAAATACAAGGTGATTAGTGTTGATTTGTTTCTGTAAATTCCATTCACATTAGGAGCATCAAGAATGCTTCCAAATGAGTGAGAAGTTGCTGCAGCTCTCAGCTCTGAAGTAGGCTTCTGGAGCATGCATCCTGCCTCTCTCTTGCGCTCTCTCTCCTCTCTCTCTCTCTCTCTCTCTCTCTCTCTCTCTCTCACCATTGCTGTAGGTCTTCCTAGCAATACAAACACCAGTGTATCTGTGTCCACTATGAACATTTGCTGGCTTTTCATTGCTCAGTAAAATGCCTGACACTGTTTTGGGCCAATAATTATAACAAGTCAAAGTAAGAATTAATCTAATTAAATAATTTAGTAATTAACATAAAATTTCCTTTGCTGTCAGTTCTGAAGATCCAAGATTATACAGTACTGTAGGGGAAAGGCTGACTCCCCCGGGATTACTGCGCTCTTAGATTCATTTAATGTCTTGAATTTAATTTCCCTAGTTTTAGCTATTAGAATTACGACTGGAACTTTGGTGTTCTGTAATGCACATGTCTAGAGGCTGACTCTCCAGTAGGTCTGACGACTGAGGCTTTGTTCACTGGGCTCTGGCAATCTATTAAAGGAGAAGAAATATTTCTTAATGCATTTACCTAAATTAGTCAAAGGAATCGTTTTTTTTTTCTTTCAAGTACTACATAGATGTTGTCACCCCCCCCCAACACCCCACTAAGTCTTGATTTGCTGATTGGGTCATTGTGGGTGGTTGAAAATACAGATGAATAAAAGCCCTGGGTTTACAGGGCTTCCCTCATAAATGCACAAAGGTTACCTGTTGTGACGTCAAGGAAGAAAACACAACGATGTACCTATTCTATTTATCCTGTTCTGCCCCATGACATGTCCTGCACAGGCTGAATTTCTCTCGGGTGCCAGTTAACCATACACATGGAAGACTTGGTTTACCGAGGCTTTAACGACTCAAGGCTTGCTTCTCTCCTGTCATAAGAAGTCTCCCAACAAGAGGCTTTTCAGTATTTATGCAGACACACATTTCCAGGCTTCTATCCCACCTGGTGGTTTTGTGGATTTCTGTCTTATTTAAGAATGTATTAAGGTTTCAAGCAAGTCCATGTGCCAGAATGACTCAGAGGGGAAACTATACTGAGTGTGTTTATTTGTATTAAGAAAGTATAAACAACCCAGAACACTTTGAAGATTTAATTATGTATCTTTGGGTAGATTTTAACGCATGGGCAATTTAAGACAACATGGACAAGGCAACCCGGGGCTCATCTTGTCAGAACAAAAGGTCAATGGACACTGAGTAAGCACTTAATGGCTTTGGCCACATATCCCTAGACAATTGTAGGTACCTCCATAGACATGACTTAAGTTTGGTAATTTTTTCATGTTTCTCTCTCTCTCTCTCTCTCCCCCCCCTCTCTCTCTGTCTCTCCATTCTCATTTGTATTTTTGGACCATAGTGAAAGGGAGCTGACTCCTGATGAATCATTTAAATTAAAATGATATGTTAGCTTTAGGTATAAAGACACTTTTACCTGTGATTGCTTCATGTTGACAGTCATAAACAGTCATAATATAAACAGCAAATAAGAGTAGACAGGAATAATGGAAGAACGAACAGAAACAAACAAGACTATCAACGAAAGCGCCATAAATGTATAAAACTAATGATTGCATTTTTTTTGGTATGGAAAATATAAGCATCCAAAAAGAAAGAAAAAACCCTTTCCTTTAAAAGGCAAATGTGATAATGTTCGACTAAGTAACACAGCCTAAGCTAGGAACAGTCACATGGAGACTTTCCTTCAAAAATGTCACTGAACATTGCCTAACTTTTACATACTTTTATGTCTTTAATGGTAGCTTTGTAAAAGAACTTGAGTAAATAAAATAATAATAATTTTTACCAATATGAATGCAAATGGGTTTAATCTTAATTAAGACCATGAGTTAGATTTGTCTTTGAAAAATCATCAGTTTTTGACTGGAGCCAAACATCCTCTATGATCAAAATAACAGATTTGTACAAAAAAACGCGAAGTAGATGATGTCAGAAATACAGAAGTATGGATTTTATAGATAATATTTTTTCTCACAATTCTATTAATGCTAAAGAATGTATATATTATACAGTACAATTCACCTGATGGAGGATTCTTTATCCCATCCATTTCAATATATACAATACAAGTTGAAAATATAGCCACCAACATAAAGAAAGAAAGATGTGAAGTGTTGGGGAGGCAATAATGAATACTGTCACATTGTTTATGTCATTCAAGGAGATTAAATATGACAAGTTTAATACCAGCACAATGGAAAGAATCTATTACAAATAAATGATATTGGTGCATCCCTTATATAAAATATGCCTTCCATGTGGCATTTCATTTTAACTACAAACTAAGTATATTATAATCATAAATTCCCTACACACAGTATAATAAACTAGAAATTGATTACAAAATGACTTCAAAAACTATAATCACTTGTAAATAAAACAAAATCTCGGCTAAATCATATCCAGCTCAAAACCTAAATCAAATATAAAGCACTGAGTTATTAAATTTAACTACAGGAAGATTGTCATGTGTCACCCTAATCTCGCTACAGCTATTTGGTCTCTTTCAGGTATGTGGTAGCTTTATAAAAAGCAAAATTCATTTGCTTGATTATGTTTTTCACTAAGTAAGAAAAAATGAAACAAATGCAGCAAATATTAAAGTCCATAAACTGAGAAAGTTGCATAAAATAAATCCAATAAATTAATAGTGAATATAGTGACAGTTTCATATGTACGGCAAAACATTTATTTTTACTTTATTATTTTTATTGTGTGTGTGTGTGTGTGTGTGCATCTCTACAGAGTTATGTGCATGTGTATACAGGTGACTAAGAAGGTCAGTAGAGGTGTTGAAGCCCCTGACACTGGGCTTATAGATGGTTGTGAGCCACCAGCATGGGCGCTGATAACTTAGGTCCTCCACAAAAGCAAGCATCTCTTGAGCCATCTCTCCAGCAAGTCAGAAAAGAAGAAAGGAAAAACCATCATAAAAAGTATCCATACATCCATAAAATCTATTAGGACAGGAAGTTAAAATATAAATAAGCAAAATGATATCATTCTTTCTCATTTACAATGCTACTGCAAATTTCCATGCTTTTCTCCTATAATTTAAACCAAATAAAGTCTTTTCAGTTTATTGCATTAGGTTTTCTTCGTGGTGATGGTTGTCAACACATGGTGACTTTTATGGGCCTCTGTGATCAAGTAACACTGACAGATACAAAGCAGTTTGAAAGCATCCACTTACCTCATCCCCAGTTGAATACTAGCCTTATAAGCACCGGACTTTCTCGGAGGAGTTTGGACCACTGCTTCCCTGCATGCCCTGCCCAGCTGCTTCATGTGAATCTTCCTATCTTGCTACAGGCCATCTCCCAGAGAACAAAGACCCAACTCCTCATGAGTAAATGATAAAAGAGAGTAAGGAACGGGCAATTTATCAAGGTCTGAGCCTTGAGCTAAACAGCTTAAAAGAATAAGGCAACTGAAGATATATCCTTTATAAAACACAATGACCTTGCCTATTAGAAAACAGCATCCCAGCATCCAGGAGCCTGAACAATCAGACTAGCAACCTAGTGAGGTGGGGTGGTAAGGCTAGAAAGCTCCTTCCAAGAACCTAATTGTCTTCCCAGATGTGGCTGAGATGAGGGTGGCCAGGACAGGAAGGGTTACACTCAGCCTGAAATGTACAAGCCTTGGCTTAGTCAGTATTCTGACACTTTGGGGACTGTGGGGAGGGTGAAACTGGATGCATGGTTAGGACATGATTGAGGATGTGTTGAACACAGTCCGATTTCACTAACATACACCAATCTTCTTTAATGATTGCTTAGGTAAGGACAGCCCTGCTACAAGAACAGTTTATAAAAGCCGATTTTGTAGGTATAAATGGCACCTGCAGGATGATATTTTTCTATGCCTTGACTTAGTATGGAGAGTTTTGCACACTTCCATTTTGCACATAATTGTGAAAAACAATTAGTTCTTTGTGGTAAAGGGAATGGACTCTCCAAAAGAAATTCTTAGAAAAGAGCTTATCAATCAAATCTTAAGGAATCTGAAGAAGAATAGTTTGTGGAGATTAATAAAACATTTTCCTGCCTCCAATTAGAAGAGCATCTGTAGCCCCCGTTCTTTACCATTTGTAAGGAGATTTTTTTCCTTTTCTTCTCAATGCCATCCCCCAAAGATATGCTTGTACACTAAGTGCTACAGTTAGTTATGAAGATGAATGAAAACCGCAAAGTGTGTCAGAGACATTTTCACAAGTACGTGGAATTCATCCTGTGCTTTCTTCTGCTAAAATATTATTGCAAAGATTTAAAAATATCAGTGAGAACGATATGTGGAGTCAACAACCCAAAATAACTTTGCATCAAATCCCTAAATGGCCTTGCTGATTGGCAGCTTTGCCCAGGCTGTGGAGTATCATTTCCTCTTTCTTAAGCTAATCTGCTCTCTATATAAAGGAGGCAACACTTTTAGCTAACACTCTTGAAGTAATAGATCTTAATGTGATTCTGTTCCTTATCAGTGAAGATCCTATTTCTCTAGACACCAAGGGAGTTAAAAAGGACTTCCTGGCTGTCTACAGAAGAGATACCGAGTGAGTAGAAGGGACTTCCTGACTGTCTATAGTAACTAAACATAAAGTCTAAAGTTTTAGGATGAAATAGAACTTCGTAAATCATCTTTTCTGTTAATTCTCTCATTCCACAGAAAAGCAACTGTTTTGGAAACTAGATTCCTTGTCAAAGACTGTTAAGCTAGATGAATCTTTCAGAATTCTAAACTTATGAAAAATCATTTGGTTGTTGTATATGTTAAACATGAGTGTTTTATCAATTAAACATCATAATTTTCTTGATTACTTCTGAAAAATATACAAAAAATCTTTGAAAATGTTTGGAAAATCATCAATACACTAGAAATTCTAAAACAAGGATTTTATATTTTGCAAAGCTGAAAGAATATGAGAAAAAAAACAGCTCTCTATATCGGTAAGCTTTGCAACACCGGAGCTAACACACTGCAAATAAAAAAAAATAATTTTTAGGGGTTGGAGAGACGGCTCAGTGATTAAGAGCACTGATTGTTCTTCCAGAAGATCCAAGTTCAATTCCCAGCCCCCACATGGCACCCATGACTGTCTTAACTCCACTTCCAGGGGGTCTGACACCCTCACACAGACATGCTTGCAGGCCAAAACACACATAATGCACATAAAAATAAAAATAAATAAATAAATTCTTTTAAAAGGATAAAATATTTACTGAAAATTGAATAGAATTATTTGATCAACAGTATAGAGCAATAAATGTTGACATGGATATTACTTCTATTGGGTGCTGTGAGTGATGTAGACAGGGGTTTTCCCCATGATTTCTGGAGGAACTCTATCATTTCCTGTTTTAAGAACCTGTTGAAAATCCACTAATATTGAATGACTGATCAGTTCTTCCTGACTATATCAAAGACCTGGAAACTAAGATGGTGAAACCTGTTGTTGAATGCTGTGAAGAAACCATCTGGTCTCCAGATTAGTCTTCTCATTGCCCAGATAAGATATGCAGAAGTACGTGAATCATGGTTTTAGAAAAACATTTCAAAGTTATTTTATTTCTTATATTTCTTTGATGGATGACAAAATGTTAGCCAGAAGACATGTGTTTTAAAGTGTTTGGTGACTGCTTGAACCCCTGTACTATTTGGGATCACTTCACATTTCTTGTTTCTCTGGAAAGCATTTTCTGGTGACCCCATGTTGGATTCCTCCCTTAGTTTAATATTCATAACCCCCTTACTGACCCCAAAAATGTAGAACATGGATTTGACAGATAGAATCCTTGATAAAGCTGGAAGGGAGCATTGGAAAATCAAAGTTCAAAATGGTCTTGTAAGTTTGCAATGTAGCTACCCAGCCATGGAAATGATAACAGACAGGGTAGTGCACAAAGTTCCAAAATTGGAGTCAAGAAAACCATTTGCATCAGAGCTGAGAGTAGGAAACAGGAAACTTCTAAAGGTTTTACTTTTACAAATCGTTCCACCTTAAGCCAGTGATCTCATGGACCAAAGCTTCCTATAACTGAATTTGCATGAAAGTATGCACCGGAATGACAGAGTCACAGAAGTTTGAGGTTCAGGCCTGAGTAGACTTTCCTATTCAGACGTGGGAATTCTGATGTCTTAAACAACATGGAAACAAGAGAGGAGGTAAAAGAGATAAGGAGAAGCCTCTGAGGTTAATGAGTGTGGGGACACATGAGAACAAATTATGGCTGAGGGGAATACAGTCGTTCATTAAAAATTCCTTCACATTCTCACTAGTGAGAACTCTACACAATTATGAAAATAAAAAGGAGGGAGTCTCAGTCCATCCTTTGAATTCACAATTGCTTGAGAGCAAAGGCATTTATACTTCTAACATTAGACGTTAAGAAAAGGAAACGAGAGAATGCAAAAGAAACAGAAGTAGCAGCGCATCTTCGTGGGGCACGTAGCAGGACAGAGAGTCGGGAGTGCAGGACACTTGGAAGATTTTGCTTATGGTTCTCAACCTTCCTAACACTGGGAATTAATACAACTTTAACACAGCTCCTTGTGTTGTGGTGACCCACAACCATAAAATTATTGCATTGCCACTTCATGACTATAATTTTGCTATGGTTATGAATCGTAATGCTAATATCTAATATACGTGTATCTGACATGTGACCCTCGAAGGGGTCACAACCCACAGGTTTAAAGCCACTGGCTCAGAAGGAAAGACCAAAGAAGGAAAGTGCTCTAACCAAATTATCCTGACAATGCCTTTGCCATCCTACTAATCTGCCACATTCATTTTCACTGCTGTAATGTTAGCCCTGCTGGAATGGCACCTTTTGTAAATGCTACTTACCTTTGAAGACTTGCATAATGACCTCACTCATCATGTCCAACCAACACATTATGTCTGAGCTGGCCTGAAAGTAAGTTACTGTGCCACCTCTCAAATGGTAATGAGCTGCTGTTGTGATCAATCCACAGAATTTAAGACCATTTGCTTTGAAAGCATGTTCAAACTGTCTTTTCCCCATCCCTGACCACGCTTTGACCTCCATTTCCATTCTGAGGGGTATGTAGTTCGTGCATTAGGCATGGTGATGTATATTTGTAATCCCAGAACCCAGGTGACAGAAAGATCACTCTGAGTTCATGGTCAGCCTGGGATATACAGTAATACCCTATCTCAAAAACAACAAAATAGCATAGTATAAACCAAATAGTCCTACCATGGAGTATTAACACAAGACCTTTCCTGCTGTGAGGCAATGGTCTTTAATCCTGTCACTTGTATTATTTTTAATAAAATAATAATTGGCCAATAGCCAGGCAGGAAGTATAGGAGGGGCAACTAGTCAGGAAGTAGAGGCGGGGCAACAAGAATTCTGAAAAGAGCTATGTTTAAGTCCGCAGCCATGACCTAGCCTCAGAAGAAGCAAAATGTGACTGCCTCACTGAAAAAGGTACCAAACCATGTGGCTAACTCAGACAAGAATTATGGGCTAATGTAAGTTATAAAAATTAGTTAATAAGAAGCCTGAGCTAATGGACCAATCAGTTTTTAACTAATATAGACCTCTGTGTAATTCTTTGGAACTTAAGGGCTGCTGGACCAGGCAGGACAGAAAACCTTGGTCAACACCTTCCTTTGTTGCTTGTTTTATTATTTTCATATCAGAAGGCAGGTTTATGTCTGAGAAAATGTTCTGTACTTTTAACCCTCTAGGGCCTGAGTGAATAGGTTCATGCTGTTCTGTGACACTGAATGGTTAGAAAAAGTACTGTGTCCTGTAAGTAGCTCTAGATCCTGAGCTCTATGCCAGCAGTGGTGTATAAGGAGTCTACGCAGAAAACACACTGTACTGCATGGTTTTGTGTGTCGATTTGAAACAAGTTAGAGTTACCAGAGAAGAAGTCTCGGTTGTGGAAATACTTCTATGAAATCCTGCTGTAAGGCATTTTCTCAATTAGTGATCAAGAGTGGAGGACCCAGCCCATAGTGGGTGGTGCTGAGCCCTCCCTGGGCTGGTGCTTCTGAGTTCTATAACAAAGCAGACTGAGCAAGCCCGGGGATGCAAGACAGAAAGCGGCTCCCCTCCAAGCCTTCCACATCAGCTACTGCCTCCAGGGTCCTTCCCTGCTTGACTGTCTATCCTAACTTCCTTCAATGAAGAACAGTAGTGTGGAAGTATAAGCCAAATAAACCTTTTCCTTCCCAACTTGCTTTTTGGTCATGGTGTTTCATTGCAGCAATAGAAACCCTAGGTAAGACACACACTTTTGTGTCCATGTACTTAGAACCTGCCAAGGTATCTCACTTCATCCTTCTAACTTCGAGGATATTCTCTTCCTCCCTGTCCATTACAGTTGTTAAAAGTCCGAGGCAGGGATAACAGTTCATCAGGCTCAGTGGTATACATATTCCAGTTGTCTCTTCCCCACTGACAACAAATCCTCCCTGTCAAACATCCCTTCATCTTGTTACAAATAAGGCTGGTGGAAGGGGCCTTCCCAGGGAACGATCAGCATGCTGGTGATTGCTTTGAAAGCAGTATTACACTAATACAGTATCTCATTAGAACACCTTTGCTGGGAGCGAGAGGTTTCTTCCCCATCCAAATGGAAGACGGTCGTGTTCATTATGTGTTCAGAAGAACTGCTTCCCTGTGCCATAAAACAGCCTGAGGAGAGAGCATCTTTTGACCTTTGTAATTGCTGCAATATTATGTGCTGTGCCTTCCCCATTTGTACAGAGTGGTAAATATTGCAGAGCCATATTTTTTTAAGCCTGAAATGCAATTAAAATACATATTTTTTTCTGAAGTAATTTTACTGATGCCCCACTACCCACAATCTGGAAGTAGTATATGGAGAGGGGCTGTTGTGTAGGTGGCCAGAGTCAGGGTCCATTGGAGATAATTCTCAGTGACTGGCGGAGAACCTTAAGATGCAGAATTAGCTCAACCAGGGATATGGCTCCTGGGTTCAGACTCATTAGGATAGTCTTGTCAGGGTGTGTATGTGATCGTTTTCTGGACTGCAAACTAAGCCCAATAAATTGCTGAACTCGGCTTAAAGAAGTTAATTACCAAATCTGGTGCATGTGGTGCAGGGGAAAAAAAGACAGTAAGTACAAATTAATGTGCAGAGCAGCAGTTTTATTTTTTTTAAATTAACTTCAAAAAATATAAATATGCCTTGACTACTGCCTGCCCCTGTGCAGAGCCTTATCACATGTCTGAATGCCTACGGCTTTTCTTTTTTCCAAAATATTTCCATATCTAGTCTCATAGAGCTGGGAACCTCCTCTTCACAGTGTTTCTGCTTTCCTGTGTTCCACCAAATGTGGACAAAAGGGAAGAGTGGGATTCCGACATTCCATTTTATCCCATTCCCTCTCTTGTTTTAAGTGAAACATGAAGTTCCTTCAAGCAGGTTCTCTCGAGGTACCATGGCTTTCCTGAACTGGTTCTAAAGTCACCAGGAAAGCAGAAGAAAGCTTTAGGGACTGTGAAGAATCAGCTGTAAAAGTGAAGATCTGTCTTTTCCTTCTCAGTCCCTTTGGTACCTAGAGCAGAGCCCAGAACCACACATACAGGCTCGCACTTACGTTAAACAAGGAACAGAACATCATCTGTCCACTGACAACATCTCAATCTAATGAAAAGGACAGAATTCCCAAGGCTGTTGTATAAGTGGAATGATAGTTCCAGAAGAGCGTAACTGGTCCTCCATAGCTACAAGCTCTACAGATTACAGATATTTGGGCGGGGGGGAATGCATCTATATTCAAATGTATATTTCCAATCACTACTCCCTAAACAATAAAGAAACATTACTTACACAGCAATTATATTGATTATTCATTAATATTCATCTACAGATGAAGTACATAAGAAACTATGGGTAGGTCGCATGTAAATACTACAACATTTTAGGGAAAGGACTTGATCATCCTCAGTTCTGTGTATCCCATAAGGATTCTGAATGAATTCTCAACAGATAACTGAAAGACAGATTTTTGAGTTAGATGCTTTGGGAACACCAAAGTGTGAGGACTGTGGTGGAGCTTAAAGAATCTTTGAAGAAACAGTTTCAGAGGTTTCAAATTCTGGATCTATTGTTCCATACTGATCATTTCCCCAAAAGCTCCTTCTTTCTCAATCTCTCATGCGAAAGAACCAGGATTTCCAAGGCACTTACTAGGAGGCAGGTGCTGCAATCTGAGGTGTGTAATTTTTTCAGTTTTGTTATGTAAATATGGCCCACATAAGCACAGCTATACCAATTTAATGGATCTAGAGATTGAGGCTGAAGAAATGTAGGTCGTGTCCCAATTGCATAATAGTTGTAAAAAGCCAACTAAGATTTCAGATGCCATATCTTAAATTTCACATCCTTGATCCATTCACACAACCATGTTATGCAACTAGAAAATGGGGGAAAATCCTTTATTCTGTGCCAGGAGGAAAAGTATACACATTTAATCGATCTTCATTCTAATTCTTCAAATGCAGGGTCATTACTCATGATTTTTTTTCAAGAGAAAGTAAATCCAAACTTCACCATGAATTTATTTGCTATATTAAAAATTAGGCCAAGAAGAACGGGGTAAGAAAACAATGATTTGCCACCATCTCCTCCTGTCTTCTGCTATTTATCCTATAAAGGCTTTGCATTTGGCTAATGGTTACAACTTCAATAAAATAACCTCTTTCCCTTTTTTCATTAAACTAAACAGGAAAAAAAATCTAATCCACTGGTGTACTCCCTCCTTGTTAGCTGGTGGCTCATTACAGAGGCTAGTACGCGAAAATACATTCTCATATACTGATCATTGGTGCTCAGAGAATTTGAGGAAAGCCACCTACTGAGTAAGTATCCATTTCCACTATGAATTTGTATGCATTAGTCTGGTCAATTTTCCCAAGCTGGCCTGATTAGGAATGTCTTATTAAAACAAATGGAAATGAGACTTAAAGGCAGTTGAGAAAAACAGAAGCCGGGCCTGAACTACGCACGCCATCTTTGTCCAGATGTGCATCTTATTTGGCAGAGGCAGATGGTAGAAACTATGGTGTAGTCACTGGGAGTGGGGAGGGTTTTTCTTCTTTCATTCAGCTGGACTACATTTCCCAACCTTCTTTACCAACCAGCCGCCATTTCCCTTTTCCCATCCTTCTGGGGAAACAGGCAGGTCAGTTTCATACCTACAGGATAAAAGGTACGCGGCTCATTTCTGCTCTGCCTGCCTCTGCTGTGTATGTGATCTGCTTCTCTAGTTCTTTGGCTCATGGTGACTTACCACATTTTAAATGTGGTTAACATTTTCTTAAAATGTTCACATTGCTTCCCAATTTTATTTATTTATTTTTATGAGTATGGGTGTTTTGCCTATATGTACGTCTGTGTACTACATGTGTGACCAGTGCTTTTAGAGACGGGGCGTGGGGATTCTGTGGAACCTGAGTTACAAACAACATTCTGTTTGTCACCATCTAAGTGCTCAGAATGAGAGTCTAGACTTCTGCAAGCAGAGCTAATGCCATCTCTTCAGCCTGTGGCAGACATTTTAAAACTCTCTTCCTAAATGGTTTAATGCACGCCTCTCCTTCATATTGCCAAGTACAGTCACTTATTTGACTTTATGTAAGTAATTATTGATTTTTATGTTTGAAGCTTTAGCGATTTCAAAGATTACTTATTAATACATACAGAGCTGGTTTAACCATTACATGCTTCTTAATAGTTACATAGGTGATACATGGATTTATTTTTAGGAAATGACTTGGCAATAATACACAAGCAAATTTAAAAGTACTTGCATAAAACCTTTGAATTAAATAGATCCATCTACAATATACCTAGTTATTACCCAGGTAGAAATCTGTTGCTTAACAGAGAAATTGACTTTGCACATAAATGTAGCACAAAGCTTATCACATCATAGGTTCCAATAAGAGGCTCTTGTAAGATTAACTGAATTGAAAACTTAACCAAATTTTATACAGATACCTGCAAGATGTACTTGCAAACCATTTGGTCTCACATCAATAAGAACTTCCAGACCTAATCTAATATCTAAACAGAGAAAAATAAGGGAGGAACCAACCAAGGAAGATAAATAGGGGACAAGAAGAAAGGTCAGTTTATACTTCAATTTCTGAACGTCTAGGTACAAATCTCCTAGATTCGTGTTAGAAGGAAAGAAAAAAAAAAGTCTGAATTTGAAACGAAGTGCCATGCAAGATTTCTAAGCCCCACAGAAAATCAGACATCTCAGAAACCAGAACCTGTTCAATTCAGCAAAAAGTTTTGAGAGATGACAATGAATAAGCCATTTCTTTTTCTTTTACAAAATCAAATCCAGAGTAACACATTCTAAGATATAACAGGAGCACTTCCCAGTGCAAAGGAAGGATGGACAATTTCAAGAACAGGGTACTGGAGAAGTCTGAGGGATCACAAATCCATGGTGGACAAAGCAGCAACACTCCTGAATCTTAAGCAGTAGGGACTTAATGTTCATAGTAGGTGAGAGCTGGGTGGAGATAATGTAAGGAAGACAGCAAGGACTCCACAGACACATGGATTCAGGAGAAAGAGGGGTGAGGTATAGCTAGCAAGAACTGTCAAGGTTTTATTAAGCCTGTATTAAAACTGTGGGTTTGGGGTGGGGCTAAAATCCAGTGGGTAAAGCTCTCTCTTGGAACAGTAGGGCCTGAGTTCAAATCCTTGTTGTCTATGTAAATCAGGATGTTATAGTACACACCTGTAACGGTAATCCTACTACAGCAAGACAGGAGGTGGAGTCAGGTAACTCTCCAGACACAGGACAGCTAGATTACTCATGCAGCAATATGCAACAGACATCCTGTCTCAAACAAAGGCTGACAGATGAGGCTGTTATGTGAACTCTGAGCTTGTGTGGTAGCATACATACACCTTCACACACACACACACACACACACACACACACACACAGAGGGAGGGGGAGAGGGAAGGGGGAGGGGGTGGGAAGTCCTTCTGTATATATCTTGCTTTTATTAGTTAATGAATAAAGAAGCTGCTTTCAGCCAGTGGCTAAACAAAATATAGCCAGGCTGAAAGAGATATATAGAGAGAGTAGGTGGAGTCAGAGCTAAGCCATGTAGCCACCTGCAGGAAAAAGATGCCTCCATCAGAGCCTACCAGAACCTTGCCAGTAAGCCACAGGCATGTGGCGATACACAGATTAATAGAAATGAGTAAATTGGAGATATAAGGGTTAACCAGAAATACGCTTAAGATATTGGTCAAACAGTATTGCAATTAATAAGATTTTGTGTGTTTACTTCTGGTCTGAGCAGCCAGGAAACAAACGAGCATGCCTCCAACAACAGAGAGAGAGATTAAAAATACAAAGAAATTGAAAGAGCCATACACGCTTTTGCTTTCTCCACTGTGGTCATATTGGGATAGGTATTAGGGTCCCTAACCCTTCAAAATCCTAAAAACACTGGGATCCTCAAACTTGGATGACAAGTCTCAGATGACAAGACTCTACACATTGGTAATGGTTCTCCACCAAGCATGCCTGTCTTAGGGTTACTATCGCTGGAAAGACACACCGTGACTAAAGCATCTTGGGGAGGAAAGGGTTTATATAAGCTTACACTTTGATGTCACTGTTCACTATCAGAGCAACTCAGGACGAGAAATCAAAAGAGGTAGGGATCTGGAGGCAGGAGTTGATGCACAGGCCATGGCGGGGTGCTGTTTACTGACTTGCTCCCCATGGCTTGCTCAGCCTATTTTCTTATAAAACCCAGGACCACCATCACAGAGCTGGCCCTGCCCACAATGGCACCTCTATCATTAACTAATTAAATCCCACCTCTATCAATCACTAATTAGGAAAAAAAAAAACCCTACTAGCTATATTTTGTGACGGTATTTTCTCAATTGAGATTCCCTCTTTTCTAGTTTGTATCAAGTTTACGTAAAACTAGCTAGGACAATTTACCCCTTGTCAGCTTGATACAAACACATCACTGTTCAGTCATAAACTTTTCTTTCTTGTCCTTCCACTAGATTACACATTAATACCAATTTTTAAAATCTCAGTCTGTAAAAATCCAAATGCTTTAAAGCTCAGTTTCTGTAAAAATCCAAAATTCTGAGAAATTTACAGTCTCTCAACTGTGGGGTCCTATAAAATCTAAAGCAAGCTAAAAAGTCAGGACACACTAAAACATGAATAAAGCAAAAACCCCAGTTTAATAGGGGAGATAACCCAATGCCCAGTGTCTGCGTCTCCCTCACCATTGACTGAGCAACTTCAAAGGGCTTAGGTCACTTCTCCACCTTCTGAAGCACACAAAACAATGTTTCGCTTGTCTAAAGGCAGTTAACTAACCTAGCTAGTTGCCACAAGTACCAAGGGTATTTAGGATAAATTATGTGTAACAAACTTCATTCTATGTCCTCTTGCTTGAAGACTATTTGTTGTTTATCTTGAGGACCTCTCTGAGGTGTCACATCTGTGGGACTGGAGAAGCAGATGAGGCTTCTTTGTCTTGGAAAGTGCAGCAGGTTTTTCTAACATGAAGCTGCTTTCTCTTCCTGTTTTAGAGAGATGATTGTCTAGAGCAGAGGTTTTCAACCTTCCTAATGATGTAACCCATTAATACAGTTCCTCATGTGGTGCTGACCCCCAAACATAAAATTATTTTCATTGCTGCTTCATAACTGAAATTTTGCTATTGTTATTAATCATTGTAAATAGCTGATACGCAGGATATCTAAGATCTGATCCCTGTGAAAGGGTCGTGTGATCCCTAAAGGGGTCTTAGCCCACAGGTTGGGAACTACTAGTCTAGAAAAACAAATTTTAATTTTAATCATAATTCCCTACCATAATTAAGGAACTCACTATTGCATGAGAAGCAGGAGCCTAGAAATCCTTCCTGAAAACAGCAGGTCAGACAGGCTCCATAGTAAAGAGTTGAACAATAGAAAAGATCAGTATGCTGTGCTTAAGAAGGTTTATTCTATGGTACCCAAGAATAAATATGACAGACAAACATCAGACATGGGAAAAGAAAACTCAATACTGAAAAAAAAAACAGAAATATTTCTAAGAAAAATACACAGTTTCAAGAATAGATGGGAAGAAAAAAATCACCAAACTCCACATTTCAACATGCCAAACATAATTTTAGAACATCAAAAAAGTGATTGAGTCTATGTTCATAGAAACAGGCGATTATGTTCACATGATAGAATAAGGCCAATGACATGACTCAGAGGGTTAAGGTGGTTTCTGTCAAATGACTCTCTGAGTTCAAGTCCAGGGACCCACATAGGGGAAGGAAAACACTAACTCTACAAGTGGTCCACTGATTTTCATGTGTTGACTATAACTCGGGCATGCAATCATACACACACACACACACACACACACACACACACACACACACACCACAAACCAGAAAAGAATGCAGGCCAAACAGAAAATTATCTTAGTTTGATTAATAATCAGGAAAAAATAAATAATTTAATGTCAACATTTTTTTAAGTCCTCTCTCTCATCAAAGGTATAACTAAAAAATAACTGTAGATGTCAGTGAAAAGTAGAGGCTACTCTTTTAGGAGGAAAGAATAAAGACAAATTTATTGAAACCAAGCAGAGCTAAGCGGAAGGTTTTGCAAAATTCCTTTGCAATACATGCATGTAGAAAATAACATATTTTTTACTATAAATATAAATATAAATCATGATCTGTGATTTGTCATTTGAAATATAAAAACAAGGTAAGACCATAATCCAAAGTCACATTCACAGTGGGATAAAGAACATCAAGGTCATAGGGTTTGACAAGGAATAAGCTTTCTCTTCTTTTTAAAATATATTGCACTTTTAGTTGTGTGTTTGTGTGTGGGTATGAAGATATGAGTACAAGTGACAGCAGGGACCCAAAGCATTGGATCCTTTGTGATGGGAACCAAACTTAGGTCCTCTGCCAAGGCAGTACTTGCTCTTAACCACTGAGGCATCTCTGCAGCCCAATGAGTTTTCTTAATATTAAAATTTGAAAAAGACAACTGAGTGATTGGTTGTCCTGGAAAGTTATTAACAAAATAGGGCAAGGTGGACATTCAATAAAGACTTTGGATAAGTTAGGAGGAATCCTAGGGATTTCATAAGAAAAATAATGAGGTCTTGAGAACGCAGGTGCTATGGACGCTTTCGCCCTTGAGAAGGAAGGAAAACAGTTCATTCCCCAGACACTAAAAGGGAAGAAATAACTATGTGGGGGCAAATAGGGAAATTTAAATATAAAGTAGAAATGCCAGCCTTGAAGGTAATCAGATGAAAGCCGCTCAATTTTCCTCCCTCTCTCCCAAAGTGAAAAAGAGATTTACCACTCTAATTTCTGGACTTGAGGTTTGGGTATGGGCCTCAAGGACAATGATGAACATTTAAAGTCGTTTGTCAAGGGAAATGGGCAAGGAAGCCAATCACCTGAACGTAAAGGGTAGCTGAGATTACTGACATCACAGCTGGAAGTGGAGGGATTTCCTTATGTAGTTGTTCCTGCTGTTTAAAAGAAGAGGTGCAAAAGAATCACGGTTTATAATGTGCCCTGAAATTTCTGTCATTTTTGTTGTTGTTGTTGTTGTAGATAGGAAAGATGACCTAACTTTTTTTTTTTTTTTTAGCTTCCATTCCCCTTTGATAGAAAATAGTGTCTAATTGTAAATATTTTTTTAAGAATATTTTTAAGCATGTGCATGACTGCTGGCCTGTGTGTGTATGTGTGTGTGTGTGCTCATGAGCATGTATGCACATGTAAATATGTACATGCACTTGTCCAGGTGCCCATGGAGGCCAGAAGAGGACATTAGATTCACTGCAACTGAATTTCAGGCCATATCGAGCTGTCTGATGTGGGTGCTAAGAACCCAGGTTCACTGCAAGAGTCATGTGCTCTCTTTACCACTGGACCATCTCTTCAGCTCCCAATCTATCTGGATTTCTCTGTCATTTTTCATCATGAAACAATATATTTAAAACTTGTCTGGCATCACAATATGAATTACATTTTAATCCCAAATTTTATGAACATTTCTTATTGGTGGATCGATCTGTGAGGAACACAAGTGCAATGTGGTGTTGTTACTAGATGTGTGTGTGTGTGTGTGTGTAAAATTGTTCTGTGAAAAATTAGGTAATACTTACCAAGAGTCCAGAGCACTATAATTGGACCTTGCCTTTCATCTTCTGCAAATCTTTGTAAATGAAGACAAAAGTTGTCAAAACACAGCTCAAGAATGGAGTCCTGTGCAGAGAATTCTAGCTACTTATGAGAAAACTCCAAGAAAACAGGACTCTCAGTTTCTTTAAACCCTGCAGTTGTACATGGAAGGTACTTTCAGACCCCCAGATGTATCAGATAGGCATGAGTTTATTTTGGATTATTCATTACAATAAGCTATTGTTTGTTTATGTGCCTCTATAGAAAAAACATGTTTTTGCCATGTGCAGCTTGTCCTTATGATTATATACAGCTTACACACATGGTAACTTTACTCATGTCACCTTTCTTTTTTTTTTTTTTAATTTTCAAGACAGGGTTTCTCCATAGATTTTGGTTCCTGTCCTGGAACTAGCTCTTGTAGACCAGGCTGGCCTCGAACTCACAGAGATCCACCTGCCTCTGCCTCCCGAGTGCTGGAATTAAAGGCGTCATGTCACCTTTCTTAATCCTTAGAGTATAAACTGTCTGATACTCTGAATAAAGTTGGCCATTGCATGAGACTTTAGCATGTCTCATTTTTAGGCTCTATTCTCCCAAGTCCCACCGCCTTTAGAGAAGTAAACAAAGTTCACTGGGTAGTAACTCAGTTACTGATTGTAATAGAAAATGTTTTCCATAGTCAGCAATGGAGAACCTATTACATACATTATGGTAAATCAACAAAACACAAAAGAGACAAAAGGAACGATTTTGATATGCAGAAGGATGACCTAGAAACAACTGAAAACCAAGACAAAAATCAGAAGTCAAATATGCTCACAATGCTTAGGTCCTACCCAGGATGCTGAAGGCTTAGTGTGACCGCAGCAGAGAAGGCTGCAATTTGGGAAAGAGAATGAAAAAGGAGCTATACCCTGAAGAAAGTCAGTCTGGACAAACCCTATGTCTTGTCATGGACATGTTGGTAGATATCCCTTTGCACAGAAAATAGGTGACAATTTCATTAAGCTTATTTTCAAATCATCTTTATCCCTGCATTCTAATTTCTCCTATAAAAGGCTTCAGACCTTAGGAATTTTAGTGATGCCTGGAAAACACATTGTCTGCTTCGTGCATTGGGACCAAAAAGAAAGACTATGAAACAAGAGCTCCAGAGCACAGGGGAGAGAAGGGAGCACCCAGCAAGGCAGGTAGTCATCATCCTCTGAACACATTAGCTTCCAGGAAAGAAACCATAGAAATTAGGGGAGGGGGCTTAGGAACAATAAGAATATGCTAATTTTCTGGAGAAAATGTATGTAATATGGTATAAATATATGGTATTTTAACGTTTATGTGAAACAGAAGTTTAGAAACTAAAATAAAATAAAATAAAAACATTAAGTGACCTAGTAAGACCAAACAGAACATGTATCTGTCTTCCAAGACAGAAAAAATTATAGAGATTCTCCACTTAAAGACAGGATGGGAGAAGATGGCCATACACACCACACACATGCATACCAAACACATAGAAATACACACACACACACACACACACATACACACACCACAATTTTCTTAAGTGATAAAGAAGTACAATTTGAATAATGTGGAGGAAGTAAGATAACTGCCTAACAGAAGGTACTCCATTATTACATGTAAAAGCCTCTCTCTAGATATGTGTCAGATGAAAAAGATGACTTAAATATTTTTCCAAATAATGCCCTTCAATGTCAATGTAAGGTGTTAATTCTAGTATGGATACAGGGCAAAGTGGCTCGGGCCTATCATCATTCTGGCTACGCAGGAGACCGTGGCAAGAGGATCAACCTGTTCAAACTCGGCCTGGATTTGCAGAATAAGTTCCAGGCCATTTGGGGCAATTTATGGAGACATCTCAAATTTTAAAAAGTGAAAAAGAGGCCCGGGGATATACCTTGCTCAGTGGCACAGCACTGGTCTAGCATTCCAAAGAGCCCCAGTCAGTCCCCAGTACTGAAAGAAAGGGAAAAAAAATCAGGTAGAGAAAGTCCCTTGCCGCACTGGAGAACAGAATCTATTCTCTTACCCCAAAAGGCATTCTGTCTGGGGAGGAGGAAGGATTGCAGACAATTGTTTCCAACCTACCTTCTCTTATCCCAGTCAGCTGGGGTTTGCCGGGGTCAAGCAGTGCAAGTAGTAGGGTCCAGAGCGCATTATCTTTTCTTTGATCCCAGAAATGTCATGTGGGTTGATTTGAAGGTATGCCTCTTCTTCAAAGGCTTGATCTCTAGCTTAAGAACGTGAGTTAAGTAGGGATTTTATGGGAATTTTTTGGCTTTCGGAAATAAAACATAAGAGACCCCCTGCCTCTTACAGCCTTCTGTAAATCCCCGTCCCTAATTGTTTCTCCCTTCAAAGCAAATTCTCGGGCACTTCATAATATGAAGTCTCCTACAGCCTGTGTCTAATTACTCTCCAGCATCTAGCGCGGTTCAGAGTGAAATGATTAGCCCTGTTTGTTGTCAGGTTGTCTCTGGGAGATGACAATTTCTAACAAATCACTCAGTCTCAAAGCTAGGAAGGTCTGCCAGGGTGGAATGCAATCCCACAGTTCCCAAAGTGGATGAAATTCTTCGCGCAGCATGTGACGTTAATGTGTTTGCAGCTTAGCGAGAAGGGTCTGGCCTTTCCAGGAGCCAGACTCATCCTCGCACCACCCCCTGCCAGCTGATAAAGCATCATTGCATGAGCCCAGAGCTATTTGCTGGGCTCATTCAGAGCCCTCCTCACCTGTTCCCCACCTGCTATCCCCCAGTCCTGCCTCTGCCAACTCAGAGTCCCCACTGAACTCTTCAAACTTCATACTCCCACTCTCCTTCTGGGCTTTTCGTCTACTGAGCATCTGCCCGGCAAACTTTCCCATCTAACTCCAGCTTGAACTTGGCCCCTGCCCATTCCTCCAATCGAATCTTAACTGTGATAGACTCAGAAATCAAACATTGGCACTAGAAGGTGGTACAGAGCCATGCTACATCCTGACTAACCTCCTGTCATGAAATTTAGAATCATTCTTTTTGTTTGTTTGTTTTTTAAGTAGCTTCATATTTATTTGAAAGTTTTTCCATTAAAATAAATCTTACCAATAATGACAATTTCCGATTCGTAGTATACACAAGTGAATGTTTGCAAACATTTATGGAAAAAATGAAATCCTTTATAAAATATGAAATAAGCAGTTTTCCTTTATGAAACAGTAAAGAATTCTTCCTTACACTTTACCATCTTATGAATTCATGTAATCTTATGTTATTGGCCAAGAGTCCATGTCATTCTCAAATGGTAAAATCCTAAATTCCGGGGTAATGTATCAGGAGGTGGGAACCTTTGGGACAGTTTTAGGACATGAGAATAGAGCATATGAACAGGATAAATATTACATAAATGAAATCATAGAGAATTACCTGGCTCCTTCTACTGTCAAGGGACAGAGGGAAGATGAACAAATGAACAAACTCTCACCAGACACAGAATGCCAACATACTTGACCCTGTATTTCTCAGTCTTCAGAATGTGAAAACCAGATGCCTACGGTTTATAAGCCTTCATATTCATGGCCTTTATCAAAAAATTCATCTCTTTTTTCTTCCTTTCTTTCATTCTAAATAGGATATATGTCACTAAGAGGCACATACGGGGAAAGGAGAGGACAGAAGTTACAAGCCAAAGTTAAATGTCAGTTTGCCTCAGTTTTATTGTTCATGACTTGGATTAGTGGTGCAATGGGTACTCGCTTAAGCATGATAGATCCCACATATGACATCCGGTCACCTCTACATTTATTAAAATCCCTTGGGTTCATTCCTAACATGTGCAAAACCAAGACCGACAAAGCAGCCTGCCTTGCTTGGAACTGGGTGTTTTCTTTCGACCAGTGGTGATACTTCCAATGTATTCATGGACACAATGGGTGACCCACTCTTTTCAGGCAACACAGAAGGATGACAACTGTTTTTTTTTTGTTGTTGTTGTTGTTGTTGAGAATGCTACCTCCTGCCCTCTAGTGTGTCAATTCTAGTCTTGCACAGGAAGTAAATCACTCCTCCAGATTGAATCTCCACTCTACCTTTGATTTCATTTTCCCTGCATCCCTTGGCAATGCCCTACTCCTGCTTTTCCATCCAAATCAGCCGAACAGACATGACTGCATTAAGAACAAGGATGATCTACCAAGATAAGGCGAGGAGATACAAATGACAGCATTTGTTCTGGAACCTCTCAACCCTTTGGGGAAGGCAGGGCTGGGGTGGATAAGATGTGCGATGCTTGTCAACACTTACCCCGGAGCTCTCTCCCTCCCATTCAGACTTCGCAAGTGTTCCTGTTTGTTCCCTTCCTGGTAATTACAAATGTTCCAAAAATAAGAAAACCATAAGTGAGATCTATTTTGACTAAGAGGCTGCTTTCAATCTAGCTGACACAACAGAGTGATTTCTGGGTTGTGTTTCAGAGAATAACATCAGCAATTAGCAAATCAGGTATGTAATTTGACCATAGAATCTGAAGTTTAAATTTAGCAAATTGCAAAGGAGGTGTCCTTGAAAACATAGAATTAATTCTTTCTTTGTGGTTCAAAATCTCACTCTGTTGCCGAAGCTTTAAATGATTTCACACCAAAGGACTAAGATTAGGGCGCTCATTAGGTATTTGCCCTCCCACCCCCTCTGGAGTGGCCATACTTTCAGCGGGTTTTTTTCTTTCTGGAATTTCTCAGCTTTGTTTTCTTCAATTATTTTCATCTAACATTCCATCTAAGAAGTCTATTTTCCCACCACCTATCACTGAGGTTCCAAAAAATAATATCATGATGCATCTCAGAATTGAGCCGTTTGTAGTCAGTCTTCCCTGTTGACCCCACCTGACTAACTGAATATAGCTTTACATGGGCAGCGGTGATCTGAGGCTCGGGTCACCTCTCTCTCCACTCAGAGCATGTGCCCTTTGTGGTGTGTGAGAGAGAAAATGGCATGTTTCCATCTGGATTAAACTATGGGAAATACTGAATCCTTAAAAGCACATAGAAAATCAAAATCGGAGGATATGTTTTCTTCCTGATGCTCTTGGTTTTGCGAGGTTATACTGGGTAATCTCAGTGTGTAGCCTGTGTGTGTTCGGGATTTTGAATTCACTGCTCTGGAAAATGGAACAGAAATGACGTAAGGCAAAACACAATTGAAAATGTCAAGCCTTTGCCATGTGTCTCTGAGCACTGGCGGTACCAGCTGAATCATTTATAGAACTGCATGCTGCCTTTATCCGGAAGTAACAGGGTATGGTCTTTACCCTTTGTGTTGTGGGGTTATCTAATTCCTAATTTCCATTTCCAAATGCACACCACGTCTGTTCACTTTTGATTTATGTTCTTTTCTTTTTTTGTTTTAAATTTAAAATAAATCCGTGACCTAACTCCAAATATACAGTACTTTGAACATGGCAATGAACCTATTTTCAATTTGTCCTTTCATTTTAATTATGCTGTCGGTATTATTTTGCAGGCATAATTTGCAACATTTTGGCTGCTACCTACAGGCACCCCAGAATATAGAATGCCACCTGGGATGTGTGGGGGTAGCTATATAATTTACTGATTTACTTAGAAAAAAGAGATTTTTCCTCAAAGTCTAGCTCTAGTTGTCAATGTGGATATAAGGGTGATGAGAAGTATTTTTAACAACCAAAAAAAAAAAAAAACCAACAACAACAACAAAATAATAGTTATGTCTTTATTTTACAAAAATAAAACTATCTTCAAGATGCACATAAAGTCAGTAAATAGGACAATCTCTGAGAATATAAAGTCTTCACCCGGGGATACTACAGGAGAAATCCTACACAAATGTGTTTTTAATTGTTTCTATAAGTAATAAAATCAGCATGTTTATGAAAAACCTAAATACATAATTGATCAAAGCCATTTTCACAGTTTAAAATTTATTAGTTATGGAGATTGAAGATATGAAAAGAAAGGTTAAGAAGAAAAAAAACACAAGTCTAAGTCTTTTAAAGAGTAATTCTCCCCCATCTTGACAACTATTACTGAGATAACTGAAATTACAGCACAGATAGGGGAAGCAGGAGAGAGGGAGAGGCTGAGGGACCATTTAGCACACACAAAAATGAGACTGGAAAAGATTGCTCTGAGTTTTCTAATCTCCTCATGGAATTTTGTCTATCTATAAGGAAAGGCACGATTGTACAGTCACAGGGTGACAAGGTTCTGTCTTTGTGTTGCTGGCCTCAAAACAGAGAGGTGGGTTGCTTTTAATACAATCATCTTCTTTAAATAATTACATAGGGAACACCCAACAATTCTATCAAACCATCCTTGTTGTGAGATATTTGTATGCTGTGTGAAAATAAATTGCTCTGATTGGTGTAATGAAAAGCTAACATCAATACCTAGGCAAGAGGGATAGGTGGGACTTCTGGGCAGAAAAAGGAAGTAGGAAGAGATAATCAAGGTACAGGTGAGATGTCAATGAGATATGGAGGGGTTCAAACATACAAAATGAAAGAAAGGTAAAAAGTCACATGATAAAATGTAGATTAATATAAATGGGATAATTTAAGGTACAAGAGCTAGTTAGGAACAAACCTAAAATATAGCCTGGGTTTTCATAATTAGTAATAAATCTCCCTGTCATTATTTGTGAACTGTCAGCCCAAACAAAAATCTAGCTATATTTTTTATTAGTTTCTCTTTCTAATGCATCATATCTCGTAGGCTCAAGGTCACTATTCAGAATGTGAGTATAAGCTGTATCATATTCTTAAGCTTTAAGATTTGCATCCCATGGCCTTTAAAGAATAGAATTTTGAATTAACCTTTATAAGCCTATATGTTTCTTGATATATATATATATATATATATATAT
>NW_026067922.1:2373396-2435059 GCF_014885135.2 Alexandromys fortis
ATATATACTTATTTATATAAGTGAGTATGTGTGTGTGTGTGTGTGTTCAAAGAGCTTCTTGTTCATCCTGGCTGCCCAGAACTGAAATAATAACACAGAAACTATATTTACTGCTTGGCCCATTACCTCTAGCTTCTTACTGGATAAATTTTACATATTAATTTAACCCATTTCTATTAATCTGTATGGCCACATGGCTGTGGTTTACCAGCTAAAGTTCAAGCATATGTCTCTGGTGGGGCTACCTGGCGTCTCTCTGACTCTGCCTTACTTCTACCTTGCTATAGGCCAAACCAGCTTCTTTATTTATTAACCAATAAAAGCAACACCTAGACAGAAGGACCTCCCACACCATGTATGTATATTCTTGTATCTGAGGTGTGCGTATACATGACGTATACATGTATAGGACAGAAGTTGATTTAGTACATCCTCTTCAATCACTTTCCATCTCATTTTTTGACATAGGGTCTTCTACTGAACCATGAGTTATTATTATTTGGCTAGACTAGCTGTCCAATGACCTTCAAGGATCCTCCTATCTCTGACCCTGCCAATGCTGAGTATACACTGTAAAAACTAGTTTTTTTTTTTTCATAGGTACTAGGGACACGAACTCAGGTCCTCAAGCTTACACAGTGGACACTTTACAATTAAACCATCTCTCCATCCCCACTGATTGTTTTTCATAGTATAAGCAACCCTTGAGAGTTCAAGAAGGGACCCTGTATATCTGTTGATATTACCTGTCACTTTTCTATATACTATTTATTTAGGAAACTAGACACTGTTGTTCCAGATTTTCCTATGCTAGATAGAGATTTAGAGGTAAAGATGGCATTCCCTTAAAGGAGTGTATTCTGTCACAAGGCAACAGAAACAAGCAAGTATAATAGAGTTTGGAGCAGGTACAGGGCCAGGTATTGTTACAGTCACTGGAAAAGAGGGAGATATATGTGCCATATTGTAAAACCTTGGAAAACAAAGTGTCACTGTGGGAAAACACCACACAGAAAGATGGGACAGTGTTGTTCTCACCATTCCCTCTCCTTCTCTTCTTCTTTTTCTTATCCGGACAAAGATACTCTTTAAAATATGATCTAAGTCTTAACATGATATAGAGCATCAGGAGAAGCCCTGTCGTTGTACTAGAACTGCAAAACCCCTTCCTATTAATTACTTTCAACCTTCTCTCTAGCCCCATTTTTTTAATTGCAAATATCCCAGAAATGTCTAATATGCCAACACTTTCTTATCATACTTTCCGCTGGGAAAACAGGAGAAAAAAAAATTTGGTCACCAATGTACAATCAGTACAAGACTTTTCCTTGACTGGACATTGAGAAATCACTCAGATTCTTATCCCCAAAATAAAACTTGCCAGTTTCCTTTTTCAGTTAATATTTTCTTCTGTAAATACTGGTATGACTTTGGAAATATTAGGACCAACAATTTATAATCCATTGTAATATTTTCACTTTGAAAATATACATGTTTACATATTATAAATTAAGAGGTTTTACACCTGAGTTCTGCTCCCAGCGCCTACCTACCTCAGGTGTCTATTACTGCAGTTCCAGGAGTCCCAATGGCTTCTTCTGACCTCTCTAGGAACCTACACTCACCTGTGCATCCTAACACAGACATGCACAGAACATTTAAAAATGAATATCCAATATCATATGAGGAAAAGACAAAAAAGCCCATGAATTATACCAAAAACTGCAGACAAGTTTGAAACTGACAAAGACTGTCATCAATGTATGTAAATTACTTTCATGCATATTTTCCCAATTTTAACTTAGTCTAATCTCTAATCTTTAGATATAGCATTTTCATAACACCAAATAACAATGCTGCCCACAATTTCCAGTCTGTTCTACTAGGCAGGAAAAAAAAATAAACCAAGAAAAAGACAACATTGCTATAAGTCTCAGTATTGCATGGTTTTTCTCTCAACTAATTCAAGAAAACTCTTCTTACCTCAATAGAACAATGGCTCCTGGCAGATCTTCAGACACCATAGAAATCATTTGCAAAGAAGTCCCTTAGGAATCCTAGCTTCGCAATGAAGTGGCATCCATTGTGTGCTTGATGTGTGTTCTGGAAGTATGGTATAAAAGAATACAATTTTCTAGACTGAATCTGAAACATACAAAATGAGAAAATAAATTAGTATATCCTCAAATAGTCTAGAATGACTGCCTGCAAAAAGACAAACTTGAGGTTTCCTCTAGGACAAGATATAATTCAGGCAATCAGAAAGAAAGTTGATGCCCAAGAGAGAATGAGGACCCTAGTAGAAGAAAAACAAACACAAAGAATATTCATAACAAAGGGTTGAGTGACAAGTCTAGCTGGTTTGGAAAGCTCTGGGTTCTCTGAAAAACACAAAAGCAAAAAAATCCCAAAAAACTCTGTCACCCAAAAAGGGAGATGGAGAACTATTCAAGAAGACACTCCATGTTGACCCATGCCTTCCATGAGCACACACACATTTGCACACATATAGACATGTATACATATATCCACAAAAGTATAATTATAATAGGCTTAGTGAACAATGTGTTTCTTAGGTAAATTTTTATTAATAATTTCTTCAAATCTAGATAGCTTAAGAATAATAAATGTAGAATGAGTTATTTTGAGTATTTTATTTCTTATGTGTATATTTTTATCTGTATGTGTTTTCACATGCATGCCCCACCACACCCATGTGGTGATCCAAGAACAACTTTTGGAGGTAGAATCCCTCCTTCCATTATGCGAGTCCTGTCATGAGGACTGGGATGAGAGCCTCTACCCACTGAGCTATTTTTTCGGCCTCTAGAATGAAAATATTTCTTTTAAATAAATATGTACTCATTTAGAAATGTACCAATAAATATGGCACATGTAAAAATTTGTGATATTCGACCATTTTAATGACTCTCCAAATTGAGTATGTGGTTTACTATAACAAAGCATAAGAACATGACTTGAATTATTAAATCCAAACTCTCAAAGCAGTATTTTAATTAATAATTAGATGGGAAAGTGTTTAAGATGAATTCTACTGAGCTCCTCCATAGGCAAAAGCAATCAGACATACAATACCTTAACCTTACTTTACAAGTTCCAAGGTTTCCTGAACTCTGGTTTATAGTGTTCTGCTCTGGTAGGCTTTGGAGAATGATAAGCCAGGCACAGATAAATTAAAGCAATGTTTATAGTTGGCAGAATAAAAATAAATGTGTGATGGCCGGGCGGTGGTGGTGCAAGCCTTTAGTCCCAGCACTCGGGAGGCAGAGGCAGGCGGATCACTGGGAGTTCGAGGCCAGTCTGGTCTGCAAGAGCTAGTGCCAGGACAGGCTCCAAAGCTACAGAGAAACCCTGTCTCGTGAAAGCCATGTTTCTTTCTGTTACAGCTAGCCTAAGGTCTGTTTGCACCGCTTACTTTATGTTGAAGCCAGCATATAAGACTATGAATTTTCCTCTGAGTATGGCTTGGGTTTTCTCCCATGCATTGTGTTGCTGCCTTCCAGAAATTATTAAAATTTGTTGCATTTCTTTCAAGATCTTTAAGGAGTGGTGGGGGAGATGGATCATCAGTAAAACGTACTTGTTGCTGTTCCAGAGAATGGGGAACTCAGTTTGTTAGGCAGCTCATACTCACCTTTTAACTCTAGCCTCAAAAGATTTAAAGCCCTCTTCTGGCCTCAATCAGCATCCACACATTACACACACACACAGGCACACACACACACACACACACACACACACACACAGAGACAGAGAGACACATAGAAACACACACACAGGCACACAGAGACACCCAGTCACACACAGACACACATGCACGAGAAGGGCGTGGAGGAGAATTAACCATTTCTAAAAGGTTTTAAGGATATGGAAGACCTATTTTCCACTACCTGCTCTACACCATTATCCTCTCTATTTCTATTGTGTAAGAATCAGAAACATTTCCCTGCACACAGTTTCTCATGTTTAGCTCTGAAGAGTCTTTCCTTGTACTTCAGATTTTTAAAAGGCACATGTGCATCTTAAGCTTTCGAATAATGAGCTCCTTGCTTTGGTGTCAAGGACCACAGTGTCCTTTCCTGTGTCTTGTCCCGTTTCTTCATTCTGGCTTACAAAGATTACAGTGATGCCATTTAGTGCATGGAGGTTAAACGGTATTGCTAGATCTTCATTTTTTTAAAACATACACTTTGTTATTATAAATATTCCTTTTTTTACCGTCTACCTTACTTGAAAGCCCCCTTCCCTGCATTCTTTGTGTCTGAGCTGACCTAGGATAAAGTTCCTCTAATGAGTATTCACTTGTTTATGAGATGCATCGCTTTAAGTATGTCTCATACTATTTAGAATTGAGTGTTCCTTTGTATCAAATCCTTGTCCTTTTGAGCAAGTTAACCTTACTGATAGTCATTGACATTAAAGAAAAAGCTTTCTTTACATTTCACGTCATCTTGTTACTTTTCCATACTTACTTTTATGATTTCTGTTGGTCTGACATTTATGGAGGTTGGTATTTTACATTGCGGTGTTTACATTTAGCTTTTTTTGGTAATGACAGTTCATCATTTTAAATATCATCGACTCACTCGTAGTATTGACTATGCATTTCTCTTCTACTCAACTCTACTTGCTTTGCCTCACTACAACCTAGTGCTTAATCCACAGAAATCTCTTTCTTAGCCTTTCCCTAATATTATTAAGGTCTCTTTTTTTCCTATCTGAATCGCCTTCTTCAACTTACATCCCTTGATTTTTCAGGGAAAGTATAGATGAGGAAATCCTCAGTATACACTTTATATATAGTTGTCCCTTTAATTTTATTTCTTTTGTCAATTTCAATTTTTCAGAACGTACAGTCTAGTTTGAGCCATTTTTGTTCAACTTACTCAAGGGTAAGTAAGTACATTCAGTTGTTACTACATGTCCTTTGGTTAACGTTTAACTTAAAATTTCCCAGTGACTAACGTTGACACTCCTTTACTTTCCTTAAGGAAAAGTGTATTAAAATGGTAGGAAAGGTATATTTCTTTATTAACAAATCCTCACTCAAAACTCTCTAATATTTAAATTTGGAGAAAGTTAGGCTATATTTAAGTTGCTTGGCTCTTTTCTAAAATGTATCATAGCTATGGCTTCAATGTTTCTTAGTACTGTCAAAATATCTGTTGGAAAATTTGCTTTACCCCACTGAAAAATAACAGTTATTGACAGAAACCTTTTGTGATGGAGGTGGGTCTTGTATCTTATTTGATGCTTTCATTGGTTAACTAATAAAGAAACTGCCTTGGCCCTCATAGGACAGAAAATTAGGTAGGCGGAATAAACAGAACAGAATGCTGGAAGAAAGAAGCTGAGTCAAGGAGTCGCCATGATTCTCCTACAGGACACAGATGCAGGTTAAGATCTTCCCTGGTAAGACACCTCGTGGTGTTATATAGATTATTAAAAATGGGTTAGATCGATATGTAAGAGCTAGCCAATAAGAGGCTTGGAACTAATGGGCCAAGCAGTGTTTAAAAGAATACAGTTTCTGTGTAATTATTTCGGGATATAAGCTAGACCTAGCTGGCAGCCGGGAGCTGGGGTGGCCCGCAGCTCCACAATACACTTGTGTACAGTTGCCTCCCCCAACCTGATTTCTTTTTCTTGCTCAATACTTGTGCAAGTGTAAGAGATAGCTCCAAAGAAAACGGTGTAGTAGTAAAAGTCCCCTGGACAATAGGAGTGGAAATCTTCCCACAGGTTCAACCATCACCTTCTGAAGCAGGACTTACTGCATAAATTATTGTATATGACTTAGAAGTAGCTAGAAAGCTTCTGGATTCAGCATTAGAGAGACATCTCATGTTCAACTGTTCATAACCTCATGTGTGTTTTTTTTTGTTTCCTTTTGCAAGTTTTTAAGATGCATCTCTGAATTCTTTTTAGAAATATACTAAATGAAAGCAGCATATTTTTTTTAAAAAAATCCAATAGTAACTGTAACTTTTCAAAAGGGAAAGTGGCTGCTACTTATACGTAGCTTAGAACAACAGAAAGGAACAATGATTATGTCACAGTAAGTGGGCCATGTGGTTTCTCCAACTGCACTTAGATGTGATTTTTTATCTGGGTGCCCGAAATAGCATTTTCTTCTCATCATTTCGTTGATTATAGTTTGATCTTCTATTTATCTTCTTTCTGGATGGAGATAGTTTCTTTCATATTCATTTAAATCATGTCCCAAAGTTGATCCTTCTTTATAAATTGCCTCTTAGTGACTTTCCAACATATAGGTCATTTACCATTTGATGAAGGGTTCCTTAAATTAGATTTTTAAAAATCAATATCAGTGTTATTTTCTTTTTATGCATTTTATTCATCTTTGCCTACATTATAAAACCAGCATTTTCCTCTAACTTCTCTATGTCTTATTCATTTTCTTTTATTTCCTCAAATCTATCTTAATTGTTTACTTGCATACTACTAATTATTCAGATTTACTGTGTTCTTTGATAGCTGGGCCCATTGGTAGTTGCTCCTTTAGTCACACTTAGCTATGTGACTTCCCTTTCATCAGTAGAAACCCAACAAATATGATAGGAACATAGGCCTGATCAGCATGTAGACACCAGGCTTTCCCCCTTGAAACACTCCCCTCGCATTTGAAGAAGCCCAGTTTAAGCTGCTGAGCATTAACAGATTGCACGTACAGAGAGGCTCGTGCGTCTGAAATCACAGAGCACCCAGCCAGTTCAACAGGTAAATGAAGCCCTTTGAGGAAGCCCAGATGAGATCTATAGAAGACCCAACACACAATCCACAAATGCCAAAAAACATCAATCATTGTTTTAAGCCATTATTCTCTGGCTAAAAGGGAAACCGCTACCTGGAAAAGAAGCATGGCTATAATGAAATTTCTAGCATGAGACATTGGCTTCAGAACTGGGCAGCAGGTGGAGGCTTGAGAAGTACAAGGGGTCTACTGGCAAAGGCAAAAGAGATGCCAAACAAAACTGTTGGCAGGGGCTGAAAGTGGGCTTGGGAAATTATTAGAAGCAAGAAAAAGAATGGCAGGCCATGTTTTATAGTCACAAAACATTTGGCAAACCTGTCACCTGCTGCGACCCAAGAGTGACAATCCTGCCTGATAAAGTGGTGGACCTGGCTGAGGAGACCTCCTGGCAGGATGCTGAAGGTACCAGTTGGCCTGTTACAGGTGCATATGGCAAGGCCTAGACAAAGCGAGAAGCTGAGAAGACTGTTTCACTTGCAACAGGAAACTAGATGAAGAGAAGAGACAGAAATGTCTGGGCTGCAAAAGATGATACTTTTCTCATTCCAGAGTTTTCAAGTTAGCAAAAGAGACTATGTAAAAAGGGGTTTTGGGGAAATGTTCAAGCAAAGACTATGGATCACGAACTTATTTTGTAATACAGCTTCAGACGGACTTAAAGGGCCACACAAAACAGCTCCTAGAGACTTAAAAACATGTGCCAACCATTACCTGCTAAGGCCACACCAGACGAAGACCCATCTTCTAGAGATCCATGCTGACCCTGTAGCATGGAGTGAGAAGTCACTATCTTCCTAGGAAACACTTGCTGTTGACTGAAGAGACAACATTTCAAAAGAAAAGAGGTTCTGGGGTTGCCACCTGTTTACTGTCACGGAGATGTTTGGAAGGAAAGAGAGAAAGCTCCATAAAACCTCATGTATATAGAGGGAAGAACTAATGGACCCATGCAAGGATGGAGCAGGAACCCCTTAGCTGAGGAACAACCCCTATTCCCTTGAAAAACAAAATCCCAAAAACTGCTCAACTAGATTGCAAACTGTGACTGGTAACTATGATTGCCACCAACATTCGGCTTTCCCCAACTCTTTTAAGTAAATTAAAGTGCCCTGATCTGGTCCTACCATCCAGTGTTGTGTCTGCTGAAGGGGTGATTTGCATTTTTGTTTGTACATCTCCAGAGGAGACAGAGGTACCTTGTGTCTATCAAAATCTAGTATGCAAAACCAGCCTTTGAGCTGAAGCGAGCTGGACATGAAACTTTGGTCTGGCAGTTTCCTGGAGTTCTAGCACTGAGTGGTGTTACAGGAGCCTTTCTTTATGTAAGCACACTCTGTGTCATCCACGCAATGACAAAATTAGCTCACCATCCTCACAGTCTCACAAGGATTAAGTGATGCATGGTTTTCTTGTGCATTTGAATATTCCTTTTAAGACCATTGTCATTTCTCTTTCATGAAGCCTTGCCATGGCCTGTTAAAAAGAGATAGACCATACAGAGAAAGAGATGCAGTTACTCCAGCATCCCATGTAGTCCAGCTTCCAGAAATTCTTCATGTCTTTAGTGTTGTTCTTTCTCCTTTTCCCAGTGATCATATCATCTTTCATAGATCTCTTTAGTCTCTTCTCTTCCCTTTCCAAAGTTCATTAAGTCGCTGAGGATCACTCAGATTTGCAATCACTTCAATTGCCTTTTAATATTCTTTTTGTTTGTTTGTTTGTTTTTTCAAGACAGGGTTTCTCTGTGTTACTTTGGAGTCAGTCCTAGAACTAGCTCTTGTAGACCAGACTGGCCTCAAACTCAAAGAGATCTGCTTGCCTCTGTCTCCCGGGTGCTGAGATTAAAGTCATGTGCCACCACCACCCATCTAATATTCTTAAAGACAACTCTTACCCATCTGTCTTTAATTTAAATTCCCAATAAGTTAAGACCATCATAGGGTCAGATGATCTCAGGAAAGGACGGCTATTTTACAGAGTAGAAAACTGTCCATACCAGTATTTGGAGGTATAACCTCTTCTTTAGGAAACATCCTTTGGAATTTCCCTACTTCTAATTATTGAAATTTAACTTTCTAAGGATTCCTATCATTAATTTTATGACATATTTTAGGGTTGATTCTAAAACCACCTGCAGTCAGCAAAAGTGGTGACCCTTGAAATTTCATGTAACCCATTCATTTTTAGCGTTTGTGTTTTCATTTGATGATATTGAAATGGGTCCAAAATTTTAGGCCCTTCTTCCAATAGCTTATCGTAGGATCCTTTTGCTAGATGTATATAATAGCAAGGGGTTTCTGAAGCCCACTCTCAAAATGACTCTTCTCTGCTACACTATGTTCCATTCCCACAAAACTAGGATTACCTGACTCTGATAGTCCTGGTGTTGAGAAATACTGAACAATAACTAAGATTTTACATCATAGTTTTCTTGAATATAACTCTTATTTTTATTCCAATCTTTATGCCTTTTAGAGTTTTCAAGACAATAAAAGAACATAAGCTTCTATCAAACTTTAGTGTAAAATTTTTGTACTTCATCTTCCTCCTCCATCCCCCTTTTTAAATTCTTTTTCTTGCTCATCATCTGCGATGTTAAGTTTAATTCAGTGTATCTAACAACCATACTGCATTTCAGAGTCTGTGTTATAGTCAATAAAAAGCCATCTAGGACCTCAATCAAGAGTTCAACTTGATTGTGTTACAATGTTGCAGGAAGAAATCTTAAACCAAGTGTTTAGGAAGGAACTCTGACCAGTTCAGATGTTTTGGTGAATATTTCATAATAAAATCATGGGGGAATATTAAAATCTGTGTAATTAGAACACAGACTCTCTGGGCTCGGTGAACAGTTTGGTTAGTAAAATGTCTGCTGTGTGAGCCTGAGAATCTGAGTTTGATTCTCAGATCCTCTGTGCAAAACTAAGTGGGGTGGCAGGAATTTGTCATCCCAGTACCGAGTGAAGAGACCCAGCAAGGTTCTAGGAGTTTACTGGAACCAGCTCAGCTTATTCGGTGAGAGATTCTTTTGTAAAATAAATAAAAAAAAACAATAGCAATTGTACTCAAGGAAAAAGATCTGAGGTTGGCCTCTGACCTACACACAAACACACACATGCATGTGTATGCGCACAACGCACGCTACTTGAACAAATATGTACACATACATACAAAAAATTACATAAATAAAGTACAGAATTCCTATTATTGCCTTTTTTAGATGTCTGATAGTCATCCAATGATTAGAAATCATAGAAAGCATACTCCCTGTTAAGACTTTTTAACACTAAGTATGTTTTCATAGGAAGATATTGACTCTCTCATTCTTTGATTCCAACCCAAACAATTGCTTTACTCTCACCCTTCTGCGGGAGGAAGGCTCTTGTAAGTGGAGACTGCACTTTGGATTGTGGCCACCCAGACCCAAATAATCACACAAACCTATATTAATTACAACACTGTTTGGTCAATAGCTCAGGCATATTCTTAGTCAGATTTTAAATCTTAAATTAGCCCATTTCTATTCTTTTGTATTTTACCATGAGGCTTGTGGTTTGTTAACTCACATTTTGCATTTTGGGTAGCTACATGGCATCTCCCTGACTCCACCTTCTTTCTCCCTGCATTCAATTTAGTTTTCCCGCCTAACTATATTTTGCCCAACTGTAAGTCAAAACAACTTCTTTATTAACAAATGTTAATAAAACACAGTCACAGCATACAGAGGGGAATCACACATCAGGATCTTTTCTATGAACACAAACCTGGATATTAAGGACTTGGAATAGAATGGAATAAAGTGGAAGTCAAGTTGCTGCAGCTGACACATCTTCCTTTGGATGTGGCTCTGTACTGCCCCTTGTCCTATTGCCAAGCCAAAGATGTACTGAAGCTAGACACCAGGACCATTTTTCCCAGCTGTAATTACTTAGTTTTCCCTTAAGAGAACCTTTGAAAATCACATAGATGTTTGAAGTCTTGTAATTAGTGGAAATATTCCTCACAAAATAAACTTCTACAGAAGGAAAATCCTACAATGTTTGGGCACCCATGATCTAATGTTAGGTCTGGAAAGCTATTATTCCAGCTTATTATTTAGCTTGAGTCATTTCGTATATATTAATAAGCAAAGTGGATGAAGCCATTTCCATAGTTCTTGTAGAATGAAGGCTTAAAGTCATTCATAATGACGAACTTTAAAATAGTAATGACATCGAGTTATTCTCTAAATACATGATTTCTAAAATATTAATAATAAACAAACAAATAAATAAAAATAAGCCTAATATTAAATTACTTTCTAGTACATAGGATATTAGCAGCTTTCTATATTAAAGAGAGAGAAAGAGAGAGAGAGAGAGAGAGAGAGAGAGAGAGAGAGAGAGATTGAGTGTACTTCCATGAACTTTGGGAACAAATTTTGCTTTTCCGTGAGTGAAGGAAAAGCCCATTTTCAGAAAACTTATGAGAAAGAGATTTATTCATAGACTCCTTGGGTATTTTGGTCCATCTGAATGAAGCAGATCTTCAGAATCAAGGCCTTGAATGAACTGTTTTGAATACGAAAGTCTGTGAAGAATTCTAGATAAAGTGCCATTTCAGGAAAGGAATTTGGACGCACGCAACGTTGCAAACTTGCAGATTTTGGAGGAAGAACTTCTGAGAGCTGTCTGAAATAGCTGCGCATGTGGCTCTTTCTGCAATTAAAAAATCTGCATAAACATTTTGTACTTTTTAATGGCAATTTTGCCCAGAAGGCTTTTAGATTCCCTGTCTTAGTATCAGATATTGCATTTACATTCCTTTTTTTTTAATTTTTAAATTTTTTATGGTTAGGGAGACGGCCCCGTGTGTAAGGGCAATTTCTCTCCAATAGAGAGAACTTAAGTTCAGATCCCCAGCATTTACATAAATAAAGGGAGACATGGTCCCTTTATAGCTATGGAAAAACAGAGAAGAAGAAGAAGAAGAGAAAATAAAAGTAAAATTTATAATGAACACATTTAACTTTGAGTTACTTTGTAAATTATTGCGTTATGTTCTATAAAAAGAAATTATAAATATTTTAATTTTAATTTTTAATTTGTTTATTTAAACACAATAACTTAATCCTTTTCCCTGCTCCTTCCAACCTCTTCCATGGACCCCCTACTCCCTCTCAAATTCATAGCTACTTATTCTTTGACTTTTACTCTTACATATACTTATGTGTATTTAAGCATTCTTATTTACATAGCAAATTAATTTTCTCAATGTCATTTTTTTAGGTCTCTTTAAAAACTTACGTATCAACTTATTGCCTAGTAAAGACATATCTATTAAGAAATTTTTATATGATCGTCCAGCAGAAAAGAAATAAGGGTCAAAGGAAAGAAAACAGGATGGAGTGGAAGGAAGGAATAAAAGCAGAAAATGAAACAGTTTGGGAGAAATAATTTTACATAAACTATAATTTATTCTTAAATTAACTCGATGTTCTGTTTTTATGAACATATTTTACAATTTAGGAAACTAATGTTCAAAAAAGTTACCAGTCAACATTTTTGGCAGAGCTATATAAGGAATACAGCCCAAATAAGGGAACATAAAAAAGCTAAATTATTATGGAAAACATCAGATATAGTTTATTTCTCTATGCCTATCTATTTCTTCTGATTTGTGTTTCTTTATTTGTGGTTTAGGGCTTTGAATACAGGACTCCACCACTAGCTAGATCCCAGGGTTTTGTTTTGTTTTGTTGTGTCATGGTTGGTTTTTGTTTTGTTTTGTTGAGACATCCCTCTAAGTTATTTAGGCTGACTTTGAATGTATAAACCTCCTAACTCAGTGTTCTGAGTAGCTGGGATGACAGGCATGCATCACCATGTCTGACTTTTGACTTTTTGAAAGAGTGTTCAAGGATTACAGAGACAAGGGTTTAATTTGAGACATTTTTAGCTAAAGTAACATCCTGGTAAGTCCACAACTGATATCAAGCTATTCCGTGTGGGTCCATGCACAGCGTAGTCGTTGTGGCTATCAGGGTACTGCTGATTTCATGCCGAAGAGCAGCCAGGTCAGAATGTACCCTTGTGTCACCTTTGCACTACCCCTGATTTGTAACATTCTCAGAAGAGAAGCACTTCTCAAAATTTTATGCCAGAATTGCTCAAAAATTTCAAATAGAAAAAGTACTGCTAGTGGCATATATTTAAAAGAGATCAAAATGTGATGTTAGATATTGTATGATTTCACTTGAAAAAATAAATTAAAATCCTTATCAAAAACCTTTTTGAATGACCCCTCCCAGGCCTTCTGCATCTCTTAGCATTAAGCATAATCCACCATTTTGACAAAGCTTCTTCAAAAACATTCCCTTAAGATTTGAAAAATGGCTCAGTGGTTAAAATTTCTGCATGCACTTGCAGAAGACCTAAGTTCAGTTCCCAGAACACACAATGTGTGTTATAACTCCATGTTCATGGGATCCAACTCTTTCTTTTAGCCTCCACAGACACTGGGTATACATTATATATATAGTGTATATATACTATATATATATATATATCTTTCAAATCTTAAGGGGATTTATATATATATAGTGTATATGTGTGTGAGGGCCAATAAAATAAAATAAAAAGAAGTAAAAAAAGTCTTTTTAAAAGATGTTTTCTTTTCTTTGTCACATGGTGAGAAAAACTACAAACTGTACATCTGAGTGCACCTCCTACATCAAACCATAAGGATTCACTATATATTACATTTAATATTTATTTAAGTAAGATTATACCATGAAAGTATTTTGAATAAATAATAGTTCAACTGAAGAAATGTTTATTTTTTATTATAAGAACAAATGCAAGAACAAAATACAATGCTATAATAAATCACCATCTACCTAAAGCAGAATTTAATAGCTCTCAACCTTTAGCCCAAAAACATAAAGCAGAGACCAAGCAATACGTCATTTCACCAGAAAATACTGAGGTAGGAATTTGCCGAAGACAAGGATTAGATAAACATAAAGAGACATTGCCACAATGCCATAATCTACATAAGTCACTTTAAATAATTCCTTAATATAATCAATATTCCCTGTACATATCTCCCTGATGTGTTTGTACATGGCTGTTTTGTGGTTGGCTTATTAAATCAGCATTTGCAGTCTTCATATTGAATCTGGATGATTTGCGTTTTAGGACTCTTATTATCTCCCAATCTCATTTTATTTCTCTCCTTGTCATCATTTTACAGCCGCATCCCCAAGAGTTCACTGTATTCCACTCTCAGGCTACAGCACAATTTAGTCAAACATTTCTCCATTATTGAGCATTTCTCTTTTTTCCGATTTTTCTTTTATTAAACAATGTTCCAATGAATATGCATATAGATAAATCTTTGAGCATACCTAGAATTATCCTATTAGGAAAAATCCTTAGAAGTGGGATGCCTCCTGGCTCTTTCCTTCAGCTTTTGCTACAGCTTGTCAAATCACTCTTCAAAATGATTGAGCTAATTTGCACTCCTACCAGCACTACGAGCTCACCAATGCCCCGCACCCTCATCAACACTGCATAATATCTTCATTTTAAATATTTGCCAATTCGGTAGACCAAAAAGATAGCTTGCTGCTTTAATTTGCATTTTTCTTCAGATTATTAACAAGAACAAATGCCCTGAATCCTGGCATCCTTGGTCAGTGCTTACCAAAGGCCATAAAACTCTGTTCTGATAAGTCTGCAAAAGAGACAGATATTTAACAGTCAAGAAGAAGAAAATACAGGTCTTCAACAAAAGCTTTAATTTGTAATTCTAACCCGGCTGAGTCCATGAGTTGAAAGAATTATTATCTTCTTGTAGCTGAGATAATTTTAAGTGCTATTAAAAGTATAGTCTTTCTCTTGTGTGGTCTTTCTGGGATAGTGACATTTTTCTAATTGGAGCCAATCTGCAGTCACCGCACCACCTCTGCCGTACTATTTCAGTAGTGCCTAGGGCCTAGTATCCATTCACTTCTTCATCACACGCACACTCATACACACACTCACATCTCCCCAAATACCAAGGCCAGTTCAAACTCTGCATGTTTCTGTCCAGCGGGGGTTCAACTTGGAATGCACAAGTGATACAGAGGAACGGGGAATAGCACACACCTTACCTGTCCTATATAAGATGTACAGCTTTTTCCTGTATGAGTTCTGGTCATTAAGGTATGTCTTTTGTGAAGGTCCCATTTGCCTCCCTTGCCAATCAATCAATGGTGAACAAATGAAAGGATGAATGATCACATTTGGGGTACAGTCTTTCAACACATTACAAATCAAACAAATTGCACTGTCTTTCAGCCCATATTTCATTCTCTTGTCAACTTTTATTGCGAGAACTATCCAGTCAGTAGCCATCTATATTAAAACAGGCTTTTGTGCCTCACTTCTTAGAATTCTTCAAAGCAACTTAAACAGTCAGGGTCTTATCTCTGTGTGCCCCTCTAAATGAGGCCAGGTAAGATCTCTCTAGTCTGAAAGGCAAAAGATCAAAGACCACAGAATTATTGATTGTGCTTTGCTTCCTTCGAAGTAAGAAGAATAGAGTCTCTTCTTAACTGGGAAAAACCTAACCATATGCCTTGCATTTTTATCCACTTACTTCCCTTCACCCCAAAACCTTCTTCCGCCAGTCCTCTTTTGCCATGGGTAATCACTTTCACTCTGAGAAGAGCAATAACAAAGCCCTGTTTCCTATTTTGTTGTTACAGCACTCAGATGACCCACAGAAATAGTGTTCTATGGAAAAATCTATATTTGAAAAATCATTATGGGCTGTCAATTCCTTTCTTTTTAATTATTATTTTTAGTTTTGTGTATATGTATGCATGACTGTGTATGCCTCTGTGTGGTTATGTACTGTGAGTGCAGTACCCAAAGAGGCCAGAAGAGAGCACCGATCATTTGGAGCTGAAGTTACAGATGGTTGTAAGCTACTAGGCTTGGATGCTGGGACACATACTTGAGTCCTCTTTTAAAATAACACAAACTGTTAACTGCTAAGCAATCTTTCAAGCCCTAACAATTCATTTTTAACACACTCATATACTTCCAACAAAATTTAAATGAGAAAGACGATGAAAAAAGGAAGGAAAACTGATGCTATATGGTCACTCTATGTTAGTCAGTTTTGCTGTTGTTTTTAAAAACAACCCCATCAGAAATATAGAGGAAAGATATATCGTGGCTCATGGTTTTAGCTCCCAATTCCTTGGATGTATTGTTTCTAGGCATGTAGTGGGGCAGAGCACCATAGCGGAGGACTTAGAGAAGGCAAAACCCAGGAGAAAATGGAAAATACAACAGTAAAGGATCAGGGACATAGTGATAATTACATCTTTACAAGGCATGCCCTCTGTGACCTACTGCCTCCAGCTAGGCCTCATTTGCTGAAACTTCCAGCTACTTCTGAAATAGCAATAGCAATTAGGATAAAGCTTTTATTACATAAGCCTGTGGAGGCCATTTTATACTCAAGTTATGACAGATTAGATAGATGAAAGGTAGATAGATAGATAGATAGATAGATAGATAGATAGATAGATAGATAGATAGATAGATAGATGTAGATTGGTAAACAAAGACAAGAAATTAGATAGATTGATGATAGGTAGGTAGATACATACATATATGATAGATGATGAAGGTAGCTAGATAATGATATAATGATAACTAAGACTCCTCTCTATTTATCTACAACTTGACTGATCCATAATACTTGTATATAGTTTATGAGGTAAGATACGATGTTTTGATTCATCTTCACCTTGCTTACTGATCCCTTACATAAAACTAAAAAGCTTCTACCCATCATCAAAGGAAAGAAACCAGAATAAAGAGGCAAATTACAAACTGAGAAAAACTATTAACAAACTGTACATCTGACAGAGGTTACAAGAATTTAATATTGGCACAAGGAACTTGATCCACTCACTTGAAAAAAAAAGAGCAAGTAACACAATTAAAACAAAAATTAATAAAGCACTAATATAAGAAACCCTTCTCAGGAAAGAGAATTCATCATACCTTATAGAGCAACATTCCCAAATGGAGCTTCATGGAGCTTTAGAACCCCTCCAGTATAAATTAATAAGAGCACTGTGTGTGTGTTGGTTGTGTGTGTATGTGTGTGTGTGTGTGTGTGTGTGTGTGTGATAACACTGGTTTAGGAAATGGTGCTTGCATTTGCTCCACTTGGGTTTTGTAATATGAGAAATTTTGCAGAAAATTATAATCCCCTTCCCAGAGCTGGTAAGGAGGTTTAGTTAATTAAGTGCCCTGTGTAAAAGCATGAGGACTCAAGTCTCCTTCCCAGGACCCGAGTGACAGCCAACAAGACCGTGTTGCTTTGGCTCACACTCGCAGTCTCTGTGCTCTGGTGGTTGATATAGAAGGATCCCTGGAGCTCGCTGGCCAGACAGTCTGGTCAATACAGTAGTTCCAGGTCCAATCACAGACCTCATTCCAAAAGCCCAATGGAAAGCAACTGAAGAAGATACCCAATGTCTGCCTCTGGTCTTCACCATCTGCCGTGTACATGTGCGTGCTCGTCCACAAATGCACATACAGGTGCATGCGCACATCACATTCCTGACCTTGATAAAGCAAATACTTTGTCCCTTTGTCATTTTTAGTCCTGAGGTAAAGTCTTGATAAATTGCCAACATTGTTCTTGAACTGATTCTGTCCAGGCAGGCCTTGAATTTGTATTCCCCTTAACTTAGCCTTCCATGCGGTTGGAAGACAGTTCTTTGCAGCAATGGTCATCATGCCCAAGTCCTTGCTTATGCTCTCTCTATATATATAACACTCTCTTCAATTTTTACCTACAGAATTACAGAATTAAATTTATGTTCCCCCCATGTGTGTCTGTGTGTGTGTGTATACAAAAAGAGAACTCGGGTTGATCACTGCCCACCTTCATTTTTTGAGACATGATGTCTTAGTGTACCCGAAGCTCATCAGTTTTGCTAGACTAGATAGCCAATGATTTTTCAGAAACTTGCTGGTTTCTCTTGCCTCCAATTCCTCAGCCCATCTCTGACGTTACTAGCATAAGCCGCCATTCCCGGCTATTTCCCTGGTAGGTTACTTTACCATCTGAGCCATCTTCCCAGCCCCTTATGCTTTTAAAGATTCTTATAAACTCTATATCTGCATATTCATGAGTTTTTCTCTTTAGATTGCTTCTTCTTTGAGGTCAAGGAGCAAATCCATTTCATTATTATATTAAGCAATCCACACATTGTTTGGCACATGAAAGGTATTCTGTTTTTGCAAGTTAGTTTGCACACCCAACCACGTATTTTCTGCTTGAATTATAAGGAGCATAAATAATATGCATCTTGTCCTGAGTGCAATATTTCAAGATGGCATTGTTTTCTTTAAGTAAAACAAACAAGAATAGCAATAGGGTTCTCTATGGAGATGATGAAGAGTCTTGTTCTCTAAATGTCTGATTGTTCTGTTAGTTTATCCGAGATTGGAGCCAGGAGAGGGTAAATGCTCAGAAACAGAAAAGCCATTCAGGATACCCACTTCTTCCATTATTCCCCTCTCCAATTGCTATAGGGTTTGTTTTGAGTTTCCTTTTTCATGTTTAAAGATATTTTAATATGCAAATTTGTTTGCATATTTTGTATCCTTCGAACTATGAAAAAATTCTACAAAACAAACTGCCAGTCAGTCACAAATGGAAGGCTAAAGATGTCTTATGGAGCACAGCACAGATACTTTCTCAAATATTTTCTCTCTCCACAGAGAAAAAGCAAAGACTCAAGGCAGGTGTGTGAGGATGGAGAACAGGGGTGTGCTGTCAAGTTCAGCCCTAGCATCTGTGGACCTTCTGCCCTCCTGAAACTCTTTAAGAATGAACACTATCTGCCACTACTCAGTAAGGCACCTTTTAGTCCTTCTGTTGTAAAGGACTAATGTATTCCACATGTCAAGAAGAAATCAGTTGTTCTGTGCAACCATTTGCAAAAGAGTGTCCCTCAGCAATCATCATCACTTTAAATATACAAAAAAAAAAAAAAAACTGAATCCTACCTGGAAAATCTTCTTCATTAGTATTTTTCTGTTTAGTTGTGGGCACTCTACTTGAAGAAATAAAATGTCATATACCAAATAAGCCATGTGTTTATCCCTAGCTGGGACCAGCAACAAGAATCAGCAAGAATGCCATGAGCCTGAGCAAAGGGTACCCTACATATTCATTTATTTAAGTACTTACTATAGAAGAATACCAATAGCCAATCACCATTGTCCGTTTATTTACATTCATTCACACATCCAACATGCCATTTCATCAACTTTTCAGGAAAGATAGGTACCAAATATTTACAATGATTATGTTGTATATAAAGCACACCCTATTTATCAGCACAGTCCTTATCATTAAGGATTTTGAGGTCCTGTATAGCACACATAATAATAAAAATCCAGAGACAGATATTGGGGGTTCAACCTGAAGATCAGAAAAGCAAAGCAGCCAGCCCCAAATGGTGATCCTGACTCCACGAATCCTCAGAATGAGACTGAACCGAGAGCTCTCTCTTATATTCCTCTCTAGTGTTGGGATCAAAGATGTGCACCACTACTGAAAGCATCTATGACAAACTAGTGTGGCTACTAGGATTAAAGATGTGTGCCACCACTGCCTGGTCAGGATGCTGACCAGTGTGGCTGGTTTACTCTCTGATCTTCAGGCAAGCTTTAATTATTAAAATACAAATAAAATATCACTACAGTCCTATATAAGATAAGAGGTCTATAAAAAAGTGACTACCTTCATTGTCATTTTTAAAGCTGGCTAAAGAACCAAGCTTGGAGGAACTTAAGTATCCCGTATCAGTACCTAATGGTTCACTCTCGGTTTAATCCACATGATTTCTGTCCTTATAACTTGCTTCTACAGTGCAGTGATGAAATTCCTTCCCTCAAATTTTCTTTCAGCCATTATTTCTGAGAAAATATAGTTCTCTTGTTCAGAAGCACAAGTAGGAGGCAAAAATTAGGATTCACAGAGAGGAAAGAGGTCATAGGGCATCCATAATCATGGACCAGACTGTAAGAGGAGTAGCAAAATTGTAACAGAGCACCCACATCCATAGATATCAATTCCACAAGCAAATGTCTTAACTGCGGAGAAATAGCCAGTCCTTTGAAGACTCATTTGTATTGTGAAAATTCAGAAATTACTCGTCTAATACCTTTTGAGCCTTGCCAAGAGTTGTACTGATTATTTAAAAATTCATAATAATGATTCTTTAGTTAACTAAATTCCAGTTTGCTCTCTGTAACCAAACACATTTTAAGATATGTGGGAGACATAGGCATTGTCCAGGTAATAGCAACATTCAAGCTAAAGAATACACACTTGCTAATAAAGATTTCTCTGTTGCTGTTACAGGTACTAGTGTGTAACAGTACCTGCACTTAACAATTAAAATGCTTAACAAATGCTGAATGCACTTACATCAAAGAAATAAGTATGGTTAAATTACCTGAGAGCTGCGTGTAGTAGTTCATAAGTATAATCTCAGTGCTTGGGAGGTAGAGACGAGATGACTAAAATAAGTTAAGGGCCAGTATGGACTACATAGTGAGTTATAGAATAGCATTGCTGAAGAGAGACTATGTCTCCAAAAAAATAGAAAAACTTACAATCACATTATTATCTGTATGTATGACCTTTTTCAGACAAATTTTGTCATTAAAAATGAAAGTAAGCAGACGTACTACATAATTTTCTATTACCTGCATGCTGTGTGTTTTTCTTTCTAAATACAACATCAGTGGAGCTATGAGTATTTTTCTTTATATCAGAAATATATTGTCATACCTTTCCATCACAAGGGCTACACACACTGCTTATCACATGACAGAACTAATTCGAGCCTTTTAGACACTGAAGCAGAGTTCTAAATGAGGACATGACCTCGATTTGTCCATCTAAAGGCTTGGGGACATTGCTTACCATTAAGTTCGTGGCTTGGCATAAGACCAAGAATATCGAGAAATCTCTGAGTGCCCGAGAAAGCTCACATGGAGGTCAGAACAAGCCCAGTTTGGCCATGATCAAGCATCTGTATGGTAGCACAGAGGGCAAATGCATTGAGGATTGAGTTGGTCCTATTCTTCCCATCAGCCGCGAGCTACAGAAGTCACAGTGACCTTGGCACCAAGAGTGCTGCAGGTCAGAGAAAGTACCAGACCATGTCTCACAATCAAAAATAAATAACACTGAAGGGTTGACTAGTTTAATTTTCCCAGATAATTAGCTCGAGAAGAGTACTTTGAATTTTCTGCCCTTTCCAGCATGCAAATTTTTAGCTTTGTAGTGGTGATCATATTAATAACTACTTTGTGTGGCTAAAAGAGGCAAACTTTTATAACTATATTCAGTCTCTGTCTACCTACACGTTTCCATACATCTTTTTCCTCTTTTAACTTTTGTTCCAATTTTAATGTTCTTATCCTAACACACACACACACACACACACACACACACACACACACACACACACATTCTCTACCCCTCCTGTCAGTTAAACAGAAAAGAATAAACTTTAAATTTGCAAAGAAATGTCAGGGTGATTTTCTTGTTTTTATAAATCTAGAGTTTATAGAGAAAAAGAAAATCAGAAACACTAACTGAAGGAATATGCCATCTTAAGTGACAGATATTTAGTGTCAATGAGTGTGTGCATTCATGCATTTGCTTTAAAATCAGAGATGAAACAGTTTGTAAGCCAGATAATAAGGATCCAAAGAAGAAGATGAAGATGCACAGAGAAAAAACAAAGCCATGGGGGAGTAGAGTTGAACCATGCTGGTCCATGTTCTGCCCATAAGCAATGTCGTAAGGCTCTGTTTAATTCAGAGGAATGGAACTTTATGTCATGGAATTTTAAAAAGCCATTTGTATCTGCAGAGACCTCACTCAGCCCTAAGGCATGATTAATGTGCCAGGGGACCTGACCCAAAGTGAAATCATTACAGCCTGTGAAGTTCATGTCTTGGAATGATTCATGTCTACAGAAGATTGAAGAATAATGAGAACAGTGTAAATACAATGATCAATACCAAAGAGGAATTTTAAAAGTTTGAGCCTCATCTTTGGCTCTCAGTTGGAGACTGTACATGGATCCCAACACACAATAGCAACAAGTTCAACCAATCTGTTGGTTCATAGAATCCTAGAGCCATGGAACTGGCCCCTTCTAGAAAACATGTCCTCATTGGCTGCAACACATGGCAGCACAACAGCTGTTGTATAAGCTGCAGTGGGCTGCATTCCGGCAGCCCCAGCTCCCACATGAGAGCCCCAAAATAATTACACAGAAATTGTATTCTTTTAAAAACTGCTTGGCCCATTAGTTCCAGCCTCTTATTGGCTAGCTCTTACATATTGATCTAACCCATTTCTAATAATCTGTGTAGCCCATGAGGTGGATTACCAGAGAAGATCTTAACCTGTGTCTGTCTGGAGTGGGAGAATTATGGCGACTCCTCGACTAAGCTTCTTTCTCCCAGCATTCTGTTCTGTTTACTCCGCCTATCTAAAATCTACCCTATCAGAGGGCCAAGAAGTTTCTTTATTAATTAATCAATGAAAGCAACAGATAGACAGATGACCCACCTCCATCAGACAGCTGTGTTAGATAAAGGTTATTCACCTGGAGAAATCTCTTCCTTCATGGTGTAGTTTAAGAGTAGGATGGTTTCTGTTTTTATTTTATTGATTATTAATTTGAGCATCTCAATTCATAGCCCACATAGCTCACTTTTGTACCTGGAATCATCTATAAAGATTTAATATACTTGAAATTTTCTTTCAGGTCACTTTCAAAATACCTTCCCAATTAAATTTAGTCTTCCTCTCCTCCCTCACAGTTGGGTATCTCCCATCTGTACAATTCAGGCTCCTCTTCATCATTGAGCATGGCTATGACTAATGCTCAAAGGAAAATAATGTTCTACAGGGTTCTTTGGGTATGGCTATCTTTAAAGGAAACTGGCATTGTCGCTTAGTGTTCTCAGATTCCTGAACTATTTTATTTTACTATAAATGTTATTACAGGGATTCCTATCCTTATTGGGAGGTTTGTCTAGACCCTCAAGGTCCTTTCAATCTCTAAAAGTTTTGAGTAACCCTAGGGGCACTCCAACATATGTTCTGAAGCAGAGGGGTAGGGTGATGATTACGGACTTAGGTTCCAGGGGTCATTCCCAGCTCAAAAACTCCTGGAGGCAAGACAGATCATGTCACTATTGCTATTTCCACACCTGACTTAACACAACCCTCAGGAAGACAATAATGTATCACTTTTTTTTTCAGTCAGGGTCAGATAAAGTCTATAAAGTTCAACAAAAAGCCAGTGTGACCCTCATTTTTTCTTTTCTCAATGTGCTACCCAAGTCTCAGGGATTCCAACTCAATTACAATGTAATTTAGGGTCAGAAGAAGAGAACAGAGCAACAGAGCTGTGGTTGACTTTGAGATTGGAATGGAGTTGCTTTCTGAGCTATTAGCTATTGTGGACAGTTAGGCCACTGTGGATTAACAGCCTACCCAGCTTTTAACTGTTAGTTGAGCTTGTCCAACTGCAGTAGAGAAATCACAGCTTCCATCTGTCTACCTGGGTAAATCAGGATGAGAAAGAAGAAATCATTGTTGAACAATTCAGAATAACAGGTGTATAGATAGCCTAGAAAGAAATAGAGATGTGATCAGGAAACATACTTAAAAATAAATAAGTCAAACCAAACAGGGTGTGGTGATACATACCATTAATCCCAGCAATCAGAAGGCATAAGCCAACCAATCTCTGTGAGTATGAAACCAACCTGCTCTATACAGTGCATTACAGAACCACCAGGGCTAAGTAGAGAGATCTTAACTCAAAAAGAAAATTAAAAAATGAGTAAGTCTTTAAATCAGAGTCAATAATATTCTTTCTTCCTAAACCTGTAGTGTGTTCCTTTCTAACCTGAAGTGTCAGGTCTGTCACCATTAAGACCAATTCTAATTTTTCCCCTCATTTTTTATTGATTTTTATTGACCTCCACATTTTCTCTGTTCCCCTCCCTGTCATTCTCCTCCCCCTTCAACCTTCCCCCAAAATCCCCATGCTCCCAATTTACTCAGGAGATCTTGTCTTTTTCTACTTCTCAATGTAGATTGGATCTATGTAAGTCTCTCTTAGTGTCCTCATTGTTGTCTAAGTTCTCTAGGATTGAGGTTTGTAGGCTGGTTTTCTTTGCTTTATGTTTACAAACCACCTATGAGTGAGTACACATGATAATTGTCTTTTTGTGCCTGGGTTGCCTCACTCAAAATAATGTTTTATAGCTTCATCCATTTTCCTGCAAAATTCAAGATTTTATTTTTTTCTTCTGTGTAATACTCCATTGTGTAAATGTACCACATTTTTCTTATCCATTCTTTGGTCAAGGGCATTTAGGTTGTTTCCAGATTCTGGCTATGACAAACAATGCTGCTATGAACATAGTTGAGCACATGTCCTTGTGGCACGATTGAGCATCCTTTGAATATATATCCAAAAGTGGTATTACTGGGTCTTGAGGAAGGTTGTTTCCTAATTTTCTGAGAAATTGCCACATTGACATCCAAAGGGGCTATACCAGCTTGTACTCCCACCAGCAATGCAGAAGTATTCCCTTTAGCCCACGACCTCTCCAGCATATGTAGTCATCACAGCTATAGTACTGAAAACGGCCTGGTATTGGCATAAGAACAGAGAGGAGGACCAATGGAATGGAATAGAAGACCCGGATATTAATCCACACACCTTTGAACACCTGATTTTTGACAAAAAAAAAAAAAAAAACAAATGGAAAAAAGAAAGCATATTTAACAAATGGTACAGGCATAACAGAAAATAAAAATATAGAAGAATGAGAATAGATCCATATCTATCACCATGCACAAAACTCAAGGCCAATTCTTAACCAAATAAGAAGACACGGCAGAGCTCACAGCTTCCTGCTAGTCCTCCCAACCCAGCAGTATCAGCAACGACCTGTGCTTTCTGATGGTAACTATTATTTAATGTGAGGATGTGAAAAGGAATGTCTATGACCACATTAATCCAAACATAGGACTGGGTGATATCAGATAGTCATTTGATACTGACCTTCTTTATGACATGAATGAAAATAAAATAAAATGGTCATGGGGCACTAGATTTTTCAGTCTGTCCTAGGAATTCATTTTTGTGTGTATACGTCAGTGTTTGGGAATTTAGAATAACTGAAAGACAAGGTTCTAAATTATCCTCATCGTGATATGTCCTCATCAGTAAAATCCCAAGTAGAAAGAGACTGTCAAAAAATCAAAGTGTTTAATTTTATGTGGGGTGCTTCAAAAGAGTGACTGGATCATATGGCAAATTAGGTAGATTAGGTTAATAACTGTGACATAGGATACTGATTAAGCAAAGATTTGTGAATGTTTTGAGTAGGATTTATCTTAAGAGAATGTGTGGAAACTAAGCTTGACTAAAAAAATACCATGAAATGCAAAATAACAACAATATTTTTTTAAAATATACTGTGTATTTAGTAAAGCTACCTGTATTGGTAAATCTGGAGAAATGGAGAGGTAAAATAGCCTGTTACTTAGTGACTAGAGCCCTATGTGATAACCCAGTAGAAGAGCATATATAAAATACCTCCTTGCTCTTAGCTAACATCTTTAAAGATTGTTTGCGGTCTGTTATTTTGACTTATTATTTTGGTCCTTTGCCTCCAAAATCTTCAATATGCGTAGCCATATACCAAAGAATGGGATAAGGACATAGGCAGACAGACCCACTTCTGGAAGGAAGAATTGACAGGAGAAAACGCATGCACATGAACCAGTTTCAATGAGAAATATCTGTATTCTGCAGAACTATTTCTTCCCAACACCCAAACATGCACTAAAAATTATGAAGTACAAGGGAAATTCAGAGACACAGTTAGTAAATAAACTAACTTGAATTTTTACTAAGAGTCTCAAACAAAAGGAAAATCTTCCCAAGGGGAAAATTGTTTCATTTCAACCTTTCCAACGACCTACTGGTGTACTCTATAAGGTGTGCCTTCCAAAGATCCAAAGTACAGTCTCTAGTGGCCCAACAAGCCATATTACAGCAAACACCAATTTAAAAGAAGATCACTCATTTATACTTAAGGAAAATAAATGTAAGGTCATTGCTCTGTTATCATGTATCATACAAACCAAAAGTCACGTTGAAGACTTTTGAAATATTCCCTGCGGACTTGGAGGTATACTTAGAATGAAACCGAGACCTGCTTTCAGCAAACACAGACCTGACTCTAAAAATGGAAGCTCTAATTCTGTTAATTATGACCTCATGAACTCCTGCAACTTCAGTAGAATTGCTATGCCTAAAAACTTCTGAATCCAGAAGTGCTTTTAGAGTAGGGATTAAGAGAGCTCCAGCTACCAGAGCCCCAGGAAAACACATAAGAATGGGAGAATCTCACCCAAAGCCAGTCTGGTCATGGTTGGAATGCCTCTCCAAATTAGTATTCATGAGGGTGTCTCTGACAAATGGAGTTATTATCCACAGATGCTGTAAACATAAATCAGGAGGATATCATCAATAATGTTGTATTCTCTTTGTCCTCATCGTGTTTACAGATCTTGCTTTGAACAGCACATAAATACTTAGAGCATATTGTGGGAAACATGCCACTCATCTTATTAGCTTCCTCGGGCTCCAAGCTCTGACGCTGAGCATCCCCTGACAGTGTTTGCCAACAACAAAAGGAGCCTATTGATCACATTGCTCCCGCCTTTGGCAGCCTTTCTGCCCACGATTACCTTGCATCACTTGCCTTAAGTCAAATGTCACACAACAACTTACAAGGGATGTATCTATCTAGCAGAGCAAAATACAGTAGTGTCAGTTTCACTGAAGGAAAATCCTTTGGTATTATGAATTGCTTGGAATTTAAATTTTTATTCCCTGGCATGTATGAACAGAAAACAGTAGCGCTTATGTGGCAAGCCTTAAATCCACAAATATATACTCATTTGCAATGCATTGTCGGAAAAGTTTGCAGAATCCCAGATATCTTGGAAGCTGACCCATCAGTCATCCTCAGAGTCATTCTCTTATGAACAGTTTTCTCAGCTGGCATTACCATTCGGTAACAGAGCATCTCTATTGAAATGTCCTGGTAATTTTTCATCTCTGTCTTGGTCTCCATTCATCTTTTCACTTGAGTTCTGAATAGATACTATGAAAGGAAACATTATTTTGGCTTAAATTGAAAAGCATACTTTGTAGATCAAGGATTTAGGAACATAGCAAGGACATACACATTTTGGGTAAAAAAAAAACAGGAGGCTTTACTGTTTATTGGCCAGGAAGAAGTCATACCTGTATGGAATGTTCATAGAGAATATACTATAGCATGTGAGACATCATTCCCTGCCTTGATATTTCACAGCAGCTCCCCAGTTTCTTATGATTTGTCCAGTCTTGTTAAACTTTTTACAGAGAGACTTATTTCTGTGTCTGATGTAACTCTGGGCAATGTGACTTTGCTGATGCATATTCTGAGCATTGGTTATTAGTATGGACTTTCAAATCCATTTCCAGCAATAGGCATCCCAAAGCATACAGGAGATTATTGCTCTTTGTAGAATTGCCTAATCTTTATGAATGACCTTGTGGAAGTCTTAAACCCTCTGTTATGCCAAATTAACCCTACTATTTGCTTAGCATTTGAGGGTGTGGTCCTTCAGACATCTACCTATCTTCATATAAAGTCTTCTTCACACGTGCATGAGTTTTGATTGAGATTGGGAATTAAAAAACTATGACCAAAGATGTCCTATATTACTGAGGGGCTAAGGGAGATAGAAAAAGACTCCTTTAAGCCATAAATGAATGTTACTGAAATCCAAATTTTGGAAAAAGAAAACCCGAGTACAACAAGGGAGAGATCTTTCATTAAATGCAGATCTCTTTAAATCATCCTGAACACTGCAGAGAATCCACTCTCAAAATGCAAAATAATTGCATTGGTGTCCTCCCCACAATGACCTTATTTCATTATTGTTTCTCTATATAATTCATTAAGTGCCCAATATGCACTTGATCATCTTCCTTTATCATGCTCCTTGCCCCCCATTCATATCTTTCGGCCCAGTGTATGTTTGCGTGTGTGTATTGTTAGAAGTGTAAACCAATTTCCTTATTACTTCTCACAGTTCTTTGATCATTTTCCCTTCCAAAAAATCTTTCCTATGCTACCTCATAAGCCAGTTTGAAGATTAATTGTATTAAGACTGATGTATGCTAGACCTAACTGGTCTGGACTACTTAGTCACTACTTTGTATGGGCTTTCCCTGTCAAGCAGTGGTATATAGTTCATTGATTGGTTGAATCAGTCATTAATTTAATTTATTCATCCCTTCAGAAAATAATTGAGAAATAAGTAGGAGCAGGGGTGTTTATATAGAATCTTAGAGTCAGCAGCAGCAACAACAAAATAATCAAGGCTATCATAATCCTTAGTATTATCATGGGCTATTTTTTTCCTTTTTCATTTGTAAACATTAATGAGTTAAGCAACCAGGGCTTTATACCCTGAGGACAGAATAGGGTCAAGACACTAGCTGCAGCCATGAAAATAATGGATGCTCTATTGCCCCTGCAAACCTCAGCTTCTTCATCTACCTCTCTCTCTGTATCCTGAGGATATTTGGTGAATAATTGAAATAATTGCAGAGATGCATATTGAAAGGCTCTTTGTAAATCCAGGGTATTATTGTTGCTATAATTAGGCCATGCACACTGTATAGAAATCTTGATTAGAGTACTGCTTTTACAAAAGCCAATTAGCCGGCACAACAATATGTTTCCTGGATGCGTTTCTGCGGATTGTTTTATATTTCCTGTTCATGCTTGTCTCCAGAACAAATGCACTGAACTTGCCTCCAAGGAAGACTCAGAACTGTGCAGAGCAAAAGCTGCTGTGTGGCTGAGGGGACATTTCCCTGGGGTAACTGGCTTAGAAGGGAATGGATAGTGACCTGATAACAAGATGTGGGGGGAAATTGTTGCTTCTGCTGTGATTATATCAGAAGCAAAGAATCAAGAATATCCAGGGATTCATATGTAGAAATCCTTTAGTCTTCTCTGTCCAGTAATCTCTTTTCTCTGTGTCCAAAGGCCCTTACCCCTCCATGACCTTCCAGGTTTTCCATCGTACGGATTTGCCTTGGTCTCTGATCACTGTTTGGTATGTCTATTTTCCCAACTAGAACAGCATCTCCTTCTGGGGGTAAAGGATTTCTTATTTGTATTTCTCCACTTGTAGAAAGAAAGTGTTAATTATTTATGTTTTTCTTTAGAGAAGTAGTTCTTCCTTGTAAGATTCATTTCTGTTTTGATTCAGGTGTGTGTTTGGGAGAGTGTGTGTTTAGTTATGTACACATCCGTGCAGATACCGATAGAGGCCAGAAAAGGCTGGAACTAGAGTCACACATGATTGGGAGTCTCTTGATTTAGATGTTGAGAAGTGAAACTCAGGTCCTCAGCAAGAGCCAATTCTTAACCACTGAGCCATCTCTCTAGGACCAAAGAGGTAGTTCTTAAGTCTTCTAAATCTCAAAATCCTGTGACTTTATTTTCTCTTGCCGAAATAAAATATTTCTAAATAAGGAATGCTTAATAAAATTTCAAGAAATGTGATGGGCTCCTGCTCCTTAAAATAAATACCCTACAAGACATGTTGTTTCAAGTCTATAAAGCCAATATTCTGAGGACTGAGGAAGATATATCAGTAACTCGAGCCTGAACTACATAGTGCAATCTTGTCTCAAAACAGACAGTCATATTCCCTTTTTTCAGAAGACTTTCTGCAGGATATCCACCTCCTCTCACCCACTCCTCAAAATGTTCTTCAGATTTGGATGTGAACCATACTAAAACAACCACAGCCTTGCACCTGAATTCTAGTAGCACACAATATAATCTGTTTGTCTCTAGAATACCTCATTCAAATGATTGGCAAGACCTTCAAAGTACAAATGTTTCTAAAGGCTGCCAAGAAAGAAGACTATGTGGACACCTGGTCCAGCACATAGCGTCATTGTGTGAACCACAATGATCTACACAGAGAAACATTAGACAGAATAGAATCTAGGACTTTTCTTAATCCAAAAGTCACTTCTTCAGGAAATTTTCCTTGGTGATTGAATCCACGTACTTCTATTGCACCAGCCATGTGCTGAGCCCAGATTTCTCTATTACAAGCATAAAATAATTCCCAACAGAAGCCAGGGGTAGAAGAAAATATCACAGGCATTCAGGAGGATGATCACAGCACATATTCCCCACTTCCACTCCATGATAAGAGAGCACTCAAGGACCCCCATTTTCTATGTTAAATCAAGTCTCTTCCAAGGGCTAAGGGATGCTGGATTGATTTTTCTAAATAGGCAGTATGTAAAATAAAAATAATATTACAAGCTTAGCATAAGAAAGGCATGGCTATAATCTCCATTCCATTGTCATGCTCACTAAAATCTTATGATAGAAATGTGGTTGTCTTCTGGTTTGCAAACGAGAAAACAAAACATAGAGACAAACTCAGGCTGACTCACTCGAGTCGTGCTGGGGAGCCTCACACAACCTGCATCGCTGGCTGCTTATGACATTTCCCCTTCCGTCTTTCCCCTGGCCAAGTGAGAAGCACTGAGGCAGGACTCTTGCTGGAAGACAGCAAAAAAATCCATCCATCTGGAGAAACAGTCCCATCTTCCGAATCCTCCAATTATCTTTCACCCTCCCCACTCCCTCTGCCATTTCCTGTAATACTGCTCATGATTAGAAAACACAGGTCCTCATTAAAGTCCATCTCGCCATCCTATTGGCACAAATTAAGACTAGCAGTGGCCCGTGCAGTGAACTCAGTAGGATCCTAGTTAATCATTTTTGCAAATTGAAAAATAGGCTGGTTCTTCATAAGCACCATCTGTACCTTCAGGACATTTTTTTTTATTAACACTTTCTCTCCTGGGCCACCATTCCTAATAAAAATAACAGAAACAAAGGTTTCAAAGATTCTCATCTGGCCTTTGGGAGTTTTGCAAAGGGATTTGGGCAGCCAGCAGCCTTTCTGGACATTGTGGTTTGCAGTGAACTCTCTAAGACACCTGCTATTTTCTCCAAATTACAGGTAAGGCAGTATAGACACGGGGGCTTGAAAGTAATATTCCCACTTATTGAGCAAAAGTTTTTTAATGATCACTATGTTCCTGGCTTTAAGTTTTTTCACACATACAAGAACACAAACCAGATTGGAAAGAGATGGGATAGTAGGGTAGACCTTCATGTCAAAGACTTCCTTCTGGCAAAACAAGCCAAGCCCTACACATTTCATATGTAAATCAGTTATTGTCCTAAGATAGGCATTGTACAGTCTGTGTATTTGCTTAAAATTATGAGATTTTTACTGATGCTCACCCTACTTGGGATTTGAGAAAAGTAAGGGGCAAACAAGGTGAACACTTAAACCAAGGTCACAGTGGATAAAAATTAGAACTAGCCTTCAACTCTACACAGTTCTGTTGACAGAGTGTGTTCTTAATTTACACCTTATTCCTTATACTGTAGAGTCACTGACCACTGGACAAGTGTTGGGGGTACATTCCCAGACAATAGGTAGAGATTTTTCAGCATAAGAACCAACTTTCTGGAAGAATAGACGAGTGTAGTGATCATATTTATTTGATTGTCTCTCAAAGACCTTTGTTTATTCCTCATCTCCTGTTGGGGTACAAGGCTTGGGTTTACATTTAAAACTGGTTCAAGTCCAGACTCCTCTGGTGTGGTGTGTGTGTGTGTCTGTGTGTGTGTGTGTGTGTGTGGTGTGCGTGTGTGTGTGGTGTGTGTTGTGTACGGAGAGAGAGAGAGAGAGAGAGAGAGAGAGAGAGAGAGAGAGAGAGATTTATTACTATATCTAGTAAATATCATCATTGTTATTTACAGTATCAAGTCGATGGGTTAGTAAACAACCACTGATGATCCTACTTCCTCTTCCTCTATCTAGGTCTTACCTCACAAAATTTCCACAGACTCCCTAGACAATGCCAGCATCTGGAGGCATTCAAACCCACGAACCTATACTGTGCCTTTCCTATGTGAACCACGACACTGAAAAAGGAGCTCCGAAGCAAAGAAAAACAAACTGACTTTTGACACTTAGAGATGATGGACCTGCCAAGGGAGGAATTGCCAACTCTGGGAAGAAGTGCGGTAGCATAGGACATTCCTCACACATTGCATTTTTGTCCATGTTGGGTAGCTTATGGTTCTTCCTTCTTTTTATCTGGGGTCATGGGTGTCATTCCACAACTTCTTAGCTTACCCATGATTCAGAGAGAGGTTTCAAGCATGCTCACCCTGACTAGTTGGGTTTTCTGCGTGGGCTTTCACTCTGCAGCCAGACTCTTTTACAGATCAGAGTACTAGAGAATTTGCTTCTCTAAAAGTAATCCCTAACCCACAAAATATGGGAGTTGGTGGATAGTCTTCGTGGTTTTTTGCCACTTGATGAGAGACAACTGAATTATATCCAATGGCATTATTCAGAGGATCCTCAGGAATACTGGAGCCATGATGATAATGATAACCTGCTTCTAAATGTATCATACCATTGGTGTCCCCAAAATTTCTTTCATCTCTACCTTTTCCATATTTATGCTTATTCAGGCTTCCACCTGAAGAAGGCAACGTCACCTAAGTTTTTACCTTAAGAGTTTCATTTGAGATTATGCAAACCAGGATCAGTTGGAAAAGATCACAATTTAAGGAAACCTGCCATTCTTTCTACAAAATAAGTAGAGATGTTCCCTGCAACTTCAACAGTCTAACGTAAATATCCCGTATGCTCTCATTACATTTCAACCTTGGTTAAGAGGCTAGCCAATGACTACTTACTTGATGGTGGCCTGAAGCTTGTTGCTATTGATAGGCAATGGAAGTCATGACTCAGGTCCAGTCCAGAAGACATTGATAATATTCAGAGAGGAAAAGGATGATTTTTGTGCCCTGATTAGAGAATAAACAAAGGAGACAAAAAGCAGGAGGGCATCTAAAAGGTAACTGCTCTGAATGTTTCAAGAGTTTAATGACAGTAGGGAAGACTAGAGACTGTAAATAATGCATCTCTCTCCAGATATAGCCTGGGTAGGCTTCCAGCAGTCTAGGGTTTACAAGATGTAAATTGCCTCTGGCTTTGCTTTCCATCAATTCTGGTCACAGCATGTTAAGCTCAATATAGAGAAGGGAACATCCAGGAAAGACTAGCCAAGCACATCAAGTTACAAATGTCCCCAAAGCCTACACCTTCCTCCTACAGACGGTCTTGGAATTCATAAAACAGACCTCTCTCGGGTTAGTTTTATGGGGCAAGGCCTTATAGCAAACTCTGACTCACAGAACCATTACTAAGCTGAAACTAGATATATCCTAAACTTAGTATGTCCCAGATTTCCCAGACAAGTAACATAAGAAAGGGATCTGGTCTTGGACAAACCAATAGTAATAGAACATATATTAAAAGCATGGTGATAAAAAAAATGGAGAAGTTCATATTTAATTGACCTCGCCAGGCTTGTGAATCTGGAGGAAGGACTAGTCAGAGTCAGCTGTCTGTGCTTGAGTTCAGTGTGTAAGGAATGGTGGTTAGTTTCTAACCAGAGTCTGAGAGATGCAAGACATCAGGGTTCACATTATACTTCAACAACTTATGACATAACTCATCAAGTCAGTTTACATTTCTTGCATGAATATGTTTAAGTGATCAGAATTGCCCAGTAGCGAAAAAGCCATATCTTCAGATAAATCTGAGCCAAAGGAACTAGTTCTAAGCTTCTCTACAGCAATTAACCAATATTCAGGCTTGTGTTTGTGTGGGGTAGGTGGTGTTTGACATGCACATATACTCAGTGTATATCATAATAAAGCTATTGATCAACTTTACAGAAATTTGTATTCCCCATCCCTTATACAGCACATGAGACACAGTGTTTCTATTTGCCGTGTATGAGAAGAATTAATGAAAGACTTAGATCTCTGTCACTCTTCCATTTCCATTCCCTTTGTATTTGCGAGAATTCAGCACACAATCCTCTTCCTTGCAGCACTGTCCCTGAGAAGATGCTGAACTTCTCCTGATGTTCCTTTTCACTTTTTTCCCCTGTTGCAACAGTCTGGCTCAGGCAGCATTTCTTCATAACTACTGAATAACTAAAAGGGGATAATGCTTCATAAAACTAATGAAGCTTCATTTGTGGGTTCACTAAGTTTTCTTTTCTGCTACAGACATCATCTTTTAAAAGATTGCTCATTTATATTGGAGTACCCTTTTTCAAGCAACTTCACATAGACTATCCCTCCAATAGTAATGTAAAGTCGCCATGGTATTATAGTGCCCGTTCACTGTATAAGAAATTGAAGAGTCAAAGATCCATAAGTCTGCTCATAACTCAGCCAATAAATGGAGAAATGGAGTCTGGGCTTTGTGTGTTTGTGTGTATGTGTGCATGCACATGCATGCACATATGTGTGTGTGTGTCACATTGACTGTCAGTCAGATACACACACACTGATTAATATCAGTGTTAGCCAACATATAAAAATATAAGAATTACAGACTCTTCCCTCAACAATGGAAATACATAAATAATGGAAAATATGTAAGCAACCATTACTTGGGGGTCTTTAGTAATAGACCTGCAAATCCAGTAAGAAGAAAAGGAGAGACTAACTCTGTATTCAGTAATAAATTATATCTTCTCAGAGGTTCTAATCCTGGAAGAAAAGAAGAATTGGGGTAGATATAAAAATTAGGAGGAAGGGCTTCTATATGGTGATACCATGGGAGGACAGTAGGAAATTTGGGAAATTCTGAGTACTACAAGGATAGCCAGGATGAAAGAAAATGGGAAAGGGGAAGGTAGAAGGCAAACATTTAGAGAAATTAGAAGCATGAGCTATGACATGGAGATGGCTTACATGTCCTCTAGAGAGTCCTGTGTTCGAAATGCTACCCAATGTGCCAGTGGTAAAGGTCCCAGGACATAGGGGTTTAGGCCATTAGTTCTTTCTTGGGGTGCTGCTCTTAAAAAGGATTAAGGTCACTCCCATGGGACCCTAAGCTAGTTCTCCGAGCTTCTTGCTTGGCCATGTAATCTTTCCCTCTCACAGACATAGCTCTGCTGTACTGGTGTTAATCTGTCCCGGGGTGATGGAGCTGTCAGAGGTCGTCACAACAGCTGGCTCCATGTCATTTGAGAGTTTCAGCCTCCAAAACTCTGAGCTGTGAACTTTATAAAGGATTTTTTTTTCTCTTTGCAAGTTATCCAGCCTCGGGAATTTTTTATAGCCACAGAAAATATGACTAATACAACTTACCAAGAGTATTATTTATTTTACAGAAATTGTATAGGTTTCACAACTTCTAAACAAAAATTAAAGAGAATTTTCTGAGAGGAATGGGAAAGGAATTGGGACAGATTAGCAGATTGTAGTGGGTAGTAACATACTTTTTATGTGCCATTCCTTCCTTGACTGCCACTGGAATTTTTCTCCCTGGAATGACAGCATCTCATTGATGTACCTGTAGCAACTGGTGTGTACTGCCTTTTACTTCTTTTGTATCTGAATCTGGCTCAATTTCCCTTTGCCCTTCTGCCATTCCACACAACCAAGAGTCAGGACTCCTGGAGACGGTAACTACCATTTTGTGTGCTATTCATCTTTATAAGCCAAGCTCATTTCATATTGATTGACTCACAGTAGGTGGTCAAATAAAGCCTTATTGGATTTTGTTGAATGGGATCTCCAGAAAAAGACAAAGACATGGAAATATTGATGACTTTTGGACAGAATGGAAATAGTTAAGAACTTTCTGTTCTGATGGTTATTGTATTTTCAGTGTGACAGAAAGCAAAGCCATAGATTTGAAAAAAAAAAAGATAAACTATGTTGATTTCTTAAAGAAATCAGTGAAAGCTTGGATCTAGAAGAGACAAAAATATTCAATTATAAATAGAACAAAGGGCATTTAAAAATGAAAAATGTCCACGTGAAACTAAAAGAAAATGTTGAAGAGTGGGAACTTATGTTGCAAATTTTTATGTGTGTGGAATCGAATGATCAAATACTTTGAGATGTTATTAAATAATTAATTAAAATATCATAGTTTGCTGACACGGAAGACCAGATAATGAGGAAAAGGGTAGTCATTGGAATTCACATAGAATTTTTTTTCCATAAGGGAAAAAGATGAAGTAACAAAAAATCAAAGTCATAAAGTAAAAGAAAAAGTTTGACTTTTAAGACAAAACAGATAAGAACATAACACACATCATATGCCCACTATTATATGCTAGCTATGACTTGAAGTGAAATTATTAACCTCTCAGAAACTAGCAAATAAATATTATTAGATATTCTAGACAATTGAATATTCTTTGTGTTTCTATACCTAAAAAGAAATGCTCAGGTTCCAAATGCAGAGAGTCATTAGGCATCAGAATCAGTCACCTCTAAGCAAGGAATGATGTGAAGAGAACTCACAAGCGCCAGGCAGCCATCGTTCACTGCTGTCATAGAAAACAATAAACAGGTTTCCTTGAAGGGTGACCATTATCCCAAGTTGAAGAGAGATGAGCTTCTTTTTCCTCCCCTCCTCACTTTAATTCTAGAGATGTTGACCTCTGATTTTCAACCCAGAATCCCCTGCTTTCTGGCTCCTGTGACAGTGAGACCTCAGCAGGAGTCTGAAGGGCAGAGACGAAAGAGGTCAGAGCATTTACCCACTTCCCTGTGCTGACTTCCTGCCAGGTCAGGAGTTGCTTGTAGCAGTGCTTTTATGACAAGATTCCTATAGGCAAAACCTCTTATAGTTCAGCTCTTTCATCCACATCCCTGCTGGGCAAGGAGATGGTAATGAACAATATTTAATGATCTCTTTTTCATCAATTGACTATCTTGCATATTCTTAAAGACATCGTTTGAACATCATTTCTCACTGCCGAAGGCACAAAAATGATAGTTTCATATAAACTCAACTGAAATTGCTAGTCAGCTGTTTCAAGGTATGAGTGTTTGCTTGTCTTTCCTTGCATCTTGGTGGTGTATTCTACTACACAAATGATGTCATTTTTGCCAAGACGTTTGCTTAGTCTTAAGATGAAAGCATAGCTACAATAAAATCAAAACCCATCGAATACAATGTTTGGTTTCATTCAGTTCTGGTTGAATCAAGTTGATGAAAATGGACATGAGCAAAAGACATTTCCCATAGGAATTCTCAATGACAAACACCTCTCTCTCTCTCTCTCTCTCTCTTTCTCTCTCTTTCTCTCCCCCCCTCAGGATTTCTAGGCAATTAGTGGCTCCTAAGTGAAGGAGATGCATTTTCTCCATTGGTATAACAACTATTAAGTTGCTGGTGCTTCTATTTCATGTAAGTATAAGTGAGGAGTGCTCCTCTGAAAGAAGAAAGCAATTGGTGTGATTGGGAAGGAAATAATAATAATGGGCAATGGGATGAATGAGATTAAAATATGTTATTTTTGCACAAAATATTATGATATTTATCGTATAGACAATTAATATACTACAAAAGAAACTAAAAAGAAAACATCTTCTATGACGTTCTGCTTAACAAAAAAGTATCAAAGTTCTGAATAATGCCGGTAACAATCAGCTTGTAGCACCTGGAGATTAGCCCCCATCGGGTTTGCCTTGCCTCTGAGACAAGAGAAGAAAGCCTTTATATTTGTTACCTCCTAATGATGTGATTATGAGGCCCTGACACACAAGTAGCATGGCCTAGGCAGCCAGCTCTGCTTAGTGCCACCTTTGTTCAAAGGATAAGCAAAAGAGAGGGACAAACAAGCCCTTCTGAGGTCACCTCACAGTGCGTGTGATTTGCAGTGCTGAGAAACAATCAGAAAAGCTTGAAAATAAAGCACGCTGCCCCCATGCATTCTTTCCTGTTCACATCCACTCTCTTAGCTTCCCTTGATCTCTACTTGCTCAGGATGACAATGGCAAAGAAGCCATTAATTAGTTGTTAATAGCAAGTACTTTTTAACCTTTATCATGAATATCAAATATTCATCAGTTCTGTGTGGAAAACCAGGACCTCCATGAAGTGGGCAGTGCCTCTGTTAGATTTTGTTCAACCTTTCAGAAGGAGAGAACAGCAATTATATTCTTTTTTATTATAACCATCTTTTGATAAATTTTTCCTTTAATTATAAAGCATAATTTTTGGAAGAGCTTCTAGTTCAACCACACACAAAGCCATAGGAAAGGGCAGGAAATTTGTTTCTCACCAAATGGACCTTAAGAGAGACGTTAACAAATCAGGGTATTTCAGGACTGAGCGATAAGTAGCAAGCAGAACTGGATTTATGTAGAAACAAACGCAGAGGAAATAGACCCAAACATATAGGCAAGCACTGTGGCCTGCCACAAACGATTCTGGGAGAACTTTAAAGCCACATCTGCTAGAACTAAAGAGAAGTGGAAGCAGAACATTGCTGAGGTCTTCAGGAGGATGGGGAAGACTCTACCATAAATGGTTGCCACACTTGTGAACTTGCAGGATCTCTGTGTATCAACACAAGACCAGCATTAGATCAAGCCAAGTGGCTTGCCAGCATGGATAGTGGAGGGCTTCACGAAAGCACACTCCTTGACAAGAAGTAATTAGAAGCTAATGGCAGCTATGGAATAGGTGACTATTTTTTCTTGGTATTGTGGTAGATTTTCTGTATGCCAAGGGATATCCCATACTCATGTACATTTGGGTAGTGCTAACTAGGAACATAATGGGACTTTTTTAAAGTAAAATATGATGAGAGGATGAGAATGCAGTGTTGGAGACCTAGAGAGAACCAAAGGAAAGAAATAAAAGGTGCATAGGATCATAATATACCCACCCCCACACACACTGTGTATATGTACTAAGTCCTCAAAGAAAAACAAACAACTAAAGAATAGCATCCAAGTCAATTGTCTGCTTTTGGTTGTTATGCAAAGGACAGGCAAGGAGTTCTTTATGAATACACAGGAGAGTGGCATGTAGGCTCAAACCGCCATTCTTTACAAGCTCCAGTTTTAAAATATCAGCATACTCTGGGGTTGGGTGGTGCTGGGGAATTGATGTAGTCCACAGAGGTCTGATGATAAAGGCTTCATCGTGACAATGAAGCCTCTAAGAGGTGCCCAGAAGTGGCCTGGTTAAGAGGTAATCTCAGCATGTTCCATGCTGTCATTGCAAAAGGGGTTTCTTGTCACTGGAGGAGACTAACTGTTAAAGCAAATTCCACCCCATCTTGTTTCAAAGCTGTCTTTTGAACTTCCTTACTTGGCCAAGTGATGACACAGTTCTAAGGACCTTTCCAGGGGTGACCCCTCAATATTGTACTTTCAAATTCCAACCATGAGCCTTAGAAACTTCCATTGTTTACAGGTTATCTACTCTTATGTATTTGGTAACAGCAATACAAAAGTAGCTGAGGCTGGTTGTTATTCTATGCCTTGGGAAATCCTTCCATGGCTTAGAAACACTGGAGATGAACCAGAATTATCTACTTTTCACTAGGGAGCAAACCACAAAAGCAGAGATGAATAAACAAATAAAGAAAAGAAAAATATTTTTTAAAATTTAAAAATGAACTGAGTTTAGGAGATTCCCATTTCTACCCTAAAAACAACACACTCTTTCTGAAGCCTCAAGATGGCATAACTTTGATCTGAAGGAGCACTAAATCTCATATAGACTCAGCAATTCATACTCGGTATTAGTGAATAACATAACAAATCACATTCCTTGTATATCTCCTATGTCATTTGTCTAGTCACTAGTTAGAAAATGCATAAGAAATGCAAGCAAGACATTTGGCCTGAAATTTAAGTTGTCCTTTCATTAAAAGGAAGGATCAATGCCCTGGGCAAGGCAGGAAGATTTATTTCTATGAGTTCCTGACTAGCCTGGTGTACATAGTGATTTTCAGGCCAGTCAGCCAAATGAGACTTCAACAACAACAACAACAACAAAAGTCATACAAACACTAAACCAGGTCATTGCTAAAAAGAAAAAGGAATCAACTTAAAGAGGGTAAAAATGAAACAAAGAGAATAAGTGTTACATCTTTGAAGTAGGTATTATGATTTTGTATGGATGTGAAAGATAACCTAATGTCCCAAAAGCTAGCTACACCTGTGCTGCTGGCTGAAGCTATAGAGTTTCACAGGATCAAATACAAGGTGGAACTAAACAGGCTGGAGTTGGAGAATCACTGACACTCAAATGAAGCTTGGAGTTGCTCTGTATGTGATCCAGAACAATGTCATAGACAGAGAAGCAGAAAGCACACGGGGTACCAAGAAAATCAGAGGCAGAAAAACCCAAGGGATACTCTGCAGTATTCCAATTCTGCTCACAATATAACAAAAATACAAATTCAGGGGAAAGATACAGAAAATTCAGCTGAACAGAATGGGAAACAAAAGAAAAGAATAAAAGAAAGAGAGAACAAAAAATCTGATTCAAGGGTTAAGAAAAGATTAAATGGAATGCAAGAGGAAGAAAGGCTGTATAGTAGACAAAACACAGCAGGCAAATTGTTCGACCCCAAAGGCTACACTGTGTTAAAATGTTTTAAAGGCTATACAGTCCTTGAAATATTTAGAACAAATCTCATAAAAGAAAACACACAAGAAGAAACCAAGAAATCCATACCCCTTGTTGGAGAATTGAATGTCATCTCCCTGTAATGGACAAAACAAATAGATAAACAAAAGTAAATAAGAGGGTTAGGGATTAAACAAAACAATAGTATTGCAATGAGACAGTCTGACCCAGCAAACAGAAAATAAATACTCTTTCAAATGCCTATGAAACACTTTGCCATACATGACAACTATTTTTAAAGGGCTCAATAAGTTACTACCATATTATTCAGCCACAATATATCAAAAAGAGAAATTAAATATAAATTAGGCTATCAGAGGGTCTATTTACTTGCGAAGCTTTAAACTGACTTTTAAATAACCATTGGCTTGGAAAAGGCAATCTAAATAGCAATTGAATTAGAAAAGAACTTGAAAACTGTATTTACAAAACACTTTCTCTAAGGAAAAAAAAATCTCTACCCATATCCAAGAGTGAATGTGGAGATACTGATGAGGTTTAGGGAAATTGAAACTCCTGTGCCCTATCATATCTCCTCTTATGTGCCCTTCAGAAAAAAAAACAACAAATTGAGAGTAATTCAGAGCGCTATAGAGTGATCAGTTCTGTAGGAAGGAGCACACTATTCCCATGGACCTATGATGAAAACTTACACTGATAGATCTTCTAGGGGGCAATTTGTCAATAACTATCATGACTTTAAATGTGCATCTTATTTGAGTGAACAGAATAACTTCTAGGAAGCTGACCCAATTCAATACTCACACTCTTGTGAATGATATATACTTAAGGATGCCCTTTGTAGAAACACTTTCACTGAGAAAAAGCCGAAAACCAGAAATTATAAATCAATACAAAACTACTTACACAAATGGTGTTTGCTCAGCTAATGAAATATGGTACAGATTATGTCCCATTTTGTTTTGTTTATTATTTATTTATTTGAGAAAAATGTCCCTGTGTTGTACTTATAGACTATTATGAAGTCAGAATAACAGCTTTACAATAATGCATGTGAGTGAGCTCTCATCTTAATGTGCATCTGTGTATATGGGCTCATAAAAATATGAAAGAAATGAAGATATACAAATATAATTGAATATGTATTAATAAAACAGAATAATATCCAGGAAAATGTTAGAGATGTCCTGACATAGGCACCTTAACAGGAGTCTGGGAAAGGTTTTTCATCTCCTGGTTCAGAATTTTTTGGTAGTATCTGGATTTTAAACAGAATATATTCATATGTTATATTTGAACAAAAGACAAGATTTCCACACTCTATAAAGTATAAAATAGTAAAGAATCAGAAATACATTATTTGGAATTACAAAAAATTTACCTATACTATTAATGCACATTTTTTTTATTTTTACTACTATAATTTTATTATTTAAAACAATTTTTATTTTTTGTTTTTTAAAAGAATTTTATTTATTGTGTATACAGTGTTCTGTATGTATGCTTGCACTTCATGCCAGAAGAGGGCACTGGAACTCATTATACATAGTTGTGAGCAACCATGTGGTTGCTGGGAACTGAATTCAGGTCCTCTGGAAGAGCAGCCAGTGCTCTTACCTTCTGAGCCATTTTTCCAGCCCCTGAAACAATTTTTAAATTTAAACATATTTGATAATATTCTTCCTCTCCCCAAAGTCCATCTAGATTCTCTTTCCCTCCCTATCACCCCAACTTTACGTTCTTTCTCAAAAAGCAAACAGGTGAATTTGGTAACCACTACATGGAAACCACATGGTCAAAATGCCAAGTTTTTAATACACAACCCTATGTTACATTACATATTTGAACGAAAATACACTTCTGTTGCTCACACCAAATGTAGTGATATCCTATTATACCTCAATGTTTAGAATGTCTCATAACTTTTTATTCTATTATGTGTATGGACATCATTAAAAAATCATCTCTTAAGTATGAGTGACAACTATGAATGATTATGTATGTTATCACCTTAATAGCTGTGACTATCTTTAAAATATCAAGGCTACTCAGTGAGACCTCTCTTACTCATGTGTTTAAAGAAATCTTTGAGACTTTATTCGAACCATACAACTTTCTGTGCTGCCCTGGCCATTGCTACAGTTGCTTTGGTTTCAGCCACTTTAGGGCAGCCACACCAGATATCATGCGGCAGCTTGGAAGACTTTCTTTTTTGGTCATGACAACTACAAATATCAACAAGGTCATCCTATTCTTGGTCCCTCTGGAGGCACCTGCCTCTACACATAATTGTCAATCTAGGAGTATCAGCTCTCTAGCTCTTAACAGCCATGACAAATATCTATAAGCAGGGCTTTCTTTACAGCCCACAGATCAGTCCAGGCAACAGCTTCCTGTACATTTATCTTACTCTGCACTGTTAAAAGTCAATTAAGCCTTTGAAAGAAATTGAATAATTTCTTGATGAAAGAGTAAGCAGCAGAGAACACACAGCGAGGAACGCCTTAAGAAGTAAAGTGCTGGTGGCTGCCGAAGTGATGCTGAAGACTGGTGATGAGGCAAAGGGAAGTGACAAGACTGTTAAAAACAGCTGGGTGGATCCATGGATCATTGGGTGAGAGAGTAAACACTGGTGAGGTGAGAGATGGTTTAGCTTGATGTGTGTTGTAAAACAGGAGACAATGGCAACCAATTTGGGGTCCAAAGAAAGAGGTGCACTCAACTCCAACTACTATTCTTTGTCACACCAGACATCCTGCTAGCAACTCTGGTTTTAGAAATGAATAGCAAAGATGATTGTCCAATATTTATTTCTATGGAATTTACAATGAAAACAAAGATATAATTGTACTAGTAACTAACAACACTTTTAAATGGATTAAAACTGTGGATTAGTATAAGATTCAAGGTTACATCTTGTCCTAAGACAAGAAGTTATGGACAGTTTTTAAAGTGACATTACTATTTTTCCATTATCATTTATTTCTGCATATTGGCTCGCTTTTGTGAATAAATGTGTCTCTAGCCACACTTAAACACTATGAATAATTAATATTTTGTATTTTCTTGGAGATTTGCCCCATTCAATAAACCCACCATGGGAATAACTGACAAATAATTTGCCTTACTATGTTCTATGTGAATGAACTGCATTGTTAAAATGATTAGAACTGGATAGGCCATTTTGTGTAATTATCATTCTTATGTTTCTTCTAATAGATTTTTAGTCCTTAAGCAAAAGCGTTATATTCTTGTTATCTTTTTTTACTAAGGTAGTAAGGAATATATCCACTATGCAATGGGTGTTCAATAAATGTTATTGAGGGTAATGTATATTTATTTTAATTCAGAACACAGAATGACCTTTACTGTTTGGAAACCCTTTTGTACAGTTTAAGAAAATAATACGACTTTCTTTATTTCATTTATTTTTCTCTTCAGACATACCTATTATTCACAGGTTAGATATCTGCCCTTTGCCCTCCTCTATATTTTTTCTCTCTATATATATTCATGCCTATGAACTTTCACTTTACCTTCTGATTTTTGCTTATATAATACTGATTTGGCTTCATACAGTACAAGTTCCATACTTTATCTTCTCTTACAAGGAATTTAACTCTTCCCTTACTCTGGGTCTATTTAGAGTTCTTCCTCTTCCTTCTCCTTCTTTTTACTGCATGGAAAAAATGGAAAGACATTACTTTAATGGTGGAGAGAGAAGCTTATGCAACCTCTTGCAGACGATTTGCTCCCAGTGAGCTTCAGTCAGCTCATCTGTGAAATGAGAGCAACGAGAGTGTCTTCTTCATTAGACTGTGGGCGCTAAATGTAAGGAAAGATGAAAATCTCCTACATCAGAGCACATTTTACTGGACCACAGGGAATGCTTCCCCTTCTTCATTGCTGGTGCTTTTTTCTGTGTGATGCATTATACCATACAGGAGTAACTCCTTCCTCTCTTCATCTTCTCTCCATTCTGCAGCAAGCTGTCAGGTTACATCCTCAGCCCCTTCTCTTTTCTTTCTGTATCCTCCTCATCTGCAACAACATTGCTCTGTTGTTGTTGACCAAACTTAAATTTTTAATGAATCTATTAATTTCTCTCCTTATTTGTTTTACACTTCTTTATTCTTATTAACAAACTGATCCTGACTCACGTCTCACGTGGAAAGGTGGTAATGCTACCTGTTGGGATAAACGTATGTTCCCTGTACGTGGTTCATTAGGTTGGGAATCTTGAAGGAAAAAAACAAGTACATATACATACATACATATACACACATGAATAAATAAATAGAGAGATAGGCAGTTTAAATTAGATTCCAGGATGTCAAAACATCTGGAATTTGTGAATCAAAGCATCACTAAGAGGCATTGCTTCCAGCTAAGGAGGCACTATACCAGACTATAGTCATATGGGGTTGGTTTATTTTGTGCTTGCTTTTCATTGGATAGATGTGTGATAGAGATGATACATAGAAATAGATAGATAGATAGATAGATAGATAGATAGATAGATAGATAAAAGATAGATAGATAGATAGATAGATAGAAAGACAGACAGATATATGATAGGTAGATGGATGATCAAAAGTATGTTGCTAGAAGTAAACTGTATGAAAGCTTCCTTCTAAGCTGTATAAAAATTCAATGGCTCTAACATTAAAAGTTCAGAAAGTGAAAGGAACCATTTATTGTTTCACACAAACCCAACCCTACTTTCTGTAACTTGCTCACATATTTGTTGTCTTCATTGCATTGTTCACAGTTCTTGCTGACATTAAAATAAGGAAGAAAGTTGATATCTTTTGTAGTGTACCCTTGTTTCTTGTTCTGTGGACACAGCTAACTTAGAGTGGAGGAAATATTTTTTTTTTCCTGAGGAGAAGCACAATCCATAGAGAATCTACAAGTCTGATAAGAAAGCCTACTTGGAATTCAAGTATTTCATCAATTTAGCCTCAGGTCACAGTTTATATCATTTTCTAATTTCAGAAAGAACCCTTGTGTCCATCAACAGTTACTCCTCATTCACCCCTCACTCCTAGTCCTGGAATCATTAACCTATTACCATTGTCATAAAGTTGCTTATTTCAATGATTTTATATATGATACTATCATAGAATATGAAATGGCTTTTTCATCTTATGTAATATTTTAAGTTCATTCGTGTAACAAAAATCAATACTCTATTATTTTATGACTCAATAATAAACAAATGTATACATTACACTGTATTTTATTAACCATTTGTCATTTGATAGGTTTGGGAGAGGATATTTGGCCTAGTGTGAATAAATTTATGAATAAATGGCTGTTTCTATAGGAGTATGGCCCCATGTACCAGGCCCTAAACAAAAAAGCATATTTCTCAGCAAAGGAGAACAAGAGGCATTATCTAAAAAATAGCCAGGGGAACCAAGCAGGAAATGAGAGCCAACGATATGCTGACAAGGCTTGTGACCTGTGAGGACCTCACCACTCTAAGCTGAGCTTTCTGTAGTTATTCGCAACATCTCAGAGCCCTGGGTTTCTCATAAAGTCTGACCTTGAATGATATAGGTGCAGTGGGTGTGATGGTGTAGGCTAATTTGCATATACTTGCTTAAGCTTATAGAAAGAAAAAAAAACACCACTAATTGCTGCTTTTAAACAAACCAGCTGAGCTTTGCATAGACTCTCAAATATAAGTGATATTCCAGCTGCAGCAGAAGACAAGGTTGATAGTGCTGACCCAGCTTGCCAAATTCCGTTCTACATTTAGATCTAAGAGAAGATTTATAAGAGAATATTTAATAACTTTTCCATAGGCTCAAATATCATGCTCATAACTAGTACCAAATGAGCTTGTGTGGGGCTAAGTGCACATGAGAGGGTGTCCCCAGGATATAACTCAAGTTTCCTTAGCCCAGGAAAATGTACATCAGTGAAGTGAGTGTGGTGTAGGATTGATGGCGTGTGCTCAAGGGATAACAAGGATTCCGTGTTATCAGATACATCTCACCCTCCACTCCATACAATGTGAAAACAGTACCAGAGGCCCTAAAGGAGAAATAGAACCTAAGAAATTTTGAACATATGGACTGGGAAACAAATGTGCTCTCGGATAAGTACCGGTGACTGGGAATGCAATTATTTGCAAATCTCTGAATGCACTGGGAAGGCAGCAATCTCTCAAATGCTGCTTTTAGAGAAAGGAGATGTTATAAGAGTATGGTAAATGCATAATGTCCAAATCATTTTCTACAAGGAAATTGTTCCCAATTGAGTTTATTACAGGACAGAGATGGGCTAAAATTTGATGGAAATATAAGGATTTCGGGAATTAGGGCATTTAAAATATATGAGGAAGTAATCGCAAGCAGCTGGCTGTATTGAAGCTGCCTTGAAATCTTCTCAGGTGGCAGATCCAGTTACCCTCACAAGCGCTGGAGAAGCGATTGGGAACAGGTGATCATCATTAGCCTAAATTAATCTCTTGCTGGGAAATTTCTCCCAACCTAGTTCAAAGATCACAGCTCTCATTCTCTTCTTCATTTCTCTCACAGATTATGGACAAGTAGAATCAACAATTTGCATCCTGCCTGGCAGAAAACAATGCGATACTGAAGGCAGAATGAAAGCAAGGATGCAATTGATTTAAAACACTAATGATTTATATGAGCAGCGGTAGGGGAAAAAAAAAAAAAAACATAGTTTCAAGTGAGATCATTGCTCTAGCGCCCAGGAAGGAGTTTGTTTTGTAGTTGTGCTCAGAATCTTCTGTTTCCCACAATTAAAAACACATGAAGCACCTGAGAAGCTGGAACTGACCTGACGCAAACCTCAAACGGCTAGATTTCTTCCACCTTGTCATCAAGTAGCATTTGAGCTTAAATTATGAAGCACGAGAAATTTGGAAGGATGCTGTAATAGTAGCCTTTTAATACTTAGCATCAATGAAAGGCAATACATGAACAATCTGATTTATTTTAACTCATTTAAGCATCAAACTAATATCAAGAGTAAAATTACCTTCATTTCACTGATCATGAAAGCAAACACATAGCTTAATGTAAAAATTATAGTGTCTCATATTTCACATCTGTGAGCTAATAGAAGGAACATGAAAACCCAGGTGTCCTGAACCAAATGCCAAATTAGCTTCTTTATGCAGTATTTTTTACTAAAGGATACATTGTATATTTTATTTCAGATTTATTTTTCTTAGGAGGAATCCTTAACTTTTGATTTCTTTCAATGATGAAATGCAGTGAGAACATTTGAAATGTAACTATATATTCAATGTTTAACACAGAACGAATTATCATCAAATTGTGAACAACACCTGTTTCTCCATTCACAGCATGGAACTCTCAAAAGGATAACTTAAATTTCTCAGTTAACAGAATTTGGTTAAATATTATAAAAAAAATAAACTTTCGGTGTGAACTGAATTTGTCAATGTGTTTTCTGACATATTTCAGGACTTTAAGAGGACAAGATCTTAAGAAGTCCATAAGCCAACCCAAGAAATAATAAGAATAGCACAGGCAGTTAAGTGAAGCCTAACATAATAGCTCAATCATAAGTTTAGTAACTGCTCGCTTCTTTCATCACAGGGATGTGCAATTCTGTGTGCCTGTGTGCAAGGGCCGTGCTAGTGAGAAGAGGTGTGCTAGCTGCGAAGATTTGCTTCCCTGTGGGAAACACGTGACCATCATCAATTCTTGTCTTGCAGGAACTGTATTAGTTAGATGATTATTAAGAAAAGAAAGAAAAGGAAAGGAAAGGAAATAAGGAAGGGAGGAAGAAAGGAAGCAAACGGAAAGGAAAAGAAAAAAGAAAAACCCATGTGTTGCCTTAATAAGCTCTAGAGCCCAGAAACTGAAGATCAGACTTCCAGTGTGCTGATCTTTCTTTGAGGTCTTTCTTCTACGTCACAGATTGCTACTTTTTGTTGTAAACTGATGGAGAAGGCTAAAGAGAACTCTGGAGCGATTTTGATAAGGGTACTGTTAGGGCCTTCATAGGAAACGACCCTCCCCAAAATGCTTCTGCATGTATCGAAGCCTTGGTAATCAACTGATGGTACTACTGAGTAGGGCTTCGGTCATGAGACTGCTGACCTAATCAATAAATTAAACTCTTGAAAAGTTCATAGCTAAATGTGTGTTTTAAAAGGAGGGCTAGCTGAAGGGAATAAGGCACTGGGGTGTGTCTTTGGAGGATATGACCCATACCCCACCCCCACTCTGAAGTCAGCACCTGCCATATCCTCTTCCATATGCGGAATATAAGTAACCAATGACTGAAACCTCTGACAATATTAACTAAGGCATAAAATTTTGCTTCTGTGTTTTTCTCATATATGTTCTTTTCACAGAAAGGAGAAGCTAACTAGCACAAGCACCAATCCCATTTGTTCCTTTTAAACTTGTTTTACTTTCAGTTATGGTATGTACATGGGACTATGCACACGAGTGAAGGTTGCCACTGGGAGAAGAAAAGAAAAGGCATTGGATGCCCTGGAGGTGGACTTACAGACAGGCATGGGCTGCCTGATGTGGGTGGGGGGCCTGAACTGCAGTCCTCTGCAAAAACAGCATTTATTCCTAACTGCTGAGCCCCATCTCCAGCCCCAACAATCCCATTTCGTAGGTTTCATCTTACAACATTACGTCCTACTTTCTAATACCATTGCACGTGGTGTTCCATTTTTAATCCCCTATCAGGAACTTTGAGGGTACAGAGACACGCACTCCGCCAGTGTTCTCCTCACCTGAGACAGGGCCTGTCCTCTTAATGTGTTTCGCTTTACCTGTCCAATCTTCATAAAGCCTCGATTTCGATTCACAAACTGTATAGGTATTTTTCATATATTCTTATATAATTAGATTTAAGAATTAATGTCTTATGGAAGGTTTTCATCTTCTGTGCAATAATCCACACAAACGGTGCACATTTATGCCTGAAAACTCATTGTTCCTTTAAAATCGTATTTTATGTTCTCATAAATTGGTATGAATGTGTACAAATTGAGATAAAAGATAAATACTTTTCTTCCTACTAATCTTTGAAAGATAGGAATTTATGTATCGTGTTTACAAATGGAATACGCAGATTAGTTATACATCATATCCAATACGGAGAAAAATAAGAAGATATAAGGAAAGTGAGTATCATTTCTAGCAAGTCAACAGGACCAAAAATTCTTTGTACCTTACCTCTTCTTCCCTGGTGCGGCCTCCATTCCAGAGGAACATGAAGAACTCCTGTGTGCATGGTTAAACAGGATTCCACATACACCACAGGCTCTCACAGTGAAACTTCTTGCGGGGGTGGGGGGTGGGGTAGGGGGTGGGTGGGGGATTCTCTCTAGCAGTTTGCAAATGAATGACAGCCAGGAAGCTCCCCTACACCCAGGCCTGGAAGTGTTAATCTAGGGGAAAGCTGGGGATAGCATGAGTCATGGAGGAAAGAAGGGGCTGTCCAGTTAGGACTTACTTCTGAAGGCAAAGGAGAACTCACCAGTGCAGTTTTATTATCTTGCGCTGGTGGCTGGAGGACTTCGAGACAGAAAGGTAGAAGAGACTGAAGCATGTCAGCCCTCCAGCCTCAGAAGGTTGCAGCCAGGCAGTTTATAGCACATGGGCCTGGATTTCCATTTCCTAACACCCATTAAGAGAAAAGAGTGGACTTATCGAATACAGCGAATGAGAAAGTAGGCATAATCCATACAATATTACACTAACGAGACTCAAAATACAATCATTAAAAGGGCAAGAGTACAGCAGAACTGTTTGAGGTAGTATTTTTGGGCGCAAGTTAAATTGAGCTTAAGACTTAGTCTTATTTTGGAAGAGAAGAAATATATAAACAAGAATGCGCCGTTAGAAATGCAGTGAGCGGATGAGTTAAATGGGAAAAAATGAGCATTAACAACTATACACAGCTTGCCTTCAGATCATCCAAAAGAAGGGAAGGGCATAAGGAAAAAAAAGCAGGAATATTGAATTTGGAGGAGAAACAAAAATGAGATAAATGGCCAAGATACATAAGATGGCAAAAATGACATGTGCAAAAAAGTTCAGATGTCTCTAAATACCCAAATCGTAATGTCTAAGGGAAAAGCTTGTGTTGTGGTATGAAGAAGACATGTTCAGTGTTGTTGACTGCACCATCATATGTGAAACTAAAGACTGGGGAAATGTTTATGCCCATGTATGGAAAGGAATATCTAGAATCAAAATATATAGACTAGGAAATATTGTGAAAGTATTAAAGTTAATAAGTTAAATCTACATGTATAAAGTATGTAGTTACCAGAACCGTTACTGAGTAGAAAAATAAACACTTGGCAGGATAATACATACAATGATACTACTTTTAATTGGTTCCAATTAAGACTTACTTTCAAAGCCACAAAATATTGTATATACTTTTAGTGAATAAAGTATGAGCCTAAAAGGGGGGGTAGAGGGAGAGAAGAAGAAGAATACAGTGTAACTTCAGGATAATAGTTATCTCCATAGAAAGCTGATTCAAAAAGTCCTTGTGGATTCATAATGTTTTATTTCATTATTAATTAATTATTCCATTCTTAATGACCTGAAGGAAATTCAGCAATGTTTTAGAATAAGTTCATTCAAACATAGATATTGGACCATTTTTGTATGTCATTCTCTGTATTTTTCCTCACCAGAGAACATTATGTTCTTGACCTTATGTGAATCTATGGTGCTTTTATTCACATAGACTTCTAAAGTATGAACAGGGTGTTAAAGTGAAGGGAGGAAATGGGATACAAAGAACCAATGCCCAGAAATGAAGGAGATGCAGTTGTAAAGCCTTGATACACTGTGCTTTGTTCTTAATCACATGCGAAGGGATAGAGCCAGGCAGTTGAAAGATCTGGAGCTCCTTGGAAATGAGTAGAATTGAAGAGAAGAAGAGAACAGATGGAGTCAGACATATGAATGTGGTTCCTTTAGAGGATGAGGTTTCCCACTCAATTGTTTTGATTTTCTGTGTAAATCAGAAGCCTAGGCGGTCACTAGCAAGGATAAAAGAATGCAGAGGTCAAGGTGATTAGGGATTTGAAAACAGAGTTTAGAATCTTGGCTGTGGGGACTGCAAGTGCAGCTGAGTGGTAAGCAAGCAAGATGGTGGCATCGTGCTAATGAGGGTGGCCTCCATCACTGCTGCTCCCAACTGACCCAGAGTGCAATCTGTCAAGTTGTCATAAATGCCCCAAATATAGACATGAAGCTATATAGTTCTATAGTTAGATTCAATTGCTGTTGAGATTATGCCAGGAATCTATGATAATCGTGAGTTGAGTTTAGCATCTTGGCAGCAGACTGGCTAAATTAAGAATAGAGACTCTGATATGATAGAGACAATATTAAGGATACAAGAGGGCAGAAATGATAGTTAATGAGGAAAATGTTGATACTAAAAATCTCACAATCATCTCATTTAACTATCACACTTTTGATATCTTCTCTGAACAATTAAAATAATATAGTTGCATGTAAATATATGAAAGCCCGTATTCAACACAACCATATATCATGTGTAAATTTTGCATATACTATAACATTTGCTTTTTAAATATGTAACTGACTGTCTTTCAATGTTAATATATATTATCTAGCATTTAATACATAAACATTACATATTTGGGGAAAACAAAATGATTTATGTAACTTATTCATTACTGCATGTAATTGATATTGTTGTAAGTTATTTATCATCATAAAATAGAGCCATATAATTCAATTCAATATTCTATATGCCTTAATTGCTTTCTTAAAAAGCCTTTGAGAAGAATTAAAGACCATTTTATTTGGACTACAAACAATACTGTAGGATCCTTCTCTCTTCTCTGTCTCTGTCCATCTGTCTATGTGTGTGTGTGTCTGTCTCTCTGTCTCTCTGTGCATACGGGTGTGTGTGTGTTTCCATGCATGTAATGTCACATGTGTGTAGGTTGGACCACAACTTGTAGTAATCAGCGTTTTTTTACTGCCTCTTGGGTTGCAGAAATCAAATTTAAATAGTATGACTTGGCCGCAAGTCTCTCTACCTGCATAATAATCTCACTGGACAAATACACACACACACACACACACACCCTATATACCAATATAGGTGGTCTTTAAAATTTGCTCCCTGGGACTCTTTAGGAGCCAATACCACCACAGAATGCAACTGCTAGGAAATTTCTATGCTAATCTTTCAGGGATAATAAGAAGAATGTATCACATGTAAGCAATGAGCCCTGAGTTCATACTTCACTCAAATCCCTAAACTCCAGTCTATTAAATATCCTAAAGCTGGACAGAGCAAATAGCAATCAGTTTAAATTTCTTTTCTTGGTTCAATTCTTTAAAAATGGTCCAATATTCTTTTTGCTACTCAAGTCAATCACTTTATAGTTATTGTCCCTCCTGCCTGTCAACATTCAGCCAATTTTCCTGAACACAAAAGCCATTCATCTAGCGAATATCTGGCAGAACTGACCATACAACAGGCTGTTCACAAGTTTGGGGAAATGAAGTGATACTCAATTACACAAAATGTAGACAGTGCTCCCTCTTCAATATTCTTTATGCATGTATTATGTCTAAAACTCTTTGAACCTTAAAACACACATGCTGTGGTGGACAGATTAGGTTTCCTGGGAAACAGACTTTGAGATGCATATTTGTGTACCAGTAGCTCACTGAACAGTTTTCTCAGCAATATCAAATGTAACCAAAAGAGGAAAGTAAGACCACTGTAGAAAGATGTTGAATGGTGATAAGGAGGCCATGGCTCAGAGCCCATTTTGAGATGCCCTCAATTGAGACTAGCAAACTAGGTCTTTTGCACCTCCCCGTGTACCAGTTATTGGATATATGTTACTCCTGGGGAGGAAAAAGAAGCCAGAGGGACAAAACTCCCTTAGGCCAAGGACAACTGTGGATCATTCACCTTGTACAATCTGAGAGTATCGCTCTGGAGAAATCTTAAAGAGACAGAATCAATCAAGGTAAGTTCAAGTTGGCTGCATGCGTAATCTAAGTTGTGTTTACAAACTTCCTCCATCCATCTAGTCATGTTCAAGGACATTTAGATATGTGTTCTATATCTCTAACTCTTATATTCCCCTGGGGGATGATAGAGGCTCTCTAAAACTCTCCTGATTACCCATAGCTATGGTTGAATATGTTTTAAGTATTAGATGCTTCTAATAAATAGAAGATACTGTCTGTTTAATTTGTCGTACTCCTCCTTAATATTAGAAAGCACTTACATCTTATGTCTCACCTGTAACTGTGACCTTAACTTAAACATTTTTTTTGGTGTCTACTCCACTTTACTTTGCTATGAAGTAGAAATATTTCTTTTAAAACATAATATATTTTTCATTCATTATACAGACCAATGACTGTTTTCCTTCCTTCCATTTCTCCCCTACCTCCCTACTTCCCCCCAAACCCATCCATATCCACTCCTCAAAAAGGTAAGCCCCCCCACCCGTGGAAAATTTAAAAAGTATGGCACATTCCCATTCCATCGAGGCAGGACCAAACCCCTCCCCACCGGTTGCATCCAGGCTGAGCAAAGCATCCTACCAGTTGACCAGGCTTCAGAAAGTCAGCTCATGCACTGGGGATAGATCCTGGTCCCACTATCAGGGCTCCCACACACAGACCAAGCTACAAAACTTTTGCCTCCATTCACAGGGACTAGTTTGGTCTCAAGCAGGATCCCTAGGTGTCAATCTAGAGTCTATGAGCTCCAACAAGTTCGGTTTGCTGTCTCTGTGAGTTTCCCCTTCATGACCTCATTTCCCTTGTTCATACAATCCCTCCTCTCTCTCTTTGACTGGATTCCCATAGCTCAGTCTGTTGCTTCAATGTGGACCTCTGCATCTGCTCATTCAGTAGCTTAAACATTTGTAATCATAATAAATACTACTTTCATTCTATATGCAGTTCTCACATTCCTATCTCCTTGATAAAATACTTTGTATTTTACAAGAGGGTGGTAAATTGCATCTTTATGGGTTAATCAGAGTGGGTGTTGAAATCTGAGTGTGGCTCCATGTATTAAATATGAACTTTCTCTTTTAAATACACTGCATATTTATAGGACTTAAAATTACAATCTGATGCCAAGCATTGTGTCTTCTCAAACCTCCCTCTTTAACACTCAAGATCAGATGTGTGGTTTTTCTAGATGGATAGTTAATAAGCCTAATCTGAAGTGTCTGAGTAAAATATGAGAGGCCAGACAAAGCTGCAGAGACAGGCTTCAGAGGCAATAGCCTAAAAAGAGTCTGGTCCAACTCCAATCAAGAAGTAGGATGTTGGGCTGGAGAGATAATTCAGCTCTTAAAGGCTAGGCTCATGACCAAAAATACAAGAAGTATGATGTTTAGGTAGCAACACTTTCTCTCCCTAAAATTACTTTCACAGTGGGATCCCATCATCTCTTCTTCACAGTTACCCATCAGCTCTTCTCTCCAATGGCCAAGAGATATACCTGCTCGAGTTACCACTCATTAGAAGATGTGCCACTTTAGACACAGAGAGTGAGGGCTGTAGCACTATGCTCTAAATAAGGTCATGCAGGTCAGGGCACATATGGAACCCAGTGTACACTTTGGCTGAAAGTACACAGAATACCATTCATGCACTCATAGCCCTAAATACTCATATGCTTGGATAAATTTGCATATGAATTTTCCATCCTTTGTTAGATCAAACAGGAAGGTGACATTCGTTTTCTCTCTTCTCTTCTGCTTTTGCCTTTCAGCTGCTCGGTTTCCTTCTCACCCCACTCTTCTTTTTAGACATCCTACTGATGCCAGTTCAGAACTGGCTATTATGCCCACTGCTGTGCATCCACCAGTTCAGTGCAAGAAATCCATAGAAAACCTATCCCTCTTTATGACAACCCTTCTTCTATAGCAATTAAGTTCAGAGAGATTTCATATCTTGACAAAGATCACATTGCTAATAAGGGAAAGAACTGGAAATATGGAATTCTCTGCTTTGTTGTCCATCCTGCCTGTCTAGAATGGATGAAAACTTTCTCATCTTTGGAATACAAATAAATAAAACCCCATTCCAAATTTTCTCAGTATTATTGACCCTCCCTTAGATCAACCCATCACATCAGAGCAGAGACCATCTGAGTTACTTTCTTGTCCAAAGCATAGCACATTGTGAAGATGCCAGACTGGAATTGCACCTTACCCGGGTTTCATTATAATTATTTTGGCTAACAAAACTAACTCCTTGTAAGTGTCCCAAATACATGACTCGCCAGTACACAAGTCTCTGTTAATGGGATGACTAATCAATAAACACTAACAAGAGATGCAATGAAATATACTTTCAGAACTATATACTACATTAATTTGGCATAGACAGCAACATATTCCTAAGACCTTCTTACACAATGTAGTGACACACCACTGTGTTATTAATGCATTGGAAAAAAATTATTTATTCTATTCCATTAGTGTATTTTAACAAACATTGCTTTGGGACAGTATGCCTGCCAATTTATGTTTATGAGTCTGTCAGCATAATTTACATGCAGACAAAAATATGATACAATATTGCCAATGCAGAATCGGCTTGTCAAATGATATTGTCATGAAAAAATGAAACACTACCCCAGCTGAGGAACTAAGCATATTCATCACTGTTGGCTGCACAGAATTTGAGGTGACATGCTGAAATACATTTAATGCCTTTTTTTTCATGCATCAAATGAACAAAAAAAAAGTGAATGAGCTACTTCTGACTGCCATATATGGTGCAAAAGTAAATAGATTTCTTGTCTCCCTGAAAAAAAAATTACATGGATTCCCAAAATAGTTGACAGAATTATATTTATTATTCATTCGGAAAACCAAGTACGCTACAAAAGTCACAAATGATCCTCAGCCTTCCACTGCACAGGTTGAGATTGTCTTGGCAAGGAATGCTGGCGTCCCTATTTATCCAGGAAGAAGAGCTGGGTCAGCATGGACTATCATAGTCTTTTGGGGTAAGACATAGCAAGAGATACAGGAAACATTAATGAGACCATTTGCTTTGAAAGGTGACTCATTGGAAGTGTGTGCTTGCCTTTTCTGCACTGACAATGCCAGTCCCAGGGATTGGCTTTTAAAACCAAATTCTGCTCAGAGATCTACTAAAGCATTTCACTCAAAAGGTTTTTCTGAGTCTCCTGTGCTGACAGCCTGTGAGTTCAAGGGCTTTTACTAACCAGAGATCACCCGATTTGTTTCCAGGAAGGAAAACTGGCATAGGCATAGGGTCTTGCTGATACTGAAACAATCACTCTCATGGCACAGCTTTCATCCACCGAAAGGCTCAGTGTTTTGGAGCCTTCTCTGTCCCTCTGGAGCACATCATCACAAGTGAAGCAAGCAAACCTAAAACTTGCCTGCTATAAGCCTAAATGGGATGTTTTCATCAAATCCCTCCCCTCAGAGCTCAGGGACAGCCAGAGGGATTGAAGGACACATACATACACATTCATGCACACACACACACACACACACACACACACACAAATCAACATGAACAAAGCTCATTTGAACTCACAGAGACTGAAGCATTATACACAGGACCTACAAGGGTCTGCACCAGGTCCTCTGTGTTTATATTACTGTTTACAGGTAAATGTTTTCATGGAATTCCTGAGTGTGCAAACGAATGAATCTGTGATTCTTGTGCCTTCTCTTGGGATCTTTTCTTTCTGTTGGTTTGTCTTGTCCAACTGGGATGTAATAGCTTCAGTCGTTTTTCTCTCAAACATAATATCCTTCACAATCTCCCTTTGTCATTTGTATGGGTTTTTTGTTGTTGTTTAAGGTTTTTTTTTTTTTTTCTGAGACATTGTTTCTCTCTAGCTTTGGAGCCTGTCCTGGAACTAGCATGGTTGGCCTCGAACTCACAGATATCCACCTGCCCCTACTTCCCTAGTGACGGGATTAAAGGTGTGCACTACCATTGCCCGGCATATTTTCAAAGTGAAAGTGTCTGATAGACCTGTGTCTTTGGATTACATATTTTGCATTGGTATAAACTTTTGTATATTGATATAAAATTGATGTTATGTCTTTAAAAAACACAATATGGAGGTCATTTATCAAGGTCCCAGCGCAGCATCTGGAAGGCATTCCAAGCAGTCTGGATACATAGACAAAGCCAATGTCCTTGATTTCACAGCAGCTGAGTCAATGGAATACTTTCATGTGGATGACAACCCTTCCTTCTCCCCTTCCTTTCTTTTATTGTTTTTATTGAGCCATATATTTTTATCCACTCCTCTCCCTTTCTCTTTTTTCCACTTTGCTTTTGATAGCAGGTTGTGAACAAGAGGTGTTTCAATTGGTTCTTGATCGCAGAACAATTTTTCCCCTCCAATGGCAAACATGAACTCAGAGCCCCTATATTCTGGTAGTAGAGAGATTCAGTAGCACACTTTTCTCTAATTGTCTGTATCCCTGTGGGTAGAGCATCTTCTATGAGCACAGAGTGGTCAGTCCCACTACACTGGGCTGCCATGTACTCCAAGGACGTCTCTCTGATCCCAAGTTCCTCCATATACAGAACAGGAATCTTTGCCTTACAGGTCTGTCACAATGACTGAATCTGGAGTCACTGAATCCTGTAAAATGGCGCTATTTGGCTGTTTCTGATACAGTAAAATGGCTGTGCTAGACAGTTCACCAAGAACCATTTATTGCATTAAATCAATCCTTATTGGGTATTGTTCGGACTGCTTACAACATGTTGAAAGTTGAACAAGCCACATAAAAGGCGGAGTAATGCATTTCAGTTTTAAGAGTATTACAGCTGTTGCTGCCACCACTGCCACTCTCTACCTACACACTCGGTCAGTGACATTAGGAAGGGAATCTATTAAGTGAAGAATTCCAAATCTCCCAGTACAAGCACTTCACGGTATGTGATACAACATCAAATAGACTATCTTAGGAAAAACGTTAATTTCCGGGTATTGCGATTTTCTCTTTTACATCCTTATTGGCAGCTTTACCACAAACACAAATTGGCCTCTGCAATTTACTGTAGAATGCCAGCGATTGCCCTAGTTAACGGCTGGGCAGAAGAATGATGGCAGGACGGGTGTGTGCCCTAAGCACACCATGAGAGGAGAATGGAAAGACTTAAGTTTTGATGTACAAAGTAAACTATTCATCAGGGAAAAGGAACCAATAGGGACTAGAGAAGAAATGTAACAGATGAAGGATATATGGAGGTGGAGAGGAGATAGGGGAAAGAATGGAAGTAAAATGGCAAAGTGTTACTGGAGGAAAATGTGCTAATACGTCATCAAAAAGAGTTTGTACCTATATTAAAAGAGAAAGGGTTTGTGTTCAGGCAGTTATGTGAATCACGTGACACTTTTTCTTTGGCCAAAATCCTTTCTTCCTGACCCCTCCAGGTGACCAGATGTCCCTGGAGACTAGGAATGAGCATCTCTTGTTATTTGGATCTTGGCAATGGAAATCACTGCTGCAATCCTCATCAAACTGCTAAGTGCATTTTAAAGTGGTTCTACTGAAAATTACATTGCCAGTAACCAGTTGCTAAACTGAGAAGGGAGAGTCGGAGGTAAAAGAAACAGAATTTCAAACAAATAAAAGGATTTCTTTCTGGGTCCATTCAAGCATGAAAGGGGAAATATCTATTTTATCTTACTTGATTGTCTGGGATGATATAAATATTGGTCAAAATCACCATTGGATTTGACAAGTCAATGAGGGTAGACAATTTTAGCGCAAGTGTATTCGGTCTTTGATGATGTATTCCGAACATAGTCGTACCTAAATCAGAAAACTTAGTCTCTCAGAAGACTAAAATATAGAGTCAGATATAAATGATGTTGGCAGAGTTTCAGAGACAGAGACTAATCAAAGACCCACATGAATTACTGAAAGTAAGGTGGAATTTTTGAAGTTAATACGACGAGGTCAAGACAAAAGAGATGTCCCTAAGTGGAAGAATATTACTACAGCATCTTATGTTATCAGTTCATATACAGAAATTGACATCATTGTTCAGGCAAATATTTCATGGTCCACTACTATCATCTTTTTCATGGTAGAACCATGTGTTCCTGAAAGGTACACAGTTGGGGGAGGGAACAAGAGTTTTACTTAGCACATAAACCAACGGTGGCTTACACAGAGAAATATTTTAGACATCAAACCTACATTATAGTCTTGCCCTAAAAATAATTTCATAATATGAGTTAATTAGAAAATATTAGATTTTTAAGACACACATGAATTCAATTTTTTACCAAAAATGTGGCTTTAGCCCCTGAATAATTAAAGTTTTCAGAACTAGAGTTTAGACGAAGGCATTGGTGGCTGTTGGCCAAGTCTCCAGATGGTGCAAAGCTAAAATGGATAGAGCCAGTGTCTGATGAGAGAGCCTTGATGGAGAGAGAAATGCTGGGCTGAAGCTTAAAAGAATGAATTAAAACACCCCAAATGTAAAACTCTATATTTTAGGTGAAAACATCAGAACAAACATCGTGAGTGTGGGACCACATCTCACTATAGTTTGTGTAAAAATATCTTGTTTTCTTAATAATATAAAGGTCTTCTGCTATTACTGTTTCATACAGAATTTAGATTGTGTTCACATAGACACTGTTTTTGCTTTAAACAGTATAGCTCAATACGACTCAACATTCTGAAAGTCTAATTTAGGATAGAAGTAAAATAATATCCTCAATGAAAGGAAGTGAGATGACCTCATACTTCTCAAAAGAGAGACACACAAGGAGACTCGATCCCTCTTACTTCAATATTGATTTTGGTGTGGAAGGTAAAATATAATACATTTTATTATATTTTATAATGTGAAGGCAAAATATAATTCCTTCCCATTTCACAGTATGGAGTCCTCCTCATTTCTAAACGGCTATCCCTTTTTGTCAACAGAATCTGGGAACATCTAAATGCTTTTTATAACAATCATTCATGCTATACTATTTTTCATCTATAGTTAGTCTTATACATGAGCTGATGAAAATCTGTCTTGTTTTTTTCTTCAAATGTGCTGTCTTCCATTTATTTTTATCAAAATATCTACATTTGTGAGATTCTGCTTCTTTTAATTTCTTTGGTATTTATCTTCCTATCAGAAGGCTTGATCTTCAAAGGGTTTATGTAGAAGAGTAGGGGATGTGTATGGGGGAGTGGGAGAAGTATACATTAGTGTGTACACGCATGTCTGTGATTAAAGTCATCATTGACTTGATGATCTAAACATATGCATATCTGTGAATATTTTTCTAATAGTCTCCCATTTCTACACATAACACAACAAAGCTAGGTAAAGTAATCTTGTACTACATTTTTTTTTCTGTGAAATTTCATATGTGTCCATTCATTATTTTTCTAAAGAGCTTCTACTACAGCTCTCTTCCTATCCCACCCAGATTGCATCCACAACCCTCCCCCCTCCGTCTGACTCACTCCCCTCTTTGACCACATAACATATCCTAGCTCAGCCTGTCCAGGCGCTGGGACCGAATCCGAATCAGGAGGGTGGTAGCTCCTTTCTCTCAATAGCCTACCTGCAGCAAGCAAGGTTGGCCCTTTGTTTACAAGCCACCCAAGCAGCAAGGAGATCCAATCTGGGCACCAGGAGAGACATCATTGGGTCATCCATGTTTGGGTGCTGAGGAGTTCCAGTTCAACGGGACGGTCCCTGCTTCTACACTGAAGAGATACACCCAGAGACTCAGTCACAGCAAAGACTGGACCAAGACACCAGGCCTCTCCTGGCTCCATTTGAAGGAGGAGATGGGAAGGCGCCAATGCAAGACTTCCTCCAACAACCTGAAAGGCAAAATGACATCACCAGAATCCAGGGATCCCAAAATAAGAATTGTACAACCTACTCCAGAAGAATTAGAAGAAATCGACTCAAAAGTGAATTATATGAAAATAATAGAAGACCTTAAACAGGAGGTGAAAAACTGCCACAAACAATTAGAGATTACAAACAAAAAGGTAGAGGAAATGAATAAATCGCTCAAAGATACCCAAGAAAACCAAGAGAAACA
>NW_026067922.1:2441410-2497636 GCF_014885135.2 Alexandromys fortis
CCTTGGCTTCTCATCAGCCCTCATTGTTCGCCATGATCAGAGAGTCCGGTTTTATCCCATGCTTTTTCAGTCACAGTCCAGCTGGCCTTGGTGAGCTCCCAATAGATCAGCCCCACTGTCTCAGTGGGTGGATGCACCCCTCGTGGTCCTGACATCCTTGCTCATGTTCTCCCTCCATCTGTACCTCATTGGGACCTTGGGAGCTCAGTCCAATGCTCCAGAGTGGGTCTCTGTCTCTATCTCCATCCATCACCAGATAAAGGTTCATAGCCAAGAGGATAACTATATGTTTTCATTCTGAGTTTTTATTCTTTCTAATTGCTCTGTGTTTTTGGAAGCCCTTCCATTAGTTTTCAATATTCAAGATTAAGTTGTTGCATCATCACACTTACAATTGGCCTCTTCTCCCTGTTCTCATATACCTTGTCCCCTTTCCTGCATATCCTATTGCTCTTCATCTCTTTACAGCTCTAACTCCCTGTTTTATAAAGCTAAGCTCCCATCCTAAAGACAATGTCAAGCAATAGCTCAAAACTGCCTCTCAGAACTTTGAACACAGTAGCTTCATTTTTTCCCACCAGCTTCCCCTATCCTTACTAAATCTTCACCGTTTCTTCTCTTCTCATTCTTCAGTCAGTCAAGACCAACCCATAGCCATTACTTTGGGTCAGTAGAGTACATAATGTTTCTTTTCACCAAGGTGTATGCTTACCTAATCTCAATCAAGGGAATTAGCACCATGCTTGCAGCTATAGCTAATGAAATGCATTCAAATATTAACTTCCGAGTCAGTCTAGTGCTAGCTCCCTGAGCTTGCTTGCATTAGCAGGTGCTATTGTCACCCAGTAGTAAATGCTAGTTAACAAATTCACTTCTTCCATTTGCTGCCACCCTGTTCTTTTTCAAAGGCGTTGTGACCTCTGAATGGTACCACACAGTTTCTGGCAGGCTTTAATGCATCTAGCCTTGCCTTACCCAAAAGGGCTCTTCAGAAATTCAAGTGAGCCAATGTGACCTAGATAAAAATTCTTAGGATAAAACAATCTTTCGGTTCCCATCACCTACATAATTCTGCATAATAATACCTTGGCCCTAGTCACCAGGCTCATGTGTTAGATCTCTACATGAGCTTGCTTGTCAGGGTCTTAAAGAAAGTATGTCTTTGTGGCACAGACTCTATTCACCAACTATTTCTTGTCCCAAGAAGGCTACCATACAAAGCCCCTCCATTACCACAAATTGCAGTCTGTCCACACAAACATAACCTTACACATCTTCATCAAACCTCAGATAAGAGAGAGTGTTCCCTTTCCTCTCCCTAGAGTGTAGTCTTTCCCCTTTCTGCTGTTACTTTATTCTCAATTTCTTCTGCATATCTAGACATTTTGTGGCAATGTGATTCTTTCCGTTTTAATCCACATTTGCTGAAGTTACAACTGTCTGGATCCTAATCGCAGATCTACAATTTGGAAAGACAGATTGAAAGAAAAAACTTACAATTCAATCTTGCATTCCAGCTATCTCTTCATACTCTGATAAAAGAATAGCGGCGGTCTGAAAGAGGACAATTTCCAGTGTGTTCTAGAACAGAGTTCTTCAGCCGTGCTCATAATACCTCACATCTGAAGACCCATTTCCTCTCAGAATACTGGTCCACTAGGCAACCCTAGTCCCCCAATCAATTTTAGATCAAGCTGAACTCATATAAGTCATTTCCCTGATATTGGTAAGCTACCCTCTTCAATTCAATATCTCTTGTGCCCCTATTTGATTATTAATAATTACTGCAATTCATTTAATTCCTTCTTTCTGTGACTCCTCAAAAACTCACTAGGCCCAAGGACTCTGCTTTTCTCATTTCCACTATACTCAACTGACTGCTACCTTAGAATAAAGTCAGATTAAAATAAGATAAACAACAATGAAAATCGAACTGATTCAGAGCTCTTAGTACAGCTCGGGGGTATAGCTCAGTGTGAGAGTGCTTTTCTACAGCATGCACAAGGTCACCAGTTCCCTCCACAATAACACACACACACACACACACACACACACACACACACACACATACATCAGTGTTCTCTGTTCTGTTGTACTAAGTTTGATGATATAATATCACCCACGAGAAATCCTTTCCCAATACAATTAATCACTCCCCCTCAGCTGAAGATTGACGCAGGGATATTTTCCCCGCTGCACATGAGAGGACAAGATGGCAAAGTTGTGATTCGTTCACATTTTTCCTTCAAGGCTCTATAGGCCCCAGTGGAGCAGAAGAGATTAGCGTGGGACAGGGAGAATGTATGTAACACTGTAGGCAAAGAGTTCCAGAAAGGGACTGAAGTCGAAGTACTCCAGAAGTCTTCTCATAAACACACAGCAAAGGTGATACAAAGCAGAAACGAGTTTCTGTTGCCCAGAAACATCATATCTCTTCATCTTCACCTCTTTCTCCTTCTGCCAAAATTGTTTCACCTGTAACCTGCAGCTATCAGTAATGAGGGTACCTCATGATTAAAACTGAGGCAGTACATTCTTTGAAAACAGTGTTGCCTTTCAGACTCCAGTGGTTCCAAGGAAGCCATATCTAAGCCACAAAAATACTCAGAGAGCAGATGTGACCTGCTAGAGATGAAATCTAGAACCAAACAGTAAGGTGGGTCATACCCATGCAGCCTCCATTGTGTGAATTAGGAGTCCTGGGCATGATCCAAATTGTTCCTTCTAATCTGATCCTTCAGGGAAACAACATATTGAAATTATGACAAGACATATCCACTCCCTCCGGTGCCTAGAACAAAAATTAGCACTTTCCTTTCATTTTTTCTTCATTTTTACTTATCTCATGTTACTTTGGGCAGCACAGAAAGATTGTTCTGTCCAAAGAGATGTGAAATATTCCAGATATATTGCGCCGGGGGTGTGTATAGCACAAATCAACTTGCCTTGAGCTTCTCTGACACACAGCCAGTGTTTTAATGTTCCCATTTATACTGATCTGTAATACATCTTCATAGTGTTGGCTTAATCAGAAATGACAAGGGTGGAAGATGCAATAAAGACAGGGGCACATTAATCCACTTTGTATGAAAATGTGGAAAGGTAATCCAATTTTGAATTGCTTGCTCTTAAAAAATATATAAAAGTTTGTAAGATTTCTGCATCTTAGTGGGGGAAACAGCAGTCAGTCTGAGAGAGCCATATTTCAAGTCACAAGCTCTCAGCATTCTGAGTGTGTGCACAGAAGTAGTGGCCCAGGCTGAGAACAGAAGCCCTGGCTCTAGGGACCTTCTGGTAGCCTCTTAACCAGACCAGTATTCAGGTGGCATTCAGGTGTATTCATCCCTTGGGGGGCTGGGGAAAGGATTCCAATGCTAGGGGTGCTGTTGTCATTTGTCTCTGAAGGCTAATCCACGCGAGAATGCAGTGCTGCTGTGCTCCCCAAAGAGAAGCCAGTGTTCGTTTTGTGAAAACTGAAGGCAGAAGAGGCAGGCCCACCTGCAGCCCCTGCTTGCAACAGAGAGAGGTGAGGGAGAGGATGGGGGTGACAATGTCAGGTTGATTTGAGGCGACAACCACTCTCATTCTTCACATTGTAGGTACTTGTTCTGTTGGGAAAGCATTGCCTGTGTGGATACAGCTGTGTCTTCAGTGCTCGAGATGCCTAAGGGAAATATGAGCTCTGGACTTCATGTCCACAGGAGCTTAATCTCTTATTGGCTTTCTAATGTGATGGTTGGTTTAACTCCCAAGAGCCTCGGTTTCCCTGTCAGTAAAACAGAAAATGAGCTGTTTTCTTCATGGGGCCCTAAGAAATGTAGGCTGTAGCCTTTTCATTCCCAGGTACTTACATAAGAAAAATGAAAACAAAATTATGCAAAAGCATGTTCATGAACATCCATAGGAACATTATTTCTAAAAGATAAAAACTGGAACCCTTTACCAATGGAAAAACATCACAAACTCTAGTACATCGATACAATGACATAGTATTCTGCTTTAGAAGAAACAAGATAATGATCTTTGCTGCAACATGCTTGAAATTTGCTTAGATTCTTCTGCTACATGAAGAAAGCCAGTCCTATAAGACTGTATGTTATGTGTATCCTGAAACATCAAATATCTAGAAATGGGGGGAAATGGAATAAAGAAAATATGCTATAAGTTCGCTGTTCTTGACCAAGCCTTGCTTACATAAAAGCAGCCTTTCTTCTCTGTCCTATGAACTTAACCACACATTTAGATGTTTTACAAAGGGATGGACTACTGTCCTCCATTCAGACCCTCAGTGCATTTCGTGACTCCTGCTATAACTACAGGCAAACCCAGCTAACGATTTACAGACGGCAAGGGATGCACTTGGAATTATAAACGCATCACAACACAGTATGATCTTTTTCAGTTTTTACTCCTCAGAATCCTTGTACGGAAATGAACTCAAGAGCTTTTGGAGAACAACAAAGGAATGTGGAATGAGACTGAGTCAAATTTCATCATATGATTTTACAAAAGAGAATTTGGATTTGATGTAGTACACTTCAAAGATTGAAGAGTGATCCCACTAGCTTGTTTGGTGGATTGACTAAAATTTGGCCCCAAATTGGCCTGTATTAAATGAAGTTCAAATGCCAAAGCTCTCTGGCACTTTTAATGGAAACTATCCACCAGCTTAGGAAAATTGAAGCTTGGAATGGATCTTCCACATAATTCACTTTGTTATCTATCTCTCAAAGGATACATCCTAAACCAAAGTTATGAGAGATGTATTGACATGAAGAACCCTAGAATTCTAAAATAACTCCCTTACACATGTTATGATTAATTGATGGAAATGGCGGCCTTTGAGTAGGGCTCCTCTTAGAATTGATGGCATCTAAGACTAGCACACTCAAGTGAGGTCACATAATCAACAAAGTCAAAGAAGGAGTAGTTCCTATCACAAAATGAGAATCAAACCAAGTGATAGGGTTTAGTGTTGGTTAGTTTGCAATATTCTAACAATTGAAATAGATGGACAGGCTAATAAAATCTTCCACATTCCTCAGAGAACAAAATTTCTCTGTGTCTCAGAAGCAGAATTCTACCTTTACTTAGTTGGACAGAGTTGTGACTGGCCAACCAATTTCTAGTTTTTGAACCAATTCACAGATGAATAATCTCATTAAAACTAAAGCAGAATCACACTTGGGAGGCAGAGGCAGGTGGTTTCCTGTGAGTTCAAAGTCAGCCTTGTCTACAGAGTGAGTTTCAATACAGCCAGGCTACACAGAGAAACTCTCTCTCAAAAAAAATAGATAAATCAAATCAATCAATTAATTAAACAAGACAGATGAGGTTCTTGGGAAGGGGTTCTGACATTCTGGTAAACTTTTTAGCCTATCTCTTTGTCTGAACCTCTCCTAAAAGGATTTCTGTCTTAGCTCTTTACCAGAGTGGATATACATTGGGGAAAAGGAAGCAATCCTGCATATCTAAAATATGAAATCTCAGAGACCAGGCACAGCACTTCCAACCATGCTCCAGAATAAAGATTAAGGTTGAAAGTGCAGAAAATGAACAGAACTTTGCTAGCTTGTAAGTCAGCATGTATGCACTTGTTTCAAAGTACACAAGACATACACTAAGCACCTGATAGAATCACCACACTGGTTACTTGTCCTATAGAACCTGTGCTTATAGGGAAAAATCCAACTTAAAACAGTGTAACTACATCTTACCAAACAAGTAAACCACAAGAAAAGCTGCATTCCTGGAGGGGCTGTAAGGACTAACAGAAAGATCAAGGACTACATGATACAGCTGTGGTAATGTCTTCAGTACCTCTCCCTCAAACCTGCCAATGGAAAAGACCAATTGACACCTCCCTCCAAATAAAATAGTGTAATACTGAAAACTTAGCTATGTGGTGACTTAAGCCAGGTAGGTTGTTTTATTATTGAAGCAAATTTCATATACCTTGATAATATACACAATTGATATGCTGAATTTATTTCTCTGTATCAGATATAGTAAAGCATCAAACATAATTTCCCAAAGATTGGGCCAAGAATAGATCTTTCTTGGCCCCCAAGAACTGACTTCTTATTTTATTTCCTGATCTATGGCTATAGGTTCTTTGACAGCCTTTCCTTCACTTCCACAGTGCATCACGCTGATCCATTATATTACTACAAGTCATGAGTAGTATCAAGAAGCTAAGTAACAATTTCATCTAGCTTCAGATCAAGATATTTGAATTCCTGATGCTAGAATTTACTAGGCTCCAACCATACCAACAGCTTCTAACTTCAAAGTTATTGGCCAAATCAGAATTTTAATGATCCTTGGTTTTTGTAGATTGAAAAGTGAAAGAACAGTTTTTCCCTCAGAGGAGTTGAGAAAATTAAATGAGGTAATAAATGCAAATGTAGTGCTAGATTAATAAGTGCTAAGTAAACAGCTGTTTACCTCGGCAGGTTCCGTGTGCAAGAGGAAAGGTGTTAATTCTGCAAAGCTGGAGGGCCTTACTAGCTCAGTGAAATGTCTGGGAGAACCTAGCATTAAAAAATATCAAAAATTCCTCCTAAGAAGAGAAGCAAATTGCTTCATCTTGCCCCTCTTGGCATCAGGCATCACAGTTTTCTGTCTCTTTTCAGATGGCCTAGACCTCACTTGAGTATTCCATTTGCCAAGGAAACTCAGAAGCTACAAGAACAACAGCCCACAAGGAAAGCTCTGCGTCAAGTCTAGACAACCATGCCAACTTTCTTGCCACTTCGCTCAGGAGACCTAGCGGATACTCTGCTGCTTGAAGTGTCTGTCCCAGATAAGAATGCTACCAAGAGTCCTTTTCAGATTTCTCTATGTGAAGCTTGGCACATAGAGACCCTCAGAATATTAGAGCCAACTTTACCATCCACTAGTAATAACTATTCTACTTTTACAAATCCATTCTGGCTTGTTACTCAGTCTTAGTAGAAAGTAGATTATTTAATGGCATGTTCCTAAATTCTCAGGCAATCCGAGTAAATGTTTTGAACTGGATGTTTACTGTCTCAAAGGTCACAAAACTGATTATGTTTCAGTAGAGCTGACCCTGTTGGTGGGGTTGGGGGATAAGGAATGGGGAGGGCAGGGATGTGGTGCAGGTAAGCTGATTCTGAGGGTGAGAGAGCAGAAATAGAGTGGCATGGGTGATGGAAATATGCCCTCCTCCCTCCCCACTCACCCACCCAACCCCACCATTGCAACTTGTAGCAGGCAGGAGAGCTGGCTTCGGGAGCAGGAGAGTAGGAGAGCTTTGAACTTTACCAACTGTAGCAATCAGAAAAGCAGGCCCTGCACCTTGCCTGAACAAAACAGGCCCTAGTGACATGGTGTGGATGAGCTGGTACCAAAGGCATGAGAACAAGAGAACTAGGCCCACTCCTTGCTGCCTGCTTCAGTGTGTGATCTAGCCAGGGCAATGCCCTATTGGTGTCGAGGGAAAACTGGCAGGCTCACCAATCCAAATACTATCCAAACCCAGAACCAGAGATATGAGTTGGTTCACCCCAACATCCACCTCACGTATGAACTGTTGGAGCATGGGAAGGGGCCAGATCTGTAAATCCAAAGCTGTAGGATCTCCATTACACAAGGCAACATCAGAATACCAATGAGGGCCAATACTAAGGATGTATCAGAAACCTAAGCCTTAAACCATACCAATGACTCTTTGCAATGAACACTTACAAGTAAAGATTTATGGACTGAAAGAGTTTACTGTATGACTCACTGTGTCTCACTACAGCTTCTATGCTGAGACTTTTTAAGTGTTAGTTTTCTTTTATTTTTTTTTTGGAAAGTTGGGGGGAGGCTCATTTGGTTTTGGGGGGAGATTGCAAGGGCCTAAGGAAGATAGAAAGGGATTTCACATGGGATTGGGAGGTATGATGTGAAATCCATAAATAATCAAAATTAAAAATGTATGTGTCCAACAGTCTCTCATCAGTTAGTGATATAAAGCAAAGATTAGACTTAGGCAAGCCCTTACTATAAGAACATTTTGCATGTGTCCTGAATGCAAGCTTGCATTGCTTCCAAAAAACAATATTTCTACCAAAGTCATCATTCTTAATCACTGTATGGCATTCCCAAACATTGTTGTTCAAACAAGCTTACCCTGGAAAAAAATGAACTATGGAAATAGGTCCATCCATATGAAAATCATAAAAATCATATTGTTTTTCATCATCCTGAAATAGCTGGCTTCAAGGAATTGCAGTCTGACTTCTTTTAACAACTCTTCATACTAGTAAAATATACAGAACAGGAAATCTCAACTAAATAGGAAAACTGTCTCTGTGTTGGCTAGCTCACATAATGGCAGAAGGTGTGGTGCAGTGAAAGAAAAGATATCATTGGTGCTACCTAGCAGGGAATGGTGCATGCTATGATGCAGAATCAGTGGTCAAGATATACCCAATAGGGCAATCGTAGCATGGTGGTTATGGGGCTAACCAATTGCTTTCTGTTTCAATATGTAACCTGTTCTACAAAAGGTATTTCATGTGTGGTACTGTAAACATGGTAAAAGCTCGTGACAAGTGAGATCATAAACCCTACTTGGTGACTTTTGTAATCAAACTGCCTTCTAACTACTGTTTATAAATTATTTTTATAGATTTGTGCATCTCTCACATAGTATTAGAGGAGTTTCTTTTTTACAGCAGGTAACAATTAATGCAGAGATTCATAGTTGGTCAAAGTGCTAACTAAGAATTACCACCAGCATTCAGTTGTGGATGAATCACCTAAATTAGCTTATTGATGTAGGAGGGTCTTCTATTTTGTGTTGATTTCATTGGTTAAATAAAGAGACTGCCTTGGTCTTTTGATAGGACAGCAGCTTAGATAGGTGGAGTAGACCAAACAGAATGTTGGGAAGGAGGCAGAGTCAGGCAGACACCATGAATCTCTAGCCCCAGATGGATGTAGGTTAGAATTTTGCCAGTAAGCCACAGTCTCATGGTGCTACACAGATTATTAAAAATGGGTTAATCAAGATGTGAGAGTTAGCCAATAAGAGGCTAGAACTAATGGGCCAGGCAGTGTCTACATGAATACAATTTCCATGTAATTATTTCGGGTAAAGCTAGCTGGGTGGTGGGAAACGGCCCAATGTTCCTTTTACTACAGAAGGTGTGGGAGAATTATCTGTATTCTGTCAACCATGTATTTTAATAAAACGCTGATTGGAGAGGCAGGAAGTATAGGTGGGTCAACCAGACAGGAAGTAGAGTCAGGGCCATGAGAACAAGAGAATGTTTCCTCTCAGTCCTGCCCAGACCATGGAAGAAGCAAGATGTAATTTGCCAGACTGAAAAAGGTACTGAGACATGTGGCTAACATAGATAAGAATAATGGGTTAATATAAGTTACAAGAGCTAATAAGTAGCCTGAACTAATGGGCCAATCAGTTTTATAACTTATGGAGATCTCTGTGTGATTTTCTCTGGGACTAAATGGCTGGGGGACTGGGCAGGACAGAAACCCCAACAAGCCTGGCCTTATTGTTACAGCTTATCCTCAGTCAAAAGTCCGGGACCATCATAGAAGAGTGACAGAAAGAACATAACAGCTGAAAGGTAAGGTGGATAATAGGGAAGGGGCATCTAAAGCACCACCCATGGTGGAAGAGCTACTGACAGTTGATGGTTTCTGAGATTGTAAGAGAGAGTCACTGTCTCTAAGGGACATATCTGCAATTAGGTTGCCCATGTTTCTGTGGATGGATCCACTGTCTGTGTGGCCAGCACTAGCTGGAGCCAGGACGCTATCAAATTAAGGGAGGACATGAAGTCAGGAGGAACTGGGGGTGGGTGGCACTGAGGAATTGGAGGGACAGAATCATGGATGGAAATGATCGAAACATAGTTGTAAATATAAAAAACTTTCACTTCTCTTCTACAAAATAACACACCATTGGCTTTCTGATAGAACTGCCCTGCATATTCAGATTGCTGTTCTTCACAGCATCTGTGAACATGGGTGCTTTCATATTCACTTCATTAATGTCTTTAGGCAACATTTATTTCCATAGTTAATTCCTATGTCTTTTATTCTTTTTGACACTACTATACGGTAATTTTCTTCTGGGGTTTCCCATTGTGAATCACATCATGCAGTTGACTCCTGTATGTTGATTTTATGGCTTGCTACTTAGCTTAATTCATTTATTAGCTCTAACAATGTCATGAACTCTTTAGTTTCCCACCTCTGAATCCATACGATATGCAAACAAGGGTAATTTTACTATCCCCTTTCAACCTAGATAGACATTGAGTAAGGGCTAGCCTAGAATTTCCAATGCCTGGTTGAACAGAGGTGATGGAAACAAGGCCTACATAGGTAGCACCGCAACTAAAGGAGCTTAGAACTTTCACAGAGGACCTGGATTTGGTTCCTAACACCTACACTGGGCAGCTCACAACTGCCTGTAACCCCAGTTTCCACATATATAATGTAATCTTCTGGCCTCCACAGGCTCCTGCATGTATGTGGTACACATACATAAATAAATTAAAGGTGACGGCAACCAATGGCTAGAGTTCTAATAGTAAAAGACAACATTTCAACCCCATGTCACTGAATGATGTTAAGTGCTGGCTAAATATGAGTGGCTTTAATAAGGAAGTAGACTCCGCCCATTTCTAGCTTGAGAAAAAGGCTCTCATAAAATGATATTTGATGCTACCAGGAGCATTTTCTGCATCAATCAACTAACCATATGTAATTTTTTTCCTTAGTTCTCGATGATGTGACATATTAAACTATAATTTTTATATAGAAAATCAATGGTTTGCTCTAGGAATGAACACTATTGACCATGGTGTATGAGTCTATAATATGCTGCAGAATTCCATTTCGTAAAATTTTGTTGAGTTTTGTCAGTTCACAGGAGACATTAAAATGTAAATTTATTGATTTTATTTATTTATTTATTTTGTAGTATGTTTGTTGGATTTCAGGGAAATGGCCCTGAAGAACTTGTAGGATGAGTTGGGACATATTCTCTCCTTCAATTGTTTTGGGAAATTTTGAGGAGGCTTGATGCTGCTTCCCCTTTAAATGCTTAGTGAATAGCTCAGTGAAGACAGCAGGTCCATGAATTTTATATCACTTGATGACTTATTTGTGCTACTTACACGTTTAGGATTTCTCAGATCCTCTCTTTCCAGTGACTTAGTCTTAGTTGGTTCTGTATTTCTAGCAGGTTGTGCATTTCTTTTGGTATTTAACTTGTACCCTCTCTTAGTTATTTTTATCTGTATATAATTTGTAGGAATGTCCCTGTTTTCATTTTAGGCTTCATTATAGAGTCAGTTTATCACGTTTAAAATTGTGTCAATGTCCTTGAGCTTTTCAAAGAACCTACTTTTGGTTCTATTGATTGTCTCGAAATCTTTTCCATTCTCCATTTTCTTATTACTAATCCTTATTGGTTCCTCCCTCTGCTGACTTTGGATTTAGTTTGGTCTTTTTCTGCCTTCTCAAGTTGTGAAGTTATGTTCTTTACTTGATAACTTTCTTCTTGTGGAATGCTCTAAATATGTCTCTTAGATAAAGTGGTCTTATTGTGTCAAGTTCTCTGTCTCTAATTTATTTTTCTCTAGTTGCTTCATCTATTATTGAGGGAAAGGTACTGAAATTTCTCACTAATTTTCTTCATTTCTGCCTTCAGTTCAGTTATTTTCTTATTATAACATAATGGACTGTTGTTTTCTATGTAAATGTTTTTAAGGTTTATATCCTCTTGCTATTTTGAATATTTTATTACATATAATGTCTTTCTTTCTTGTAATTTTATTTCCTTTTACTCAAAATCAATTTTATCTAATATTCCTACAGCTACCCTGCTCTATTTGGGCTAGATTTTGAAAAATGTCTTTTTTTTTTTTAACTTTTTTCAGTAATGTTGTGTCTCTTCACCTAAATTGCTGCGTTTTAGATAAAGTAACATACATTTACCCTTATACATAACCTATGTCTTTTTATTGCACAATTTAACTCTTTAACATGAGCAATAGTAAATATCAAAAAGAAACTCTTTTTATATGCACTTTATCTGTGTCTTAGAGCACATACACGTTGTTAGGTTGACTCGTCATTTCTTACACTATGCATTTTAGCAGGTACCCAATGGATGTTTGTGAAATGCCTTTATTTCTTTCTCATGCCCTTTGGGTACATTCTATAGCTACTTAATTTTTGTAAGTAGGGATTGCATTCAATACCTGGGACTCACAGGATGTCATCAAACACTCTGCTCCTTCAGTGATCAGGCTTTCCCTTTCCAGCTGTGTATTTCCTATGCCCTCCACTTACTTCACTTTAACCTTAAGGGCTCCATTAAAAGTTTCCTGGAGGGCATTTCTACCAGTAACAACCAGTTCCCTCTCTTTTTATTTATCTTTGGAATGCTTCAGGTTCTCCCTAATTCATGAGGGGCATTTTTCTTTTTTTTTTTTTTTTGCCAGACACAGAAGTCCTGATTGGCAGAAAGTTTTTTGTTAAAGTCAAAGAAAAATAAAATAATCATAATCAACAACAAACAGAGAATCCCAAGAAATTAGAAGTGCTTTATTAGATATCAAATGTACAGCAAATAAAACAAAGGAAAGCAAAAGATGTACATAAAATCTTACACCCCGGAGCTGGGTGGTACTTGTGCACACCTTTAATCCCAGCACTCCTGGAGGTAAAGTCAGATGAATTTCTGTGAGTTCAAGACCAATCTGGTCTACTGAGTGAGTTCCAGGACAGCCAGAGCTGCATTATGGGTTTATATACTGAGATGCTTCTAATGGCTACTGTGGAGTCTACTCCTCCCCTTACATATAAAATGTTGACTGTAGGGCATGCTATGTCATGTAAGCAGCAACTACTTAGATCTGTGCTTGCTATCTCTTGATTATATCAAGAGACCACATTTCATGGTTGACCTATAACATTTAAGTTCATACGTGCTTTGTGATCTTTATGCAATAAGAGAATTTCTTGGTGGCATATTCCTCAATACACATCCCTCGGAACATATCCCCCTCATTAAACAGCATATCACTGCATATAGATGCCAGGTTTGGAAAGCTGGATGTTAGTGTATTTGTCTACTATTATGGATGAATTTGTACACTAAAAAGCAAATCAATTTAGTTGAGACATCTGTTTCCTCAAATATCATCTACACTGAATATTTCTCTGTTAACATCATCAGCAAGAGATATTTTACAGGAGATTTAGACACTAGAAATTAGGTTTAAAAAATCATATTCTTCTCAGTCTGTGAATTAGTATAGGACACCAGGCACTGTTGCCAGGGAAAAATTCTTTTATCAGCTAGCTAACCTGGCTGTCTTAGAAGACCGGCAAAGCCTGTTCTACTAGTTTCCACTGATTTTCTTGGTTTCTCTGACTTCTTGTCCATGTGTATACTTAGCAGCAGATGAAGAGAGCAAGCTTCTTCAGAAGGTCTCACACATCAGGGAGCTTTAGGGCTTGGAGGCAGTGAGAGCCTCATGCAGGCTGTCTTTCTACCTGGGTTTCAAGCTCAGCCTCATGGGACCTAGATTTTTTTTTTCCTTCTTCTACCTTACTTTATATTCATCTTTCTTTCCAAACTGTCTGCACTACTCACTTCAAGGCTCCATGCTAAACACCGAAGCAGTAACTTTTCCAATACTGTTTAACCAGCTGTCACAGTTGTCTAGCTAAATCATTATAACAAATTTCATCTTATCTATTATTCTTATTGGGACTACTTCTCTAGTAAAACCCAAAGCGATGCATTCACAGAGAAGTTTGTACAACTGTAGGGCACTGAAAAGAGAATACTTAACAGGAACCCCACACTCGCCTGCCATCATGTGTTCAGAAGAATAACAGGCAGAAAGATACTGGAAATGGGGACAAGACCACTGGTTAATGCCAAAGGTGAAAAGTGCAGCATTGATGGTTGAAGTGAAAGAAGCCATTAAAGGTCACTTATACCAGAAGGAAAAATGCTTGTCAAATTTAGAATTGTTTACATGATGTCTATGGTTATTGTTAGTTAACTCTCCTTCAGAGAGCTTACAGACTGGCCCAGAAACTAGGCTGACAGGAGATGTGTCCTGAAGCCAAAGCACAAAAAGAAACAGTTTTCTAGCTGTCTAAAACTGCATGTGGTGGATTGAATAAAAATGCCCCCCCCCCCCGTAGAAGCATAGTTTTGAGCACTTGGTCACTAGAGAGTGGCACTATTAGGAGGTATGGCTTTGTTGGAGTAGGTGTGGCCTTGTTGGAGGAAGTGTGTCACTGGGGGTGGGCTTTGAGGTTTTATCCAGCTCCCATGTGTGTCTCTCTCTCTTCCTGCTGCCTGCCAATCCAAATGTAGAATTCTTAACTTTTCCCCCAGCACTATGTCTCCTTGTGCACCACTGTCGTGCTTCCCCCCTTGACAATAATGGACTGAAACTCTGAACCTGTAATGCAGCCCCAATTAAATGTTTTCCTTTGTAAGAGTTGCCATGATCATGGTACCTATTCACAGCAATAGAAACCCTAAGACACTGTATCTTAGGCTCACGGTCTCCTTGAGCTCTACCTCAACATTGTCCCCAAGCTGCTGCCTCACTTGGATTCATAAGACACTAAAGATGGCAAAGGCTGATCAATTTCTGAAAAGTACAGGAGCACTGATTGAAAAAAAAATTCTGGAATCACATCTTTACCACTCTTTCTAGATTCTATGCATGATTCCCCACCAGAGAAGCTATTCACAATCAATAGCTACCAGTACAGAGACTTGGACCCTAGTTTGGGATTGAGCCAGAATATCTTCTCTCTCTCCTCTCTCCTCTCTCCTCTCTCTCTCTCTCTCTCTCTCTCTCTCTCTCTCTCTCATCCATCAGAGGAAGAGGTTGTTCATGCACCATAGTATATACACGTGGACACCACAGGACAAATTTGGAGAGTTGGTTCTCTTCCTTCACCTTCGTGCAGGTTCTAGAAATTTAACTTATGTCACCAAACTTGCTCAGAAAATGCCTTTACCCACTGAGCCATCTCACCAGTCTCTGCTTTGAAATACATTCTGGGTGATGCATTGACACCAAACTCACTGTCTAGAGGGATCAATTCACCAGTTCATGTCCAGTTCAGTCCGAAGGTTTAGGACAGGACTAAATGGTATAGGTAATGGCCTAGAGTACAAAATAACCCGGTCAAGCTGAGAATGGGCAGGTGTCAATGCCAGAGAGGATAAACAGGGACCATAACAAGTGGTTAACGCTAATAGTATCGCAGATCTACACCAACACTTTCTACTCTAAAAGGCACTTGAAATGTTTATTCAGTCAGTGCTGCAGGCACAGTTCTCTACAAGAGACTATGGTAGTAATAAAATAGAAAAAGCAAAGGACCCCACTGCCAGAAACCTCGCTCTTTGGAGAAAACAGTCAATTCACAAGGAAAGAGATAATTGGTGCTATGGACTTTGAAAGGTGAGACAAGAGGAGAGGTGGGATAAGAGGTCTATTTCACAGCAGAGAATCATCCAAAATATTGATCTGAAAGTATCCTTTAGCCTGGGCCTGAAAAGAAGTGTGGAGGTAAGTTATGCAAATGTCTGTGGGAGAAAGGGGTATCAATAAACAGATATCAGATTTGAATCCAAGGTACCTGGTTTATAAACGTATATGTATTTTCTTTCTGGTATTCTTATGATATTCTTGATTGATTCTTGACACTTGAGTGTATCAAATAGTAGCCAGACAAAGCTGTTTATTGTATTTATGCTTATTCTTCAACTGCTCCCAACCTTCCCAGCTAAGGGAAGGTCCTCTGGAGGGAGCCAAAGGTAGAGGAGGGTTCCAACACAGGTCCCTTAAACCAGGGTGCCAAAGGCCATGTAACACTCCATCCAAAGGACGTCCTCCCATTAAACTCCCAGTGAAGTCCTCTCAATTGTGGTGTGTGTCATCAACCCAGCATCAGAAAGCCGTGCCTTTCAATACTGTGATGAAAAAGAGAAGCCAAACTTGAGCCTAGACAACTTAGTCAAGTGTGCATTGTAAACCCAGACTCTCTAGGCTTGCACATTCTCGAGGCAGAGACTGGCACACAGTCCTGTTTACTACAAAGAGCCTCGCAGCACTGGCCTGGTTACCTGATATTTCAACACACCCCCACCGCCCTCCTCCACAGCTCTTTGGTTATCAGGCAAAAGGCTAACGGCACAGTAAATTTTCATTTGCTGCCTCAGTTTTGTCAAAACCCAGCTACTTAAAGAGTTCCCTTGCAGAAATTCAGTTCATGGGCAAGAGAGAATGAGCCCACTGAGGAGAAGGATGCTCAGTCACGTACATGTCCCTTAGTCAGTGAAGAAATTCATGTCCTGGAGTTTAAAGCAAATGTCTGTGTTTGAGCTAGTTCTTAATATATTTTTATGAACCCTTCATAAAGGAAGGTACACAAGTCATGAACGTCTCTCTTGCTAAAAGCCACCCAATCCTCCTTACGGAGTCCTAATTACATGCCCCACACCAACATAGTAACCATCCTTAACTGTTGTAGTTGATAGTGCACGAGAGGAATAATACATCACACACTCTTTCATGGCTGCCTTCTTTTCATCAGGATTGTGTTTCAGCCATCCATATTGCTGCAGGCTGCAGCAGTTCATTCTCACATAATCATATTTCTTCCTATGACTTTTGTGCCAGTTCGAAAATACAAACTTGGATGTAACATGGGTTCAAATGCAAATACCTAAGAGTGCTGGCTCGGTTTGCATGGGAAAACATTAATAAATGCTGGGGAAAGGGATAATTTTAAGTATTGGACCCTTTGAAAAATAGCTTAGACCTGAGGGGGGAAAAACTTTTAGTTACTAAATAGTTTAGATACTAAACTATTAAAATCCAATGAGATGTCTTTGACAATGAAGTAAAGGCATCTCTCCATCATGAGAGACCTCACTGTAGTGCATTACTCCACTGCCAGTTGAGCATCAGCCATATAAACACTGGATTGAAAATTAATTTGAATATAATCTCGTCAAGCAACCTCCTAAAGGCTCTAAGCAAGCAACCAATAAAAAGACAAACTCCTCAAGGGACTGAGAACAAAAATAAGAAGTCACTGGCTAAAGATAGGAAGCGGAAGGCTGAGAATAAGCCTGTAAGTCCCGATACCTGGGATGGGTGAGCCTGGAAAGTCATTCTTGGAGACCAAGACATGCTATCTATCACTTTCAGTAGTTAACTGCCATGTTCTGTTCATCAAAGAGAGGTTTTTGGTTCTATTGTTTTGAGGTAATTCACTCCTGAAATTTTAAAAAATCTGATTTTTAAAAATAACTGATGTGTTAAGCCTTGGTTTCCTCATCCAGAATCCAAGAATAGTTCTCATTTTTAAAATATTTGTTTATTGACGGAGTCAGATGACTCAAGGTATAACCAGTGACGAATGTGGTAATGACTAAAAAAAAAATGAGTCCTTTAGACATATTTTTCAGTAGGTGTCTATTATATTAAGTTGAAAAAGTAAAAATGAGAGCACATGCCACTAGCTTTCTACCTGGTATATTTTCACAGAAATGTAGGCATTGATATTCATGAGTCAGACAGAAACTAGTAGGGAGGTTGAGCTGTCACCTCTCATCATCTCTCCTTGGCCATCTGTCCAAAACCTCTTTTATTATCAGCTGGAGTTTTCTACCTGGCAGCTGCATCGCCATCTAAGCAGGACAAAGGTCATCACAGTCCTACCAGACCCTGAAAGCTGTAAGGGATTCGCAGGATCTATGACTAGCAACCTCCTAGGGCTTGTGTCTATGGTAGCTCTGGCAGAGGCCCTTCACCTTCTTCTTGAACATGATTCATGACAGGAAGTGTGGTATTTAAGAAAGCAGTCTGCCCTGTTGTTGAGCTTCCCGGATTGCTACCAGTTCCATGTGAAACCGAAACAGGGTCTTCCTGCAGCAGCATCTGCAGGCTTTCCGTCTGCCTTCTGCAGTACACACAGTCTGAATTCTTTCAGAGGAAAATCACTCAGGGAGATTGCCTTCCTCTTTGAATTGTGGATCACTTACTCAAAAAGTGATTGACAAGAGAGCCTCAACAGTTATAGGACCTCTTTTCTTTACTTCCATAATACTGCTAGAATAAATCAACCTCTACACCATGTATGTGTGTATGTGTGCATGGTGTTGAATTTTACATGTAGCTGTGATGAGATAATTGCTCATGAGATTCACCAAACCTTTTTGCTTATCTTAATTCAAATTAAACAATATGTTGAATCTATCCTACTAGGGAAGGGTTAGAGGTGTTGGCATGCTTAGAAGATAAGAAAAGATGGTTAAGAATATGGGCTGTGGGATTTGGTGAAACTGTTTTGAAACAGTGCCCCATGTAGCTCAGACTGATCTCAAATTTGTTATGTAAAGTGAACGACCTTAAGGTCCTGCCTGTCCTGCCTACATCTACCTGCGCAGTGCTGAGATTATAGTCCTTTGTCATCATGCTTAGTTTATGCAGTGTTTGGGGTTTAATCTAAGGCCATATACATGCTAAACAGGAACGCTACCAGCCGAGCTACATTTCAAGAATATGGACTACGGAGTCCATCTGCCAGAATGAAAACTTGTCTCTTCTCTACATTCTACTTACTAAGTCACCTTGAACAAATCCATTTTCTTCTGAGCATCATTTTTCTTATTTTTGAAATTGTTTATTGGGAGTTTCCTATGAGATTACAGATATTTAACTTGTTAATACGTAGCACATAACCAATAAAAATAAATTGTATAATGATGGTTATTATTTTGATTACTGTTATTTAGGACTATCTCTGACCTCACTTTGAACACATTAACTTGGAATTCATTTTTTCCCCCAAATCAGTCAAGGCCACATAAGTAGCAAGAGTCAGAGGAAGAAATCAACTTCAAAGCATTTAACTTTAAATACTGTGATTCTGTTAACAGGACCAATCTGTCCCCATGTCACAGGCCTGATTAAATAAGGAGCCAAGCCTTCGGCAAAACCCGAGACCTTTTCTTCCAAATAGTCCCCACAGGAGATAATTCCTATATTCCAAAGATGTTGCCTGCTCAGAATATATCTGGATTCCTTGTAGAAAAGATTTGAGAGCCAGTTGAACTTTGAAAATAAATTCCCAGTGGAAGCAAATTGTGCCTTTTGTTGCCAAAAATAAAACTCGCCCTCACTCAAAAGTCAGAGTCAAGACTGAGGAGTTAGCCAAGAGATGGAGCTGGAGTCAGTTTTATGCCACAGGTGACACTGTGCCTGCGAAACCAAGTGGTTTCCATGTGTGACTCACAAATGAACCCCCAAAACCGTTCCCCAAAGGAATTTCCAAAAGATTTTGGATTGTTCCCACTGGATTAAGCCTATGCCTTGAAGAAACTTCATTCAAGAAAGATTACATTCTTTTGAAGGCATAAATTCTCACGTATTTGTTGAAAGCTGAAAATCAATCCCTGTAACTTACGTAAAGGCAGTAATGTGGTGGAATGGCTTTTTACCATATGCTTTAGATTATACCCTAAATTTTAAAGATGCCATCTTGCCCCATGAAGAGTTTAAAATGCAGCCAGGGGAAAAAAAGAAAGTCTGGTAACAATGCCATGGGAATTGATTCATGTACAAAGTGTAATGAGAGGAGAAAGTACAATATTGAGACTCAACAACTACAGAGATAGGGAGGCTAGTTAGAGATTCTAACAAAGTATTGTCTTAGATTTCTGTCTAAGAGACAAGAGGATAGTGAAAAGAAGACAGGCTCCCGTATTCTACACATGTAGAATACAACTGATCTAAGTCACTAGACATGAGATTATGGAGTCCCCTAACAGCTATGAAGTCTTTCTATGGTTTACTTGGAGAGTGTCTATAGTATTGTGCTGTGCAAAGACCTGCAGAAACAGGATTATGAAGAGTTGCACGTGTAATATTAAGAAGTTTGCTTCAGCCTTGAAAGAGTAAGAAGAAATACATGGCCCAATTTTAAAGCATAGAAAAATTATTCTTAAAGAAAACCAGATATGGTGGCCAGATAACCACAAGCCAGAACTTGGATGGAAAATGCAGGAAGATTGGGTCATAGCAACATAGCAGGTTCAAGGCTAAGTCAAGGTAACATGACTATGAAGCCTTGTAAAGAGAGACAGAGTGAAAGAGAGGAGAGGGGAGAGAAGGGAGAAATAAAGAGAGAGAAGGAGACGAAGAGGGGAAATGAGAAGGAAAGAAAGAAAGGAATCCTTAAAAGCAGAATGAAAAACCTGGAATGAAATAAAGCCAGTCAAAGGTAACAGCAGGAATTCAGTGGAAATGCTGTGGTGGTCTGGACAGAGGTGATAGGGGTGAAGAAGATGAGGGGTTTTAGTGAGGACTGAGGAGAAGATCAGCTATAAAGATTTGTTATGAAACTGAAATAAGTCAGGGAAAAGAGGGGGAAAAGATTTTTAATGACAAATTGACTCACTAAGGGCCTTTCTCTTATTAGAGACAGTATTATCAGGGGGGAGGGGCAATGAATACATTTCATTATTTTTAGTCAATCACCAGGCCATTACAGAGAAAATAAGTGATACATGAGTTCAGAAATAATTTTAGACCTCTGTGTTTGGCATTTATTTAAGGTTATTATAAAGAGGAGATAATTTTCTCTCTGCTACATATAACAAAGCTGTAGGGTTTTCTTTCTTCTTTTTATTTTTGCTTCTTTCAAATTAAAGCCTAAGGCATGGCAGTGATAGGTAAGCATCTTCTTTTAGTGTCTTTCTCAGGTCCAAGGTGACTTCAAAAGAGTCCCTGGAGACTGCTCTGAGTTTCCCATCGATTCCACGTGCTCCGCAGTTCCAGGGGTGCTCCAAATGGTGCCTATTGTTAAGTACTTTTAAAGAAGGAGGGCTCTAAGAGGGGAGAACAACCATCGTGATGAGTTTCAAGGCAAAAGAAAATCCATCTCCAAAAAAAGACTGTCAATCGACAGCTTCCCCACTGTCAGAGTGTTTTCCTAGGTTATGGCCACAGTGTAAAAGAAAGCATAAGACCTTTCATCTGGAATGCCCCGGATATTTCAAAACGAGCAACAATAAAGAAGAGCAAAACGAAACAAAATCATTTGCCAAAAAGGAAGGAGGAAGAGAGGGAAGATGGAAAGGGGCTAAGGAGGGAGGAAAGGTAATTAATTGACAGGGGGGAAAAGAAGAAGAAGAACCACCACCACAGGAGACCTAGCAGCAATGTGGAACAGGAGGTGAGGTCACTATGGCACAAATGACTGCAGAGGAAAGAGACCATCCCAAAGGAGATTTATCCCTCATGGTTCCAGGCCAGGTCCCACAGAAAGGACCTGGTGGTAAACACAGTGGGAACACAGCCATACAACTAACTCTCCTGTCTAAATAATTCATGTTAATGAAATGTTACAGCAAATTTATATTTAGCCCCCTGAATTCTCCGGGATATTTGTTATGCAACTGAGGATCAATATGCCCATCCATTCCCCTGAATGAATTTATAATTTGAATTCATGAAAGAGAAATCCTTCTATCACTCTAAGTCACTGTGTTGGGTAGTGGACAGGACAGATTATTACAAACCAAAGGAGCAGGGAAAGAGTCATTGTGGGCACAGCAAAGGTGACATTGACACAGAACATTATCATAGGGACATACACAAGTTAAACAGGAAGTTCTTGGGCCAAGGATTTCCCTGTGCAGGGGAGTGTGACATGGGCTTTTCCTAAGGTTCTCCACCACCTTGTATCATCACAGATGGGGCAACATCAAGACCTTTACCTCCTTAAAGTTTCCTTCCATCTACACACAGCAAATCACGGATCTAGCCTGAGAAGATGGATTTGGAATTTCCCATTTCACAGAGGCCTGCGATCTGCTAGGCAGTGAGTCTAATTGAGGAGGGTGAGAAGTGGGAGGTGTTTTGAGAAGCTGAATTATTTGTCTTTGGAGCAGATATGGGTGGAAAAACAAATCTGGCAAGTGACAAGGTGGGGGCAATTACTTACAGCACTCCGAAATTAGTCACAGCACCTCTCAAGCCCTTTTCTACTCTGCTTGTCTTTGAATCACTCCGAAAGCCGTGTACCTGACTGCGCTCTAAAATTAGGACGGCTTTGTCTCCCTCCCCGGAAAAGCACAGTTATCACAGTGGTGTAATTTGGAGATAGTCTAAAAGAGGTCTGTCTTGGTTATTCGATCTGTTATAATGAAAGCAATTTAAGGAATAAAGGTTTATTTTGACTCGCAGTTTGAAGTTATAATCCTTCGTGGTGGGGAAGTCAGAGCAGCAGGAGCTTAAGGCAGCCGGTCATAAAGCATTCACAGTCGAGAAGTACAAATTGATAAATGGCTGTGCTCGGCTCCCCTTATCCTTTCTATATAGTTCAGGGTCTCAGCCTAAGGAATGGTGATACCCACGGTGGACAGGTCTTCCCACCTCGACCTGGTCAAGATAATGCTCCACAGACATGCACAGATACGACTACGTATTTTATTCATTGGCTGACCTCCATTACTGAACATGCCGGCCTACTCAAACCACAGAGCTTTCTTAGTTGCAGCTATTTCTAGCTTGCTCACCCTGTTTTGTTTTGTTTTTTTCTTAAATACTAATAAAGTCCCTCTCCCCTACTTCCTTAGGAGTCTTTACTTAAATTCCTTTAATAAGTAGAGTAAGAATCACCAGGTACAGGGTACTGCAGCAATGGCTAAAATGATGCGCTGCTCTTACTGAGGACCTATATTTGGGCCTCAGCATCCACATGGCTGTTTTAAGCCATCTCTGACCCCAGTTCATAGAAGTTCAATACTGTCTTTTGACCTCTGCAGGCACCGGGTATACATATGGTGCACTTACATGTAGGTAGATAAAACAATAATACACATAAAGTTATTTTTGTTAATTATTGAAGGAAAACAAAACCCCCAAATGGGACACCAATTTCCCAAGCAGTATGTACCATCCTAAATGGGGGTCCTTCAATTTCTTCATCCTGATCTCGTTCACAGCTGAACTTATCATGAGGTCCATAAGAATTAAAGGGGGAAAGAGTTGCATTTGAGCTTGAAACAAAAGTGCTTCTTTTCTATCGCGGACACTCTGCGAATTCTAAACCTAGAACCAAAATCAATTACTTAAGACTTTTAGTGTGGAAGCTCTACCTAAGCACGGGCCATCCACGCCCGTGCATTACAAAGGTAGAGAAGGTAAGCATGTTTCACAGGTGAGACATGAAAGGACCACGGAGTGGAAGGGGTGAGTCTCACTTCCCCCATGACGACAGGCTAAGGTGCGAAGTCTCCATCTGTCCCAAAGCAAGTACTCCCTCACTACCCCATTGGCTGCCAACTCAGCTTTGCGTGTGGATCTGCTGCCTGCCGTTGTCTCCCTCCTCAGAGACCACAGGGTAAATATATTTACATGTATTTACACACATTTCTGGAACATTAAGTTAACTTGAATATTGGAGGAAAATTAATCTAAACAGTTTTTGTTAAAATCGTAGCTGACATTTATTGAGAGTGTTTTGTGTGAATTAACTAATTCATTTGCTCAGCACTGTTGAGGATGTTTTATACGAATTAACTAATTTATTCTTTTACTTCAACAACAAGAGGGGAGCACTTGTAGTCCTTGTTGTAAAAGTGAGGAAATTGGTGTGCAGGGAAGCTGAGTAATGGGCCCAAGGCTATACAGTATTAAGTAGAGAAGTCCAATTTTATACTTAAGTCTGTTGACAGGCATATGGTACAGTTTAAGAGTATAAAATTAAAAGATGATAATAACAATGATAAAAAGGACTTCAAAAGTATTGAACATCTAAATGCATCTCTTGGGGTAAGGGCCTTTTATGATAAGTTTAGAGCAGTGGTCCTTAACCTTCCTAATGCTGTGACCCTTTGATATAGTTCCTCATTACAGTGAACCCAAACATAAAATTATTTTCATAGCTGTAATATTATTACTGTTATGAATCATAATATAAATATATGTGTTTTCTGGTGGTCTTTATGGACAGCCCTTTATGGACAGGTCATTTGACTCCCTGAAAAGGACACCCATGTTGAGAACCACTGGTTTAAAGCATATGATTTTATATGTGATCCCCCATGCATCCAGCACATTTCTGTATTTGAGATGATTCTGTTGCAGTCATATTTAGAGTCCATGGGGCCATTCAGCTCCACCTTCACGAATATGAGTATTGAGTGCTGTCTAAATGCAGGCACAGATAATTCTGTCTGAACTCCCTCCCAAGGAAGGAAGAACAGAAGCCATGAGGGAACCCTGGTGACCTTGTGCTTTAGCAGCTTTGCTAGTTAGTTGCTTTGAACTCACCTCGAGTTCTGCCTTTATAAAGCCAAACTTGATTAAAGGAAAATGAACCAAAGACAAGACATAGAGAGACATCACCTGCTTTGCTATCCTTGGGGTCAGCTAGCCACTACCTTAAAATGAATTAATCTCCCCCAAAACAATTATCAAGAAAGAAAAGAGAAAGTAGCATGAAGTGAGAAAATGGAGGAGAAAAAAAAGTCAAATTTGATTAGACAAACACGAAATAAACAGCCCTGCGTGACCCCATGTTTTGAGGCTGGAGAGCATGGGGGGGGGTGACAGAGGAATGACAGTGGAAGCAGACATTGGCACAGTGGAGTCCATGGGGCGAAGACGAGCATGTAAAGAGACCCTTGTTCTTGGCACAAACAGTGAGCTGGACACTCAGTTAGGCACAGGAGTCCCAAAAGAAATCAGCACATGTCAAAACAAACATGAGGGGCAGGAGGGAGAGCGACCTCCGGGAGTAGTTTCAATGATGCCACTCAGCATCAGTCAAGCATACCTAATTAAAGACACCAGAAAAAAAGAAAAAAAAATTAGGATCTTCGTTGGTGTGGTACCTGGGAAGAAAGAGGTCGACAGGGACACAGAATCCTTCAGTCCAACTGTTCATCCAACTGTGTGCTCAGCAGGTGTATCTGGAGACAGTTGTAGTGGACAGATTACTCATTAATGTCAGAAACTGGGAGGGGGAGCCAGAAATGGTATGGAAAAAAAAAACACTTCTCTGATGTAAAAGAAGCCAAGGGACAGAACAGAGCTCAGTGAAGGCAGGAGCTATGAGCCCTGGTGCTGGCTGAAGGGTTTTAACAACTACCATTCAGTGGCATCTCTGATAGAGTGGTCACCTGCTGAATGAGAGCAGAGGCTTAGAGGTCAGGTAGGCGGGGGAGTGGCTTGTTCTTAAGAGGTGACAGGACTTGAAGAATGGGCTTTATCATCTGATTCTTTCTCACATTCTTCAGTAAGTTTTTGGTAATATTTCATGTGCACTCAGATTAGTGGTGGAAAAGCACATGCTTCTCGGTCCTTTTATGTCCTGTGGTAATCGCTGGTGCTTCAGAAGTTGTATTATTTTTGTCTCTGTTCTGGAGGCCTGCTGTTCCCTTAATTGATGTGGTAGCATTTGACTGGCTTGTTGCCCATCCTCACATAATCATTATTTTCCATATCTCAGTTGTTGCTCCATTTCATTAACTTTTTTTCCCGAAAATTGCTCCCCATTTATCTATTTATAGGTTCTGAATGTGTGTAGTCTTTGTCCAAACTCAGTATGATTTCCTTTATCTCCTTGCTTTTGATCTTTAATTTTCCTTTGTTCAGAATCAATCATTTTTCCCCTCGATACTTCCCTTTGATATCCCTTTCTTACAAGTGCTGACACTATAATTGGGATTTTCTTGAATTTATGCTTTATGTAAATTCTTCTGGTTATAGGTGGTCAATCTTGGAGACAGCAGGTCTCCAATTCAAGGCTCCTGATCTAATGTCCCAGCACTGTCTCTACTCCCCTTTCATCCCCAAAGTCAATTCCTTCCACAGTTCCTTCCAGTAAGTAGTTTTACCCAAACGTTCTCTTTGTTCTTTCCCTGGAACCACAGAATTTTCACAATTTAAAATCTTGTTTCTTTCACTACATGTCTTCTTATTCATTTTAACTCGCTTTCCCAAAACTTGCTAAATATGTATTACTTATTTAATATACATGAGCATTTTGCCTACCTGTATATCAATATACCACATGTAGGCCTAATGCCGGGAGAGGCATTGGGAGGTGTCAGATCCCCTGGAAGTGGAATCTCAGATGATTGTAAGCTGATATATGAGTTCTGGGGGTCAAATCAAGGTCTTTGGCAAGAGCAGCAAGTGTTCTTAACCACCGAGCTCTCTCTCTAAACCCTTCATAAATTTTAGTGCTGTCCTTTACCTATGGATCTCTGATCTTCAGGTTTCTTTCTCGCCTCTGTTACTACTATATAGAAACAACCTTGTATTGGCTCCGTGTATTCATTAGTTTAATGCATTCTTTATTGTCTGGATCATTAAGTTCATTTTAGTGAATTGATTCTTGTGGTGTCTTTTCAGACCTAAGCTTAGAAGAAACTGTGTCATGGAATTCAATACATGTCCCTAGACTGAATGAATGAACTGGAGCCTTCATTGACTCGTGGGAGTATCACAGAATATCTTACCATCTCCTTTTGTATTGCTTTCGGTAATGTACATTAAGATGCAGTCAGGCAAGGTAGAACTGTGAATCTCTGGTTTCGCCGATTTCCAGATTTCACTAACTGTTTATAAAACCTTTTATCTAGTTAACTCAGCTGCTTGCTATTAAGATGTGTTATCTTCTTGGCTCAGAAATAAAAATCCCAGGGTAAAGAAAGAAAGAGGCCCGGTGTTCCCTGTTTCTGAAGCCCTGTTTGACTGTCCCTGGCTTAAGCTTCTTGGGGCTAAATTATCTAAAACAGATCTTGTTGTAACACTGTGAAATGTTAATTCTCAGGACTAAGAGGGCACTTGCCTGAGCCGGAGACAGCTGTGGTTCTGAGGAATGCTAGGACAAATTATACACTCACACCCTCTATACCTAAGATGATGTTTTTTGAGTCTTTCTAGGCTCCTCATGGATCCTGGCTGCACACAATCTTCATACATAGATATATACCATGACTGTACATATGATACATATGATATGTACATATGTGATATGATACAGGGCCATCATATTTTATGTGAAAGCACAGAAAGTTACTAGAGCCACACTGGCTAGTGATAAACAGCCCTTTTCTACTTGAAGCAATGTAGTCACTCAGTTCTCTCTGAAATTGTGTCATCTGCTTCTTTCCAGACTTGATGATTGCTACCACATGTTGTCACAGGGCAAGTGCATCCTCTGAATTTCCTCTAATTGATTTTGAATTAGTTCACAAAAGTACTCCCGACTCCTCAGCTCTGCACTAGTCTTCTGAGATTCTGCTAGAGCATCCAGGTCCCTTCAGTTGTTGCAAAACTGGGCCATGAGGTCAGGCTCATGTGTACCTGTCTCCTTAAGCAAAAGCATCCCTTGCTACCTGTTGTCATCAAGTTGGATGCAGTGCACCAGTCAACGAAGCAACTCCCTTGTTCCACAATGGCCCATTGCTGCTCCCATACACCTTTTCTGATACTGCTACAACAGATATTTTGCACTCATAATGCTCCAGTTGGTACCAGGGACTCTCAGTGTGACCAACGACAGCTACATCTTCTACTTATTGAATGGTATTCCAGAGTATTCTGTATTGTGACCTCTAGTCCCGTTTGAGTTACACTTTGTCACAGGAGAACAAGAGCAGGATACCTCACCATATGATCTCACTGGTATTTTAATAATGCCTTTCTTTTTTGTTCTTTATTTATTCCCTGTCTTTGTCATAAACGCTACTTCCTAGGATCCTACTGGAATAGATAGAGACCAAAGGCTAGATGAGTCTGAATGTTCCCTCCCCCTTGTATTACTTCAATTTCTAGGACTGTCTTTGAGGTATTCTTGAGAACTCAATTCCCTTATCAATAATTACATTCTCTTCCCAAAGAACTCCTAAATACTGTGATAATTAGGCCTGTTTTAGAGCTGCCTCATGGGCTTGCCTGTGTTGTTCAAGTGTATTTGAACCCTAGAATAAACACACCCAGTTAATTGTGAGACCCTATCCCTTGATTTATTGTTACAGAAACATTAACACTTCTGTCCCTTTCCACCTGTATTTTACATAATCCTTTTTGGTTTTTGAGTAGCAATACAGGTTAGAAGATACTGTGACATCAACCACTTCATTAATTTCAAAACAACCATACTAAACAGTACAGGTACTTAAGTGTCTTTAATCTTCATGTAGCTGATACATACAAAGTTGCCTTTTATCTAAAGTTACCTGTTCTAATTTTGTTCGTGTGGTTTGACTAACACAGGTGGGAAAACAATTTTAAGCGAAAAATCAGCCCATTTAATTCTTGTATGAACTCTCTTCTCCACAAAACAGCCAGACAAGGAGCAAGTAAAGGAAGAAATGGATTTATTTTAGCTTCCAATCCACAGGTCATCTTTGTGGGGAAGCCAAGGCAAGGATTCAAAAGGTCAGTAATTCTCACCCAGAGTCAGGAGCGTGAGAAATGAATGCATAACTGCTCCTGTGCCCTGCTTGACTTCTCCATTTGTGTATGGCTCAAGACCCCTGCCAAGGGAATGGTGTCACCCAGAGTATGATGACTCTCCCAACATCAGTTTAAAATAATCCCTCCCAGGTCAACCCAATTCAAAAACTCCCTCATCAAAACTCTTCTCGGGCGATCCTCGGTTAAGTTAACTGAATGAGTTGCACAATGTGAAGGGGACACAGTCATTGCTTTTAGGATTTAAATGCATAGCCCTGATTTTCAAAATCCCTGTGTCCTATTAACGAGGTTTAGATATAGAGAGTCTATGCCTAATCATAACTGTAATTTATTAAGGAGTGTAAAATGTGTAAAGTGTGGCAAACTCGTAACTGATTTGTAAACAGTTGGAAGTCTGCTGTGTTCCCTTCTAGCAAATAAACATGCGGATGATTTTGGCTAACACGGGGCGGGGGATGGGGAGGGGGACGACAATTTTAAGTAAGAATCATCTTGTTTAATTCTTGTATCAACTCTTATCCAGAGGAGCAGTCCCGTTTACAGGTTTGAGAGACGAGTTTCAATTTACTTCACTGAGCACAATTCCAGTTGTCTCTGTTGGGCTATGTGCTGAGGTGCAAGAAGGGATTATAGAACTGATTACAAACCAAACCTAAATATCAGGGGGGGGGGCAAAAAAAGTTCACAGTCTGCTGGGGAAAAATAAACCTCAGACACAAACAGCTAGGAGACAGTTGGCTGTGATAAGAAACAGATAAAACACCGTGCTAATCCAGGAGAGCAAACAACAAGAGCAAACCAGAATTCTTTAAAGTGTAAATAGCTTTGCCCTCATTTGTAGATAGGAGTAGGAAGGAAATCCACTTGACAAATCAAAAATGCAGGAGATATCAAATGACCCCAAGCATCCACCCCAAGATGCACCCATGTGTGGGCCCCACTCACCCTAGAGGAGCAGTTGGTCTTACCAGAACACTCTGTGGACATTGCAGATTACATTCTGAATCAGTAGCAGTAGTCAGATGCTTTGGTATTGACCACCAGAAGTCAGGTCACTATTGGCAGAGTGGTCTGAGTCAGCCCAGTTCCTTCTGTCACAAGGATGTTCTATAGTTTCATTAAGAGGTATTAGATTTCCACGGGGCAGGTTGCCATTTCCACAGGGTGCACACACCTCACTAATGATGATTGCAAACGGGAGAGCCATGTGCATCCACCTACACTGAAGTCGTACCTTCACCCTTGGAATATAGTTGTGATTATATTAAAGACACATTACAAGTCTGTCGCCACTCGTTCCGTTTATTGTGTGTGTGAGTTGCATCTGATCTCTTTATTTCCTATTAAATTGTGAGCCTTTCCTTCAGATTCAAATGTGCCTTCTCTACTACAAAACAGCAGCACACCCAACAGTTCCAGTTAGGAAGTGAACAGGAAAAACTGCATCCGTTTAAAAGAGCTGGTATTTGGTCTAGTAAGCACAAACAAACATGTATTTTTACGATTTGAAAATGTGGATTACAGACATTATGCCTGGGATCTGCCTTCAATTTGCTTTTAAAAAGACAAAGCTTAGCTAGGTTATGCCCCCTGTGCCTTATCATCAGAGTGTCTTTCTTCTTAAGTGGCCAAGCACGTTTTCTATTCTACTGCATGCAAAGAGACCTGATAAGGGTGAGTGAAACCACACAGAGGTTTTTTTTTGGGGGGGAGGGTGGGAGGCAGCTGGCTTAACGATCAAAAAGAGGTAATAAAAGACCACTATCTAAACACCCCCAAAGGGATTTTCTTACAGTGATAACCTGTTACATCTTCAGGTCTTGTTTTAAATATCATGCATTGAATATTTTCTTTTCTTGTAAAAGAACATTACTCCAGTCCACTATATATAACTATAATTACAAAATCTAAGTAGATAGGCTAATCTTTATTGCCCTCACGTTATAGAAGAGAAATAAAGGCCAGGGATGTTGTTACGATGAGATGGAGAGGACAATGTCAAGCAGCTGCTTAGAAGATCGATTTTATCCTCTGACTAGATTCTAGGAGTACCATGGACTGTGCTCTACATAACAGGAATATCAAAGTGAATGAGCAGTGCGCATTGTCCCAGTCCTCTACCGATGTTACACCACTGCCTTTCACATAGACATCAAAGCATCGTCCTGTCTGTAATTGGGAAATCTTACAAGTTCATCACGGAATGTCTGTCTCTGGATACTTACAAGAATCAAAGCAAAAAGTCCCATAGAATGGAATCTGAAACGTGATCATCACTCAAAGAGGCTGGAGTATAGATACTAGACTGCTGGAAAGCCCGAAATGGGATGGAACACAAACTGTAGGAGACAATACTAACATACCCAGCTGGAAGATGTATCCGTTCATCAGAGATATTAGTTTCTAAATCTTTGTGTGTACTGATGGCGGCATGAGGAGACGAAGATCATCATTCAAATGCAGGCAGCTATGAAATGGAAATCTTCGGGGACTGGTTATGCATTTACATTTACCAATCAGGCAAGAGGTGTCTCGGATTCCAGCCAGGAAATGCTGTCTCGCATTCTTGGTTAGATTACTTTGATGCTCAGTGAGCTTCCTACGGAGGTCTCTTCTTTAATCATGTCTGCTGCAGGCAACCTTGAGATCTCAAAACTCTCTGTTTCCTGCTCTTTCTCACTCAATAGCCACAAATGCAGGCCATCCTTAAGCTTAGGTGCTGGTCTTGTGAAGAGAAATTCTCTTGGGGATTGGTAGATTCAGCATTGAGAGATGCCTTCCTATATCCCTGTATATTTATTAGTTCTTATAAGCACATATCTGCCCCAAATCTTATGTTCTGGATTAAAATGTGTTATAATGAGCTCAACATTGTCTTTCAGCTTTGCTCCCAATCAATCTGCAAAGCCAGTAGTACACTGTGATTTCTATTTTCTGGCCCATCACAGCCCTCCTGGCTTAAGCTTGCCTTGGCCTCGGCAGTGTGAATAGAAGAGTTACTCAGCCGTGGGGCACAGTGGAATCTCACAAGCTCTAAAGTGTTGTGGTTCCCACAGCATTCTTTCCATCTGCTCATGAGAGACCCACACAAGGCCCTTGGGAAGGGGAAAAAATAAATAAAATTTAATTTGATTCCTTTGCCTGGCTTTTAAGACCATCATAAACTGTCATTGGTTATTTACTAGGAAATAAGATTTAAAATATTTAAAGTAATTGATTTTTCCCTGTGTAAACAACTTCAGAGCTAAGCTAAGGGTTAGCATATTATCCGTACGTTTCCCTTGGCAGACGCTGGGGAGAGGAGGGAGGCATGTTTGGGAAGACGCAGCTATAATCTTTCCCAGCCGAAGTTCTTAATTACACACAGGTCTTGAATTCTCAAGTTAGCATATTTTGCCCATTCATTGCTCAATAAATATTAATTGGTGTAGATGGGTTATAATTTAGCATGTGTATGATCTATAATTTACCTGTAGCCTATAATTACTTTAAATGTTTGAATAAGGGAATTGATTGGAATGAAAAGAAAATAACTTATTTAACTTTTAGAAAAATGTTATTATGATCTAAGTCTTCCTAAAATCACCTAAACTCATGTGGCATTTCAGGGAGACTAGGAAGCCATCGTCCACCATCACCCATGCCCAGGACAAGACTAGCTGTTACTGAACTCAGGTTGATGTAAGCTCTGAAGTTTTCTGGTAAAAAAGAAATAGTTCCCTGTTATCGACCCAGCTCAAAATGACCATTTTCAAAGAAAAAAATACCTCCTTGAGACACAAGAACAAGCCCCAAGAGCCCACAGATTCTTCTTTGGGGGTGTTTATTGCCCTTTGAAGTTCCTTGACAGCTTTGCACATTTATCTGATGAATTTAAGCCATTGTGCTGCCTCCATTACCCTTTCATCCTCCTTCCCTTCTGGATGGGTTCCTTCCCAGCAAGTTCCCTCCTATTTCTTATTGCACGTGACCTCCTGCATTCAGAGAACCATGCACAAATAGATAGAACATTTTTAAATGTGTTCTTTAACAATTTGATTCATATATAAAATGTATTCTGACTACCGGGACACTCCTATCCAGTCTAATATCTGCCCCACCCCTTTTGCCATGTCCTTCTCCGTACAAGTCATTTTCCCATATTTACTTCTTTTTGTTTTGTGTGCTTGATTGGTTGTCTTTTGAGTTAAGGATCCATGCAACTAATAAGGTAGTAATTTCCATTTTGGTTTTCGATCATAAATGTTTGGACCAGGAATAGGTTTATTCTTTACTATCAGTAAGCAAATGCTTGCTTACTGTTAATCTTTACCAATAGGTAGATCCAGCTGACTTTTCTTTTTTACCATGAGGTATAAGGACACAGGGAAGGCACACTAGAAAGCACTAATGGTAGAGTCTTAATAATTAACAAACTAATGTTATGTATTAATGGGTTTGAGTATTATTTTCTTATGTGCACACAGTATGCACTAACCAAATGTAGGAGGATGAACTGTTTTGTTGACATACTAATTACACATGCTAACAGAGTTCAGTGCAGTATATCTGTCCCTCCCTACAATGGGCACTGATCAAAACCAAGCACAATATCCGATTCTAATCAGATTTTCTGTCCTAGACATGGGATAATTTAGCTGACACCTTCTCATTCTATGTACCTGGCAATGCCTAAGACATTTCAACTTGGGATGTTGATACACTTATATCCTCTGCCCAATAAGCATATAAAAGGAGCAAGGGAGAAGGCACATCTGAGAGAGAACTAAGAAGGTACAGGGAGCTGAGGCTGAGAGCAAGGATATTACATGGTCCCTACTCCAGTCTCTTTACACTGTGCCATTCCAGCCTCCTACATCCATAAGGGACCTGTTGCTCTGTACCTTCCAAGATGCAACACAGCCACGTGGTTCCCACTGAGCCCTTTTCTTCTGTTTTCTAAGACTTATGTTCCAAGATTGTTCACTCCTTCATTTTTTTAAAAAACGACTATACCTCTGTCTCCTCTCCAATGCCTCCAGGGAGACTTTACAGTTGGCATATCACCTACCCGCCAAAACATTTCTTCAAAGACCAAGACTAAAACCATATGTTTAACTTTATAAGTCCTTCGTACAGGATGGAAAGGAAAACAAACTTGAAGTAGTTTTCATTCTCGAAAAGTCAAATTGACCAGCAGGGAAAACCTAGTGCCAGTGGTTTAGAGCCTCAGGGACCTTCAGTGCTGGTGGGCAGAAGTACAATAAAGAGAATGTTACCACTCTCTCCCAGTCAACTACACTCGCACCTGCCGAGACATCTGTGCAGAGACAAGCACACACACGCACGCGCGCGCGAACACAGAAAAGAAAAGGCTGGTAAGCCAAACCAGTCGTCCCCAGGGAATATCTCCATAGTCTCTGCGAAGCTGTGGGAGCAATCAGCCAATCCCCAGTCCTCACTTGGACCTTCTCATCACAATCTCCATCCTTTCTGGGCCGCCTCCCAGGCTTCCTTGCTTTGCAGTTCTATTATAGTCTCATGAAACTTTAAAACTCTCCACCCTTCCTTCATTGTAGTCAACTTTAAATAAATTCAGAGTGTCACTTGTTAAAATAAATGACATTTAAACAACCTCAGCATGGTAACTCATTCCTTATTATCATAGCGAGCTCTCGTGAAAGGTCTATAGTACATTATCTCAATGAAATGGATTTTACCTTCAATATTAACCTCATTGCTTAGGGAGGACTGGAGCTAAGCACTCTGGTGAGAGGTGGCATAGCAATGCATACGTAGATTGATAGGACCACACATGTGATGATGAACTAAAACAAAAGCAGAGAAAGGGGTTGGATTAAATATTTGGTAGCAAATCAGAGCCACATGAGAGATGTGATGACTGAACAAGCTGCCAAGAAGACCAAGAAGATTTGCTTCACTTCGGCTACTTAGAGCTCACTCTGTTTCTGGCTCTGTTGAGAGAGAAGTGACCTACAGGGTGAGTGCATTAACTATCTGAGAGCCAAGGTGCAGATTAATTAAGCAACATGCCTCAGACTGGAGGGGAGGTCAGCAAGCACCCTAGTCCCTGCCTTTATGGAACTCCCAGAGACCTTGCAGGCTTTGTGTGTTAGTGTTTCCTGGCACACCTGGGTGTACAGATACACATGCACAGGAAAGCCTGAGGTTGACCTTGGGAACCTTCTATGGTTATTCTCTAAGCTATTTATGGAAGTAGGGTCTCTCATTTCAACCCAGAGCTCATCTATAATGGCTAGGGTAGGCAGCCGGTTACTCCTGTATCCCCATCTTCACTCTCTGAGGGAGAGACTTCAGTAGCCACCCAGCATTTCATGGGTCCTAGAGGTTATCAGAACTCTGGTCTTCATGCTTGCTTGACATCTGAACCATCCCTCCTGAGCCAGAGACCCTGTTGTCCTTTGATTACTTCGCCCTCCAAGTCTTTTGACACAATCCCATGCCAATTTCCTCGTCCATTCTCTTTACTTCCTATTGAAAGAGCTGTGGGCTGCGTTCCTTCCACCCAGCTCCCAGTTGCATGGCTAGCTTATGCCCCAAAATAACAACACACAAACTGTATTCATATAAACACTACTTGGCCCATTTCTATTAATGTGTGTAGCACCACGAGGTGGTGACTTATCTTGCCTAACCCATATTTAGTAATCTGTGTAGCACCAGTCTTACTGGGAAAGATTCAGCATGTCTGACCTGGCGGCTTGATTCATCACGTCTGCTCTAGAGAGGAGCAACATGGCGTCTGCCTAACTTCCTCTCTTCTCAGCATTCTGTTCTGTTTACTCCACCCACCTATGTTCTAACCTATCAGGCCAAGCAGTTTCTTTATTAATTAACCAATGAAATCAACAGATTGATATATGAAACTCCCACATCAGCTTCCTCTTCTTTTTTTTTTAATGTAAAACTAATGGATGACTACCAGTGCTTTGACCATGAAGTTATTTTCTTTTTTTTTTTGATTTTTTAATTTATATATTATAAAGTAGGTTTACAGAAAATTAGGACATAAAAAGCACAAATTAGGAGAGATTGATTAAGATTCTTAATGATTTTCAAAGATTGCTAGGAGACATTTTGAATCTATGACCAAATTTTGGGATAAATCTTGATCAAATAATTCTTTTTTTTTGGTCAAAATTTCTTTTTTTTTTATTGAGAATAAGAAAAAAAAAAGTTTCCGCCTCCTCCCAGCCTCCCATTTCCCTCCCCCTCCCCCCACTCTACTCCCCCTCCCCCCACTCACCAAGGCCAGCTGGACTGTGACTGAAAAAGCAAGGGATAAAACCGGACTCTCTGATCAAGGCGAACAATGAGGACTGATGAGAAGCTAAGGTCAATGACAAGGGGTTTTGATCCTACTTCATGTTCCGGCTTGGTGGGAGCCTAGCCAGTTTGGATGTTCACCTTCCTAGACATGGATGGAGGGGGGAGGACCTTGGACTTTCCACAGGGCAGGGAACCATGACTGCTCTATGAAGTTATTTTCTTAGCAGCTATACTCCCGGGGTAGGGGGATGGCCAATAAACAATGTTTCTATTTAATAACCCAGGGTTCAAGGAGATCTTATGCTCTGGCAGAGGGCTCCAAGCCATGGCTCAGGGAGAGTCACTAGATTGACATATCCACACTCAGCTGAGGCTTGGAGAAGTTATGAATGGTGAGCCACACAGGCATGGCTGTCTTCCATCCAAACATGTTTTGAAACCGGATTACTAACATGTACGTCCTTCTGGTGTATAGACTCCACTGAATTCTGGCCAGGGCTATGAGTTTTGTGTATATTCCAAATAGGTGTGCAAATTGCTTGTCCTATAAAGCTAATCCTGACTAAGTGATGGAAAAGCACAAGTCTAAATGATAGCATGGTCTTTGAGGTAACTGTAATATGGGCACAGCAAAGAAAAGGGGAGTGTCACAAGCATGAGTATAGAAGAATTTGGAACACATCACAGAACTCTTGGCATCTTTATTCTATGGCAAAAATAATGAAGCTGGTGTGGCTATGATTGGATCATAAGGCTGTAGGAAAGGACATTCAGAATGAATATTACTTGAAAAAGGACTGTATTTTATGAAGTATGGAGCATCTCACCAATAGAAAGTCTAGGAATGAGAATTACAGTCTTAACTTGCAAATCACTCTGTGCCCTGTGTTATTTGCTTAGGTCTTCAACTAGGAGCTAGTTGTTGGAGACATTCACAAGCATTCCGTCCTCAGCATAAGGAGATTCTGCTTCTATCAGAGCAGGAAATATACTAAGTCAATAAGACCCCTTTCTACATCTTGCAGTCCTTTCCTTACTGTGTATTAGTAACAAATCAGTTTCCTGATTGTGACCTTCTGGGTCACAGTGATTCTTGGTGTCTATCCTAGTGAGCTTGAACTGTGTATTTGGCACAGGTTAGACACCTAAGAAGGGAGTCTCAAGCGAGAGACTACACAGAACAGTTTGCCTTGTAATAAATTACCTTGACTGTTTATTGATTTAAGGGCTCAGCCCACTGTGAAGGCTCCATTACCTGCACATGTAAACCTGGGGTAGAGAAGAACGCTAACTAAACATGAGCCTGAACAAGCCAGCCAACAGTGTTCCTCTACTGCTCCAACTCCACGTTCCTACATGAGTTCCAACCCCGACAGCCCTCAAGGATGGACTGTGACCTATAAGCTGGAATAAACCCTTCCCTGCCCCATAAATTGGTTTTGCAATGGTATTTGTCATGGCAACAGAATTAAGCTCCAATAGCACTCCATACAATTTCCCCCTGATTAAAGACATTCTTATATAAGGCCCCCCAAAAGTCCAAAGCTTATCCTTGGAACTCAATTTAAATGTTGAAAATAACTATTTACTAGCAATAATGAAAATATTTGAGATACTCTTTAAAATTTTAGTTGTGAAATATCAATAAAATAATTGCCTAATTCCAAAGCATGTACTATTCTAATTAATTCTGCGTGAGACATTTTTTTCGGCTTCAAAGATTGCTCTACTTGTATTGCATAACAAAATAATAGTATAATTAGGAATAAATTTGTCACTTTTATAAGTAATTCTTTTTTATTATGTGTTTGGAAGCAAAGCACTAGCGTGATTAAAGTCTCTTTTAAAAGGTTTTATTAATTACTATGATTATTATGGATAATCAGGGTCCTCGAACTACAGAATGAACCCCAGACAGGATGCACAAAGCCACAAGCATGGCACAAAATGGTGATGGATCCTGAATCTCGGTTTGGCTATTCCCTGTGGCCTTGGTCTCCCTCTCCACCCTTTCCCTTGTAAAAGGCAGGGAAGGGGCCCAACCTGCACTTGCCATCTCCTTCTGCTTGCTCTCAAGCGATCCTGGTGGCACAATGGGAAAAGCAGTGTTTTGTCTCAGTTAGCAGTTCTCGACCTGAGGTCAAAGGACCCTTTCACAGGGGTCACCTAAGACCATCTACATGTCAGATATTTACTTCATAATCCAGGATAGTAACCAAATACGGTTATGAAGTGGCAAGGAAAATAATTTTATGGTTGGGATCACTATAACATGATGAACTGTATTAAAAGGTCACAGCATTAGGAAGGTTGAGCACCACTGGTCTCGGTGTTTACTGGTCTTGTGTGCCTTTCTCCATTACCTTTGGTCTTATTTAACAGAGCCTTAACACAGAGAACTGGAAAACCTCTGCCCAGGCCCCTTTCCTAGTAACAAGCTACCCTAGTTCCATTTACGTTGCTCTGATAAAATACACTGCCCAAAGTGGCTTTGGGGGAGGAAGGGACTTAGTTGGTTAACTAGTCTAAATTACAGATCACCATTGCAGTGAAGTCACAGAGGTGGGTGTTCCATAGAGTTGGTCATGCCACACCCATAGGGAAGAGTACAAAGAGGTTAGTGTACCCCTACTGCCTGCCTGCTTGTCCTCAGCTTTCTTCACTCTTACACAGTTCAGGCCCAGCTCATGAAACTGTGGTGGCCACATTCATAGACTGTATCCCTACCCCAACCAACATCCAAGAGAGTCTCTACAGACAAAACCACCAGTCAGCCAGATTTGGAAAATTCTTCAGCCAAAGCTCTCTTCTTGGCTGACTCTAAGTTGTGGCAAGCTGATAATAAAAACCCAGCCAGTAGAGACGGGGGAAGGACTGTGTCTTGCTTTTGCTTTTTCTTTCTTAGATTCCCTGTGTAGAGGCAGTCACACAAAGCATTAAAAATCATTCGCTGAGCCAGGAACATACTTGTAGTAGCAGATGGGAAAGATGAGGCAAGAAGACCACTTATCTTCCAGAAGACACTGGTCCTCTATGTCTACTCTTTTCTACAGGAGAAACCATAATTCAATGTAAAACATGTCTCTCTTGTATCCCATTATAGTTTATAGCAAGACCAGAGGTTTGAAGAGCATCTTAGCTGTCAGAATATTAGCCACCTCTTCAAGGTTTTCCTATCAAATGGGGAAAAAAGACCCATGTATAGATGGAGTCCACCCAACCTCTCTCCAAATTATGTCATCTAGGACACAGCGTTTCTAATGCTATCATTCTGAGTTCCCAGTTCCTTTCCCTCTGAGAAATGAAGAGACCAACATCTCAAGGAGAACACAAATGCAGTCCCTCAAACATAAAAAAAGGCAAGTGGGATCACCAGGGAGAGCTCTGCTTTATAGACCTTTCCCTTTAAGACTTTCATTATCTGAGCTGTTCTATGTTCACAGACCTACACAGGTATTCTTAGAGTCATACCACTGCTAAGGCCATTCGTCCACTTCGTTTCCTAAGGCTCCTTGCTCTGCCTCTGCTTGTCCCTCTGAAGCTCTCTGCACTCTCACCCAGTCAGCCCAGTAGCTAGAAGACAGCACTATCTGCTAACAATGACTGACGTCACTGCCAGATGACGATCCCCATGGTAACCATATACAAATGAACATTAGACAGAAGACATATATCCTATTTGAAGTCCAGAGTCTGATTCCCTAAACTTTCCAAAACTTTCTTTTTCTGATTTCCTTTAGCCCGTACCTCAGTCTGCAAGTGATTGTGCAAACATGAGTCTGTACTGGAGAAGAACGTGAGCTGAACAGTGCAAAGAGAAGCTCAGCTCTGTAGAGAAAGGTCATCGCTACTTTAAGAAGGTTGTTTTTCCACCTCACATCCAACACTATTCCTAAAAGAAACATGGCAGCTCTGCCCACCACAGGAAACTCCCAAGGCAGCTGGGGAAAGTCCTGATGGCCCCATAATGAGGAATCATAAGTTTTTCACATCCTCCTGGATTCCCAGAATAGTCTCCAGAGTCATGTGGATGGTACCTAGGGATGGTATCAGTACATAACTTTTCTCTCCTTTAATGAGTTCTTTGAAATCCCTCAAAGTCTTTTCAAAAATCCTTCTCAAAACTTCCTATAAATAACCTCACCTACAGGATCCATAAGTTTCAGAAAGAAAGAAAGGAGGGGGTCCTGTTTTCTCTCTGTGATCGCAGGCCTGTGGCTGGGTTTTGGTATCACTAAAGGCACATGAACTTCCAGCGGGTATGGTAAATCACTAGATCCGGTACATACATGAAGAAGAAAGAAGTGATCAGGGAAAGCCTCCTTTTTGTGTCGTGGGAGGCCGCTTGTTTGTTTCCGGCTGCCCGAAATAATCACACAGACACCATATATTATTTCCAATACTGTTTGGCCAGTAGCTTAAGCTTATTTCTGGCTAACTCATATCTTAAATTAACCCATCTCCATTAAACTGTGTATTGCCATGAGTCTGTGGCTTACCAGGTAACATTTCGTCATCTGTCTCTGGTGGGGCTACATGGCTTCTCCTGACTCTGCCTTCTTTGTCTCAGCATTCAGTTTAGTTTTCCCTAAATAGCTAAGTTCTCCCTTGCTATAGGCCAAGGCAGTTTCTTTATTCATTAACTAATAAAGGCAACACATAAACAGAAGGACCTCCCACACTATTTTTTGGGTCTTGGTGCAGGCCTTAGATCTGGGCTTGATGATCATAAGCAATCCTGATCTTGATGACGGTAAGCAATCCTGGATTTAAGTGGAGAGAATAGATAGTTCTTGATTTTTAGAACAGCAATTGAAAGCTTATAGAGCCATAGAAGGAACAGCTATCTGGGGTGGCAGATGTGAGAGGAGGGGCTACCACTGGCCTTTCTTTTTTTTAATATTTTTTTTATTATGTGTACAGTCTTCATTCCATGTATGCCCTGCAAGCCAGAAGGGGGCACCAGGTCTCATTATAGATGGCTGTGAGCCACCATGTAGTTGCTGGGAATTGAACTCAGGACATCTGGAAGAGCAGTCAGTGCTCTTAACCACTGAGCCATCTCTCCAGCCCCCACTAGCCTTTCTTAAAATCATGTTTTGTTGCCTTATTTCTGCTGTAGTATGCTTTCTAGTTTCTCCCTTCACGTCTCACACATGCACACAGTTGTGTTAAAAGTGTTTGATCACAAGTATTCTTCATGTCTCGCCAGGATAACCACAAGAGAAAAAAAGGACGAGAGTTTTCACAGAGCTGAACCTATAATTGTAAACTACTCACGGATCCAGATATCGTCCTTTTGAGGTACTGACATACACAGAATATCTTACAGGACTGAGAGCTTTCTTTTTAATCGTACATCTCCCAAGAGCCTGGTCATCACTGGGTACTCACAGAGTAATAAGCCTCGTACTTCTGATCTACACGGAGAAATGACCAGGGCTTCGGGATGATCAGGAACCCTACTATCATTTAGGAGCATACCACCATGACTCCCCAGTTTCCAAAAGCAACTCAAATCCTTCCACTTGTGCCTTTTGCCTACTTTCTGCAGAATGTATAGATTTCCTCAAACCCTTATAGTACTTACTACCTGAATCTATTTAGTATTTCATTGACCAGTAGATTTATCCTCCTCTAACCTACACAATGACTATCCCAAGAAGTAGAGGGTATGTTTTCCATGTTTTCTCTAGCAGCCACAGTGACAATGAAATGAGAACCATGTACAAATTCATCTGTTCATCTCTTCTTCAAATCATTATTGAGTACCCACTCCTATGCCAGTGTTTATTCTGGGCATCAGACTTACAGTCAGTCCCCAAGTTTGAAGTTTTTCAGTATAATGAGAGGGTCAACCCAGTGGAGGTTCATGGTCATTGTGTGCAATGCTGTGCAACAGAAGTAAAGACAGAGTGAGTGCCACTGGGGCCCATATCGAGGAAGAACAGACTCCCTGGGGTGGCCATAGAATTGTGTGTCAAAGCATTTCCATAAATACTTGTTGATTAAGTAGGGGAGGAGTGGGTTTCTTTGGGGATTGCGGAAACAAACTGTCCTCATTAGCTGATGATGAGAGGAACACTTTCCTTACAGTGAGAGAGCTCACGGGAGTAAGCAAGTGGAAATATGTGTGTTAATGATAACGAAAGGAGAAAGCCACAGGCAAAAGGCCCATATACATCATGAGCATCTGCCCAGGCCCTTCCATCTGTCTGGGGAAAGAGGTGACCTCCCTCCTTTCTGTTTTCCTCCCAAGTCCTTGGAGATGCTTGAATCAGAGATAGCCACACAGCAGCAATTGAAGCCCAGAAAACCATGTGAGCTCAAGCTTGCAGCTGACCAGCCAAGCGGTGTACACAGATCCCTCTTAGAGAGCCTGGCCTGGTGAGCGATGGGAGCCTGTGTGTGATTTGGGCTTTGCCTGCACAGCTTATTTATTCTGCAGCATATGCTGGCTCAGCAAATGAAGGCAGCTCCAATTTTCCATATTCATTTTAGATCTCCCTTAATTCTCATAAGTTGCATTCTGCGGCAGGCTCGTCCTTATGGTTTGTAAGTGAAACATCTGTGGTTTTCCGTCCTTTGAACTTCGGAGCCAAATGGCTGAAAACTACCTCCAGTTAGCCTTTCTCCTGGATCCGGTGCCTGACAACATGGTGGTTGGTAATGAGCATCTTCTGCAAACTGATGCGGCTTTCATTCTCACGGCTCAGTTCATACTGTCCTTGTGCTTGCATGTCCTCAATCTGCCTACAGATCAATGTTGAGGAGTAAGAAAACACAGTGATGGGTAAGACTGCTTGTCTCAGGGGTAGAAGCAATCTAATCATGCATGTGTCGTGTGAGGTGTACCTAGCTCCCCCCACCCCAGATCATGTTTCATTACTTATTATTGCCTTCTATTTATGCTCAGCTTCATAATTCTAAAGACGACTGCACTTTCTGTGGGGCAATAGTAACCCACGATTTGCAGCTGTCCATATTAAACAGAAAGAGACAGAATTGGGTCTGTCAAATAACAAACTGAGAAGAAAGACTTGTACTTTTAACTCTGTTTATGCCTAAACAGCAGCAAACATAAAAGAACCCTCTACAATAAAATTCAGGGCAGTGGTCATCTACGGTGGCCCACAGCTTCAATCCCAGGGTTTAGGAGTCAGAAATAGGATAGTAGTGAAATAATTAATTTCTAGAAACTTCAATGGTCCATCTCTGCCAAATAGCGTGGTATTTTCTAAAAAAAAAAAAAAAAAAATCAACATTTAAAGCTAAAAATGAGGTCACATAGTGATTTAGTTCCACAATATTTTGAGTTCAGAGTTCAAGAGTATCAAATCCAGCCCTTCAAAGTTTGTACTAGATTTGAACATTCGAATTATTCAGGATACATACCATGACAGTCTCATTTGTCACTTGGACATCCATGCCCTGGAGGCCCAAATACCTCAGAGTGGTACTTCCAAGGGTTTCAGTTCTTGTTTCCAGAAACTCATCTAGGCTGGGGACACCAAGGACTGAAAATGAAGTCAGAGGAATTAGACCACTGGAAAGTGACAAGATAGAAGCCGAGAAGGGAATGAGCTTCTGAGACTCCATTGCACCTGTGGTGGCTTCAAATTTGACACTAGCAGTCTTGAGAAAGTGTGACTTCCTGGCTAAAATGCTGAGCTTAAGAAACCTGGGATCTCTGTGAGTTTGAGGCCAGCCCAGTCTACAAGAGCTAGTTCCAGGATAGGCTCCAAAGCTACAGAGAAACTCTGCCTCGGAAAAAAGAAAGGAAGGAAGGAAGGAAGGAAGGAAGGAAGGAAGGAAGGAAGGAAGGAAGGAAGAAAGAAAGAAAGAAAGAAAGAAAGAAAGCTTGATTCCAATAAGTTATGATGCTGGATTCAGTGAAATCAATGGAATGCTGAAACGGGGGAAATTTGAAAACTAAATTAAGAAAGGGAAAAACCATAAAGGGTATTCTCACCTGTTTTGCTTCCTTGTTTTGTTTTGCTCTGTATTGTGTGTGTGTGTGTGTGTGTGTGTGTGTGTGTGTGTGTGTGTGTGTGCTGATTCTTATCATTGTGATCCAGATTAATGAATGACCCAAGAACTGCTGCAAACAGTGGGACTCTGTAGAGTCACTACATTTTATCAGAGACGCAAGGTGAGGACGCCACCACTGCCCAGCAGGAAAAGGGTTTTAAAGGCATGCATTCACCTACAGGTACAGAGCATGGACTTAGATGTTAGAAGAGAAAAATGACTGAATCTGATGGCCATACTGAACATGGATCTTTTAGAACAGTTACAAGAGGTTCGTACTTAACCTCTTCCAATGCTGCCTAAGGCTGGCTTGTTGAAATGTTTCCATTCCTCGATATACCACTCCATAATGATGGCCTCAGTAGAAACAGAGGTGAGTTCACCATCATCTGCATGGAACAGAGGCCTACTGGAAATAGCAGTAAAAGTTCAAGCATGCAACTGGCACAACCCTTCTGCAAAGAAACCTACCCTGACAGATGCAACTAGAGATCAGGTGATAATGCTTAATTGCCGAAAGACTATACTGAACGGAGGCCATAATGAGTGCAGGATTGGGATTAAACTTGGGGTACCTTTTTCTTCATCTGAAAATTATTTAATTATTACCACTCTGCCTTGACTCCACTAGACTAAGTCATGGAACTTTTCATCATGGTACCTATCCCATATCCATCAATCAAAGACTCAGAAATAGGCCTCAACCTCAGCAGCACTAGGGTCAGAGACTTTGGACAACAGATAAAGATTTCCAGGTATATCTGTCTCTACAATTAATTATCTCTTCTCTAGAGCAGTGGCTCTCATCCCTCTCACTCAAGGGATGCTCGACAGTGTTTGAAGGCACATTTTATTGTCACTACTGAGAAATCACTGCTGCTATTTAAAAGGGACAAATCAGGATGCTTTTACAAATCCTGTAACATACAAGCTGTCACTCTGCTTGTAAAAAATGAGCTAGTTTCTTCTGAAGCTGACAATGTCCAAGTCTAAGACTTTACGACAAGCCTAGATTTCCTAAACTATTTCCAAAAGGACGGGGTTTTCAAGGTGTAGTGGGAAGTTGGAGAGGCCCACTCAGGAATACCCAACCAAACTGCCAAGAATTTATCCCCATCTAACTTTCTCAATTCATGACATCATCTATGAGACTGTTCCTTGTTTATACATACATGTAATATGTGTTCCTGCCATACCTGATCAGTTTTATATACTATTCCTCTTGTAACAGCAGAGCCAGTTACAAGGGAGAAAGGTCAGGAATTGCCTTCAAAATACTAGTGTCTGCTTTGCACAAGGCATATAACTCCACTGTCTCAGTTACTATTCTTTCACCGTGAGAAGACACTATGACCAACATAACTTATAAAACATTTCATTGGGGGCTTGAGTATTAATCCATGACCATCACGATGGGGAGCATGACAACTCGCAGTCAGTAGCTGAGAGTTCACACCTGATCCGCAAGATGGAGGCAGAAAGAGCAACTGGGTCTGGTCTAGCTATTTATTTATTTATTTATTTATTTATTGTACTTATTCTTTTTTTAAAATTTATTTATTTATTTATTTATTTATTTAAGATTTCTGTCTCTTCCCCACCGCCGCCTCCCCTTTCCCTCCCCCTCCCTCAATCAAGTCCCCCTCGTCAGCCCAAAGAGCAATCAGGGTTCACTGCCCTGTGGGAAGTCCAAGGACCACCCACCTCCATCCAGGTCTAGTAAGGTGAGCATCCACGAAACTGCCTAGGCTCCCACGAAACCAATAGGTACAGTAGGATCAAAAATCCATTGCCATTGTTCTTGAGTTCTCAGTAGTCCTCATTGTCCATTATGTTCAGCGAGACTGGTTTTAACCCAGGCTTTTTCAGACCCAGGCCAGCTGGCCTTGGTGAGATCCCGATAGAACATCCCCATTGTCTCAGTGTATGGGTGCTAAACCAAGACCAGGTGAAAGATCTAAATAGACCTGTTAGTCGCGGAGAGAGCACAAGCAAGGAACTCAGGACCGCGAGTGGTCTAGCATTTTAAAACCTCAAAGCCCACCTCCTGTGACACACCTCCTCCAACAAGACCACACCTCCTAAATGGTTCCACCAACTGGAAACCAAACACTCAAATATAAGAGCCTACTGCACCATTCTTTGAACCACCACATACTGGGCTTCCCTTTCAAAGCCTTACAATAACTTAAAGATAGATATCTGCCCGATACCCATTCTAGTCATCTGATTAGTGCAGATAATTTCTCTCTTTTTTAAAATAAATACGCTTTGCCCATTATGCCTCTGCTGGATAGTTTTATGTCAAATTGACACAAGATAACATCATCAGTAAAGAGGGAACCTCAATTAAGAAAATGCCTCCACAAGATTGGACTGTAGGCAAGCCTGTAGGTCATTTTCTTAATTAGTGGTTGATGGGGGACGGTCCAGCCCATTGTGGGTACTGCCATCCCTGGGCTGATGGTCCTGGGTTCTATAAGAAAACAGACTGAACAAACCACAAGGAGCAAATCAGTAAGCAGCACCCCTCCATGGCCTCTGCATCAGCTCCTGCCTCCAGGTGTCTGCACTGCTTGAGTTCCTGTCCTGACTTCCTTTGATGACGAACTGTGAAAGTATATGCCAAATAAACCTTTTTCTTCCCAACTTGCTTTTTGATCATGATGCTTCATCACAACAATACTAACCCTAAGACAGCCTGTCTCTTGACTAGGGATAAGACGATAGTCCTTTATATTTTAAGGGATTCCATATGTATCACCCAAGTTTGTTACTTCTTTCACATCATAGCTCTAGAAGGATACTTGCTTCCAGGCCTGCTCCAATGCTCTTTCTTCACCTCCCGACACTCTCGACTTGTATTATCCAAATCTTGAAGATATAAATTTTCTAACAGTCATCTCTGACCAATAAGAACACTGAGTATAGAAAACAAAGTAACTCATCACCTTCCCTGGTTATTAGTATAATCATCTAAACCAGTGACTCTCAACCTGTGGGTCTTGATCTCCAAGGACCATTGAAAACAGAGATATTTACATTACGATTCATAGCACTCGCAACACTACAGTTACAAAGTAGCAATGAAAATAATTTTATGGTTGGGGGTCATCATAACACTGGGAACTGTAATAAAGGTCGCAGCATTAGGAAAGTTGAGAACCACTGACCTAAGCTCAGGCGTTTACTGTGTGCTGAGAAATGAAGTCAGTGGTGTGTATATATCCTGTCAACTTTACAGGCAACGTATTGCTCTCTCCATTTTACAAATGAGTCAGTAGTTGCTCAGGCTCACTCTCTTTGACATTTCAGACAGTCAAGTCAAACTTAGCCACACTGGAACTATCGGCAGCACTAATTGCCTCACCACAGTTTCCCTCATGGTGTTCCCCATCTAGCAGAGGGCCAGGCACGTACATTGAAATCTCTTCAGATCAACTCAGGCTGATGAGCTCTCCTTGATCCTCACCCACAGGGTGCACGCAGATGCCCCACTGAGAACTCTAATGCACCTTTCTGAAAGCCTCCTCAAGGGCTGGGTGAGCACGTGACTCAGTGAGGCACCGTCTTATGAATAGTAATGAAATCCAATCAGGAGCAGAGGCCTGGGATTTTAATTGAGCTATCCTTTAAAGGACTGCTTTTCTCGGTGTCAAGGTCACGTTCTCCTAGCTAACGCAAGTTATTTTATGTGCAGAGCAGAGATAATAGACACTAGAGACACATTGGGGACAAGTGGCATACGGCATGGAAGAAAGGAGGAAATATACGAAAAGCAATCATTGAAGTATACACTATAGACCTTCCCATTGATAATTGATTTAAATTATTAAAGCACATAAGAGGTTATTAACTAGAGAGAGTATAAATTACTTTTTTTTTTTTTTTGCTGAGCATGACTTTTCAAAGTCTCCCAAACTTCTGTTTAAAAAAAAAAGCTTCAAATTTAAAGTCTTTAGAAAAAAAAAATACCTTTAAAAACTTATCACCAGAGTGGATGGATGAGGAGAGAGCAGATGCCTCATGAATTTGCGATCATGTTACCTGCCATGAGAGTATAAAACGTGAACCGGTATTTAAATAATGCTAATGGCACTCAATGGGTGACTGGCAGTGCCCTGGTCTGCCAAGCCAGGATTGTAAGCCCCCCACCAGGACCGGGGGGGGGGCAGAGCATACCAGAGGAGTAAGGCCGGCAGCTGAGAACAGGCCCTCTCAACTCTGATGAGCCATCCAGAAGCAGCGCAGACCTGTGAGGACAAAATGGAGCTCAGGGGAGAGAAGCTGGCCTCACCATGCCCACTGCTGTGAGGTGCTGGAGAAGAAGGGAGCAGTCTCATCAACCCCGGGAGACCTCAGGACGAGGCTGAGGCCTGAGGAAAATGAGTGACATCCCCCATCCTCCTCATGACTGATTGCTGATTTATACCCCTGCTCTGGGGCCCTTCCTGACTTTTCTGCAAATAGCCCTGATGAGCCCGCTCTTATCTAATGCAGCCCCAATCTTCCGGGGTTTTGCATTAGCATTTTTAGGATGTACTGTTCCGGCAAGAGACCTTCTATCTAGTAAGGCCAATTATCTCCTTAGATTCCTACTTCTATCTTTATTCATTAACTCCGGATTCCTCTCTCAGAAATGAGCTCATTTGGGCTGCTAGCCTCTTCCTTGAATGACTTTCCTCCTCGTGGCCTAAATCCAGGATCTTTCTTTGCCCAGCCTCCCTCTAGGCATGCTCCCTTGCCCTGTGCTTCCCCACCTCCGCCCTTTATTCCCTGGTGGCATCCCCAACTGCAACATTAAGGTGGCAACGGAATCTGCCCTTCACTACAAAGCCCAGGACAAGTCTTTATTTCTCCTGGCCTCCAATGTTGCCAGAAACGCAACAATTCTTTTAAAGAAGGTTAAGTTGTATCAGTCATTACATGGACTAAATACCAAGAAATGCACATGCACCTGTGTGAGCGCACACACACACACACACACACATGCATAAACATTTTCATGCTTATTATCAATTATCTTCGAAGCTTTTTAAGAGATATCAACTTTTAAGTCACATTATTAAACTTTTCTCTGTGTGTGTGTGCGCATGTGTGCCTGCGCATGTGTGCCTGCGCATGTGTGCCTGCTCTGGTCATGCTGGAGATTGTACCTAGGGCCTTACACATGTTACAAGAGCACTTAGTCACCGAGCTGCAGCTCAGTCCTCTTCACCGTATTTAGTTGTCTTGTTTGCTCCTTTCTTTCTTTCTTTCTTTCTTTCTTTCTTTCTTTCTTTCTTTCTTTCTTTCTTTCTTTCTTTCTTTCTCCCTTCCTCCAAGTCTGATCAGATTTTCATGTGATATAAGCTGCCTTGCTCAGGATCTGAATCGAGATAACAGCCAATAAAACTCTCCCCTTCCTCAAATCAGAATTTTTATCGAGCAGAAAAACAGGAAGCCTTTTTCTGCTGGCGCATTAGCGGTCTTCCACATAGAGGAGACTGGCCTGCAGAAATGCATAATAAAACCGGTCAGATAGAAGGGACAGTCGGCCAGACAAAGAGTGAGAATGGTAATGGGATCTGAGACTCCGGTTCCAGTGGCTCTCCTCTCCTTCCTGTAATTAGAGTGTTAGTCTCTGGCTTGATTGTGTGACCTTATTAGAGTCTTCCAATAAATTCACTCCTTATTCAAACTCTGTTTTCTTCATTTACTGCTGCTTGTATCCAAAGGACTCCTGAATAACAGAGAAATTGGTGCTTGAAAGAATGTGTGCTCCTAAATTTTAACAGCACTTATCTATGGAATTTTTTCTTTTCTTATCTGCATTTACTACTGCTTTAAAATTAATCTGGAATATTTAAATAATTTCGTGAAAGTGTACTCTTTTTGTCATGATGATTTGTCTACTGATTTGATTAAAATAGAAATACTGATCAGATCAAAGGAATAATGAATGTAATTGGAAAGAAATTCAGTAGATATGAGCCTTTTGACTACAACTAGGTCAGGATCATAAGTTTGTATGTTTTGCAAATATTTATTGAGTTCCAAGCGCACCCAGGCTCTGGTCATGTAAGACTGAACAAATGTGGACATGCTATCTGCTGAGCTTGTAAGCTAAAAGTGATAAAATTATCCCACTAGCCACCTCATTAAATTTAAGGTTGTTACTATAACGAATGTTATGAAGAGAAGAAATTTGGAAACAAAGAGACATGACCTAGCTAGAAAACTCATGAATACTGAGTATATAAAGTAATAAAATCTGGAAATAAGTAAGAGAATAAAAAGGAAGACAAAAAGAGAACATTCCTGGTAATAGAGACTGTGTATTAAAGGCTCACGCCAGTAAGGAATATGGGGGACCTGGAAAAATATATAAAATCTGGTGTCACTGACATGAATGGAGCAAGAAAAAGACAGCAGGAGTGGAGTATTTTCTTAAAGACAAACCTCTTCGCTGATACAAATAATCCCAATCAGAAAGAATCAGAGCAAATTAAAGATGCTCGCATTTAATGAAGTGCTCCCAGTTGGCCCTGGGAAAACATGGAGAGGGGAAGAGAGAGATAAGGGGAGACCATGGAAAACCTGGAGATCCCATGTTCATTCACTCCTATGGGAGTGGTCCTGACCTTCCCTGAGTAGGAGTCACCATTTGGCAGGCTTTTTCAGAGGTGGAGTTTAGATTAGGGCAACTCCCAGAGAAGGGAGCTTATGCAAGGAGCTGGGGTGAAGCCCCCAGCCAAACAATCTGGACTTTTTGTATAAAAGGGTGTTAGGGAGCTGAGGTTTGCTTCTGACCAAACATGTGAGAAGCTGGAAATGTCAAACCAAATTTGTGAATGAAGGCAGACTTGGAGATGTTTCCTCAGGCCATGGAAGGGTTCCTTAGGGGACCTGTGCACTAACTTGGTGTTTCTGTGTTTGATTTGAGAAGAGGTGGGTTATGGTAGTTAATCTTGCTTGCCAACCTGGTGAGATTTGGAATCCCCATGAGCCCAAATCTCTAGGCATATCTTTAGGGGAATCTCTAAAGTAAGCTCATAGAGGCAAGAAATGCAAATGCAGATGGTACCATTCATCAAAAGCATCCATCTCCCTGTGCTCTTTCCTGCCTGTGGATGCAATGTGACCAACCACTTCAGGGCCCTACTACTGGACCTTGCCCCACCATTCTGGATTGGATCCTTTAGAATTATAAGCCAGAATAAACCCTTCCATCCTTAATTGTTTTTGTCGGGGAGTTTTCTCACACCAATGAGATAAGTAACTAATAGAGCAAGGAGATGTGATTACCATTGTATCTAATAAACATCACTCTGAATGTAGTATAGAGACCAGACTTGAGAAGATCTATTGAAGGCAGAGCTTCGTTAATAACAGGAGTCCTTGGTCATCAGCAGGGTGAGAAATGATAGTTGCACACCCTAGAACAGTTGTGATGAAGATGGAAAAGAGTCAGAAAGATATTTAAAGTAGCTAGTCTACTAGCTACTACTATTAGTAGGCTTCTTTCAGTAAAATTAATTTCTATCAGACACAAAAATTCCTTTTTCATATACAGAGGAGTTTGAATCTATAAAAAGATGACATGGTCAATCATAATTGAGTTACATTTTGTTGAGTCTTGTTTCTATCAGAAGTAATTAAAGAAAAGTTAACAACAGAGTTAGGATTCAAGGTATGTACTAAAAAAAATGGCCCCAGTCCTGTGAAAAGGAAAAATAAACTGTGCAATTAAGCAGTAAATAGGAGGCATTCTCAAATTGGGCAAATTATTATGTTTATTTTACCAAGGAGTTAAGTAAAGGAATTAACAATATTTATAGAAAGCTAGGAGATAAGAAGAACCACGGAGCTAACAACTATATTAGAACCTAGACAACATGCTATGTAGGAAATGCTACTTTTCTTCCCTCATTTTCCTTTCCTCCACATGATTAAGATTTATGAGATACATCATTGCTTCAACAAACTACATCCAGTAGAAATGGGTGCTTTCTGATGTAATGTATACCATGAGACCAAGGGAAGGAAGAATGTACCTATGAAAGAAATCCAAAGACAGCTCAGCCCTTGAGCAGTATAAAAATATAGCTAGATAACTGATATTCACTAAATATATACTCTGTTTATGAAATGGCTCTAGAATCTTAGTGGAGGGATTAGAGAGATAGCTCAATGGGAAAGAGTTCTTGCTGCTCTTTGGAAGAATCAGAGTTCAGTTCCCAGCATCCATAACAGACAGCATATCAACAGCTGTAACTTTAAGCCCCTCTTCTGCTTATCACTCTCTTATACATCACTCAATAGCAATCTTCTTTATATGATTTACCATTTAATATTTGTCTAACATATATATTAATTTATATTCTTTTTTCCTGGCTGGTATATCATCTCCATAACCCCAGAGGCCTTATCTATCATGCGCACTGTGTTATCCTCAGTAGTAAGAGGATACACCTAGGGCTCACTTTGAAAAACAAATCAATGAATAAAATAACATTTCTAGTACAACTGATTATTACTGACCTACGGACACATGCACACATACACACAGACATACAGATATGAAAATTTTAAAAACTCATCTTGAAGAAAAGAGTCTTAGTGGATACAGAAGGAGGTTTAAGTCTCTAGTAAAACTAGAGAAACTGAGTCAAAATCTGGTTTTGGAAGCATTTAATAAAGATGTGAATGAATAGCACAAGGGAAGAAAACAATGTATCACTTAGAAGGATGTGAACAATTCTCAGAAATATAGGATGCTTGCTAGTCTACTATTCAGAGATGAGAAATTCTCTGACCTAGAATGACTATTAATTAGAAGATTTACTGGAAAAAGGGGTAGTGAGCTAGGGTTATGGCTCAATGGTAGAATTCTTTAGTAGAAGAGACTCTGAGTTCTCAATCTACGAGTCAGGAGCTCTTTGGGCATGGGGGGCAGTCTCATATTAGATATTCTGTGTATCAGATAATTACAATTGATAACAGTAGTAAAATAACAGTCATGAAGTATATACAAAATAATTTTATGGTTGGGGGTCACCACAACATGAACTATATTAAAAGGTCACAGCATTAGGAAGGTTGAGGACCACTGCTGGAGAAAATGTGTGGTGGAGTGGGAGTTTGATTAGAGCCATGCAGGGCAAAAATATTTTGACATTTGAAGAGCAAAGGAACAAGCACAGCTTTGCCAGGTAGAAAATGAATATCTGCAAAATGGGAAAAAAAAGAGAAAAGTAAATTATGTTTGAGAAATATGATTTTTGGGTTATTACAAAGACCATGTAAGCAGGCAAAAATCAATTGTGCTGGAAATGTTATTTTATTCATTGATTTGTTTTTCAAATTGAGCACTAGGTGTTGGGTACCACTCTTAGCACTGAGATACACAGTATGCATGATAGATAAGGACCCTGGGGTTATGGAGATGCTATTCCAGCCAGGCAAAAGAATATAAATAAACATATATGTTAGGCAAACATCAAATGGTGAATTATACAAAGAGGATTGCTATTGAGTGGTGTCTGAGAGAATGATAATATGATAACTTGTAGGATTTTTAAAGAAAATCTCAACAAGGATGGTTCTGAGCTCAGATGAGACATAAGTACTGATAATGTTCTTGCTTCATATTATGAAGAAAACTCGATTTTATAGAAGAGAAATCCATCCCCTGAAATGGGTGTTTTTCTAGAATAATGTGTTTGGGAAATAAATGAAGATCAAGGCAGCTAGAGCACTGTGATAAAATCCCCCACAAAGTACATTCTTCTTCTTCTTCTTCTTCTTCTTCTTCTTCTTCTTCTTCTTCTTCTTCTTCTTCTTCTTCTTCTTCTTCTTCTTCTTCTTCTTCTTCTTCTTCTTCCTCTTCCTCTTCCTCTTCTTCCTCCTCCATCTTCTTCTTTTATTTTTTTAATTTTTTTTTGAGACAGGGTTTCTCTGTAGCTTTGGAGCCTGTCCTGGAACTAGCTCTTGTAGACCAGGCTGGTCTCGAACTCACAGAGATCCGCCTGCATGGGTTATGAGGTACTGAACTCAGGAGGGACAAACACGGCACTGACTAAGCTATCTCCTCAACCCAATTTCTTTTTAAGGTAGCAAAGATGTTGCATGTGTTTAATATACCAGTGCCAGTAACCTTATTGAAAGAGCAGCATCAGAGAAAGGCAAGGAGAGGAGAACATAAAGGCTTTGGAAAAGCAGGAAGGAACAGAATCTCCAGAATAAGAGAAAGAGGTTGTCAATCAGCAAGCACCTCAGAAATCTGTACTCCCACCCCAGACATCTACCATTTCTGTGACTTTATTGCTAAGGCTTCTGACATCACTGTTGAAATATTTCCCAACATTTATTTCCTCAAGGTTGAGTTTTCTCAACTTCCCTAAAAACTTCAACTCTTTCATACATTTTGTCATGCTGTGTTGACCCCCTTCCCACCAACCATAAAATCATTTCAATGTTACTTTGTAATTATAATTTTGATGTGGGAGTTATGATTCTTAATGTAAATATCTGATATACAGCATATCTGACGTGAGACCTCTGTAAAAGAGTCATTATAGCTCCCAAAGGGGTTGTGACCCACAGGTTGAGAAACACTGATTTAGTGGTTTAAATTTGAGCTTGAGCCTCTTCCTGTTTTATTTTTGTTCTAAGTGCCAGGTGCTTTCCTAATTTCAGACATACAGAAAGAAAGCAAATATATGTTGAACATGTGTTGAATGAGACTCCAAATGGTGTAACTTAAATCACAATAAGACCATTAGCGCTTATTTGAACATTTGATTTAATCATAGACAGTGTTAAGGAGCTAGACATAACTAGCAAAAAATAGACAACGTCAATGACACAATTTTTTTTTCTTATTTTAAATTTGACTTAGATTGACAGAGAATAAGGTTGGGGCCAGATGGATGTGGGAGTTGGGGAAAGAGAGCTCTCTCTGCAAGTCACCAGTCAAAAAAGAATGATTGCCATCTTACATGTAATCCTGTTTAATTCTTGACAGGAACTAATTGTACATGTAACCCCAGCTTATCTACCCAGAGTACTGAGTCTAAACTTTGCAGGATAAATTTTAGCATATCTTCTATTACCTGAATATATTCCACTCTGGTCGTTGTCTGTATCCTTGAGGCAAATACAGCTCATGTCATCATGTCTCCTAATAACAGCCTGACTCCATCTCTTGCATATGATGCTGGTTTCCACATCTCTTCTCTGAAATGCACTACCTCTTCCTCTTTTGTTACACAGCATTTCTGCTTTTTGATTAAAATTCAAGTCATAACTACTCCAAGAAACCATCCCAATGGGAAAAATATTACTTGTTTATTACTATAATCTCTCTCTCTCTCTCTCTCTCTTTCTTTCTCTCTGTGTGTATGTGTGTGTTTATATGTTGTGGAATATTTGTTTACACTGTGTGAAAGATGTGTCACTGTGATTAGTTTAACAATAAAAAGCTAAATAGCCAATAGTTAAGCAGGAGGTCTAGGTGGGACTTCTGGGGACAGAGAGGATTGGAGAAAAAGAAAGCAGAGTCACCAGCCAGATGGAAAGGAAGCAGGATGGGTAGTACAGAGTAAAGGTAATCAAGTCATGTAAAAGAGCATAAATTAGAAGATATGGGTTAACTTAAGTTATGAGAAATAGGAACAAGCCTAAACTAAAGCCAAACTTTCATAATTAATAATGTGAGCTGATGGCCCAAGAAAAATCTGCCTACATTTATTTATGCATATATGTATCTGTGTGGAGAGAGAGAGAGAGAGAGAGAGAGAGAGAGAGAGAGAGAGAGAGTGAGAGAGAGCGCAGAGAGTCAGTCATTAGTCAGCTGTAAAGTCACACTTCATTGATTTGAGTCTGGAGAGCGGGAAGAAGGTGGGGAAATGGGGAAGGATAAAGAGGGAGAAGGAAATGGGATGGACAGTTATCCTTTGACCCAGTAGACAAGAGTTTGGCTCTAGCATGGAAAATTTCTGCTACACTACCCTCAACAGTGCCTAAGCAAGACAGAAGACTCCCTATAACCCAATTCAATTCTTGCAACTACCATAGCAAGCACCTCAGAGTTCGTAAGAGGTGAATACTGCCTATGTATTTCTCACAACTTTACAGGCTGCAAGTCAGAGAGTCCATAAATTTGGGAAGCTGCTTTCAGACCTGTAGACAATATTCTCTAGCCCTATTCTTTGGCAAGGAGTGAATGGATCCCTTTGAGACCATGTTGATAATGGTTTCAACCTCATTCACAAAGACGGGGTACTTAAGGCTTAATATTTTCCCAGAGGAGCCACCTCCTCAAACCACTGCATTGGAGACTAAGCTGCCACACACAGCTTTTTTTTTT
>NW_026067922.1:2498356-2508796 GCF_014885135.2 Alexandromys fortis
CTATTCTAATTTTTCTTTCACCAGGTATATTTTTGAAACCACCCTGTCTACTGCATCAGGGCGAAACAATATGATCTGCACTTAGAAATACAGAGCAAAGGCGGCTCAGTGGAGCAACTCAGACTTTCTGAAATGTGCCCACAGATGAGTGGTCTTGAGGGACCCACTCTTTCTTCCCAGACCTTCTAGTTTCTAAAACTAACCATTTTAATCAGTGGTCCCTGAGGTTCTTCCAGCTCTGTCAGACCATGAGACAAAGGTGGTGAATGCAAGCCTTGCTTTACCACTGTCCTTTGATCAAAGCGGCTAGCCACTCTCTTTCCTGACACCCTTGCTTCCTGGAACATAATTGAAATAATGCGGGTGACATATCTGCTTTCACTCCCCCAAGCAGGAGGGGAAGTCATCAGCTCTCATCATTTAACCTTTCAACAAATAGCTCTGCTTGCTGCAGCCAGCGGCAGAATAAATAATTATAATAAAATGTCTTCATAGAAAGCTGAACAGAGAAGAGTCAAGCTAGTAAATTAGAAAATATCCATGCGCCCATATGGTACCTAGAAATCATGTTCGCATTAGTGGAGTAGCTTTTAGTTAGTAAAAATGGAAATCAATTTACCAAACATCACGTTCAGGCTGGAAGCAGAGTGGTCCTAATATCCAGTCGAGTAGCATCTTTCTTGTGGGGGGCCAGTTTAAGAAGCCAAACATGCCCCAAACACTACGTGAAAGTCGGCTTTGTTGTTAGCCACAGCAAATGCCCCCTGGCAATCCTCACTGGCATCTGCCTTGGCAATAGAATTGGCTGCCTCTTCCTATTTGTCTCTTTGCTCCTATAGGCATAATGTGAGTATTTGTTATACTAAAGGGTTTGCTTTGCTCGCTTGGTATTAGACTTGGGGATCAGACATGAAATAATTATTCAGCCCGGAGCAGCTCTTCTCTCGCACTTCCGTTTCTAAGCCAGCAGCCAGTTTCTGCAGGGATCTGCATTACCGGAGGAAAAGCCACCCACGGCCCGACTGGAGTCTGCGCTGATTGAGAGAAGCCCATTAAACCCTTTATTTGTGTTACCTTGAAAAGAAAAGGAAATTTCTCCAGTTTTGGCCCGAATGACTGGGCCCCATGAATGCAGCAAATGTCCCTTCTATTAGTATCTGTGAGACTCCCTTTATAATGCGTTCCTCTGATAGGGCCGACTTTCATCTATGACCTCAAAAGTTACACCCGTCTAAGTGGTGTCTATGTGTTCAATGACGCACCATCTGTATTTCAAGAAGGCCAAGTATACTGCCTTTGGAGATCTCAGTGTCCGTGGCACGTGCTTGGTATTCCTCCTGTTTACTAATTGCTGCTTTTAAGATTTCTTCAGAAAAGGAAGCTGGAGAGACGACATTAGTGGCACAGCCTAGACTTCTCTTGCAGAAAACTTTAACTCAGGCCCCAGCGGCTATGTCAGGGGACACACAATTGCATATAGTCTAGGCCCAGTGAAATCTGCTGTCTTTGCCCTCTGTGAGCAGACACACACACATACACATACACACATACTCACATACATGCACATACACACCACTTAAAAGAAATAAATCTCTTAAAGAAAAACTTGCTAAAAGGATGAAATTCAAAATTCTCTACCACCGAACCGATTTGCAGTTTCTGAGGATGCCACATGGCACATTTTCTATTTATGAAAATCTTTCACGTGTGTGTGTCAGCCCAAAGTCTCAGAATTGTGTATTCCTCTATCCAGGCCAAATGGCTTCTGCAGTGTATTTAACATCTGAAGATGTAGACGGCCCAGATAGTCACTTTCAAACATTCCTCAGCTATGTAATGAGCAACCATGAGCTAGGCCCATGGGGAAATGGTATTTGCCTCTCTAGAGACCACAGGACAGTAAGAAAGTCAAAATTTAACATACACAAGTAGTAAAACAACACAGCAAGGACATCTGCGGGAGGCAAAGAAGAGAGCGATGTAAGCACATGACAAATCACTTGTTTTAAGTGAGCAAGGCCACTCTGTGGTGACTTTCCACAGCACATGCGAAGCTGTCCTCAATCTCGTGTTGTCTTCTTAGCTCTTTCTGCAGAGTCTGGCCATCATCACTGAATCAGTAGTACGTACAAAATGTGTCACATTCTATATACGATGTAGCATGCCACACAAAGGTACATGCACTGAAGGCTTAGTCACCAGTTGCTTGCATGACGGAAAGTTCATAGGAACTTCAGGAAGTGATACTGTTGAAGAAAGATCACCAGGCTATCCCTTCAAAATGGTGTTGGTGCTCTGGCGGCCCTCTGTTCTTTCTCTTTCTGTTTTATTGGTGATCATAGCGTAAGAGCTTTACCCTGGTGCCTATTCCTTGACAGAGTACCAAAAACTGCAGAGCCACACATGATAGACTAAGGCCTCTGAAAATGTAAGAAAACATAAATCTTTCTTCCCTCAACTTCTTTTTTTCCATTATTTTGTCACAAGAGAGACAGGTGAATAAATGTTATGTGATTAAATACATTTTATCTATTTTACCTAGACACACACAAAGACTTAGTAGATTAAAGAAGCAAAAGCAAAGAAAAAGAAACATTGCCCCTAGTGAGTTTATATTATATATGGAAAAAATTGATGTAAAAAGAACGTTATAGGACAAGCTATAAATGGCCAGAGTGAAGGGGAGAGAGTGTGTTCTAAACACTGCTTTGTCCATCACTACCTTCAGATACATCAGCGAAGGTTTCACTGTCAAAGGTCATTAATGGTAACTTGCCAACAAGATTATTTCCTTTAAGCTTTCCAGCTTTTACAGCCCCTGAGCAATTGAAGAACCAGAATCAAGAGCCTTCTCTCAGGAAGAAAAGACGAAACTCCTAAGAACTGAGGTGTATACTCACTGTATAGTGACAAGTCAGTAGCGTCTATAGCAGGTTTCATAGTCACACTCTCAACACCCACATCATAGCTCTTCCACTTACTGCCTATGTGGCTTTAGACAGTCTCTTGTTTCTTCGCCTTGCTACCATGTTTGGCTTCTCATTTCTCCGATGGGCAAAATTATACTTACTTAAAACATTTTAGCACAGTTATTAGATCATACTGAGCTAATATATAAAATCTCTTTCCAAAATATAGTGCATACTCTAACACAGGCCCTTTCCTTCTCTTCCAACTCAGGGGAACTGTAGCCACTTGAAAGATAATGGAATCCAGCGAAAAGAGGCAAACTTTCCAGCCAGTGTGCATTCCTATCGAGAGATACCAATACTCAGAACTGAGCCACTACAGTTACCAAGAAAGTAAATATATTTTAGAAATGGAGCACTTATGATTTCATGAGATTCTGTTTATTTCTATACCGAAATAATGAATAGCACCAGTGGACGTTGCCCTGATCCCATACAGACACCAGAGTAAGAAAGATGGGTGTTTCCCAGCTCAGTCACCTTCCCGTATGCCTTTGAGCACTCTGATTCTTTTCTATTGCTGTGCTCTCTGCTCTTCCTTTCCCTGGGAAGGGTTTCTGATGGATTTCCCTGTACTTAGTAACCAAGAAGATGCTAGGTTTTGCTTTTGTGGTTCATTTGCCAAATTCTGTTTTCCAATTCTCAAGAAGCTTTTCAAAACAGCAAAGCTCCTCTTTCAAACTTAAGTCCAGGTGGAACACAAACCACATAATCTGTGTGAAAGAGCAGGAGACACTGGTTTCTTCCAAAGTTCTCCAAACAAAGTTAGTGGGTGCAAAGTAAAGAGGACAAGACGTAACATGTAAAAACTCAAATAAAGGATTTGTTACCAGATGCATAGAAAATTAAACTCTGAGGAGAAGAATAAAAAAGAAACCTGAAATGTAGAAGAAATAGAGACAGAAATTAGTGAGAGAGAAGGGAGAACATGAATCAACTCAGTAAGCACAATTGTGTAAGTTCTGCTCAAAAAAATGAATCTGGGGCTATTTGAAAAACCAATATCTGTGAGATATCTTTCAATGGAGTCTGAGCTGCAGGGATCAGGTTTCTACACAAGTACCTGGGCCTGATCTCCTGCAGCTTTAATCTGCGTGGAGCAGTCATATGAAAAAGGACAGCTTCATCTCCTGGCCTTTTGACTGAACCTCATCTCTGCTCATATCAGGAAGGCTCAGCATACTTCCCTGGGCAGGCACAAATTTACCCCTTGCCCAAGTTCATGCTTTGTGTGTCTTTGAATGCTCTGCAAACAGATGCAGAACTAGCCAGGTCCTGACTTTCAAGGTTCTTAAGATGGAAGAAGACGGCGGACTAATAGCAGAGCGTAACTGTAGTAAAAGTCTCTTCGAATTCCAGTCTCAGAATTTAAGGGTGTGGTACCAGAATGCTTACTTGCTCTTCATCTCAGTTTTATAGACAAAGGAAAAAAAACATGGTGGAAGCAGCTGCTTGGAGTTATATAGTAGGGAATAGATATTAACATGTCATACGCAAACTACCGAATCTCATTCTGCAAACAATAAGAGTGAATGACTCTCTTAAGGTCATTCAACTCCTTTTGTTGTTTGAGAATGATAGCTGGGTCCATTCCTACAGTTCATTCAAATAGTCAGATTCACTACAATGCTTTCTTAAGAAAAGAGTCAAGAAGATAGACAAACATGCTCGTTCGTGTACACATGTGCACACCACACACACACACACAGACAGAGAGAGAAAGAGAGAGAGAGAGAGAGAGAGAGAGAGAGAGAGAGAGAGAGAGAGAGAGAGAGAAACACACTAACAGACACGAAGAAAAAATCTCCTTTCTGATTATTCCAGGGCCCTGGTTATACAGTATAGAAGCCTGCATGGAATCCACAGAGACAACATTTTATTTATCAGCAAGAAAACCCCCACACTAGGACTTGGAGGCACTGTTGCTCTGAAGGTGGAAGCAATGGGATTCAAAAAGTCTGCCTGGGGCTCAAATCTCCCTGTAATTTAGCTTTTGTTGACTCAAGCGGATGAATACTTTGAAGAATATTACCTCCCATTTTAGGTGAGCAAAAATGCCCCAGGTTTAGAACAATAGGAGATGCATCCAGGGGTCTTCTTGGTCACCTCTCTTTTACAAGGAGTAGACAAAGGAACACAGGATTTTCTTATAAGAGATAAGTGTCGCTGCTCTGGATATTGAAAAGTTGAGGACTTGGGGCTTTCATTCTAAAGCAGAAGAATGATGTCTTCCAAAAAGTACCAAATACTCTCCTCCAATTCCTTTGATTTCCAGAGACCAACCACTTTGCTTCCTCCTTCTAATTCCTCTGCCTAAAAGCTCATCTTAAATGATAGCACCAAACCCCCAATCTAGGCAACTAGGGTTTCTAAAAAGACCCATGGCACTGTCTCAACTTAAACACCAAAGACATCATTTTTGAAACTTGTTTTGTGCAACATGGTTCAATTGAAGTCCCCTTAGTTTAGAAATCAGGAGACCAGAGTTTACTCATGGCATCTCTACTACTGCTAGCTTGTGGGTGACTTCTTTTGACATCTTTTCAGTTTTCTGGGATAAACGAGTCACCCTTTAGGGGAGATGAAGATAAATATCCCAGATGATTTCCAGCTCCACGGCTCTCTGATCAAGTGAGCCTGTGATGACCGCAACTAAAGCAGAAAGCAATAAGACATATTAGCAGAGATGCTGCAGTCTCCAGTACTGTGTTTAAAGCTATTTCACATTCAGAGATCATTGGCTGGTAACTTAACTCTGTGACAAATATGTGCTATTTGACAACTGAAGGCAATTACTCATAAAACTACACCATTACAGAAAGAAAAGAAAAGGGAGACTCACAATAAATCCATATGCTTTAAGAGTATTCACTTCTGTAAGGAAAAAATGAATCAAAATTATTTTTCCATTGGCCTCTGTCACAAAATAATAACTTGATTATGGGAATAAATCTTAAGAAATACTTTTATGACAAGTTGAGTACTGGAACCACAAACTTCAGACATATTTAATTTTTAGCCATTTCAGAATCTTCTCTAAGAAATTATTCCATAGAAAAGACTCCATATCTGAGACTCCATGCACTGACTAGCTTATACTCACACAGGGACATAACTATTAGGCAACCCGCTCCCAGACAGATGTTGGACTCCAAACACAATATCAATCTATGTAACACCAAGTGGTTCCAGTTTCATAAAAACAATACACGACAGCTTTAAAGTTATGCATAAAAGGGGTATTGAAAACATGAAGATCTTCAAAACGTGAGGGGAAGAGATACCTATTACCATTCCGTGAGCCGTCACTCAGTGGGCTTTCGCACGATGTCATTAACTATATACCATGCATTAGTTTTTAATAGGCTGTTTGAATCTTTCCAGATATTTGTCATCAAGGCATCAGTTTAGACCAGGGCAATCTATTCTGGGTGGCAATGGACGACTATGAAACAGATTCATATTTTAAATTTGATTCTTTGTTCTCAGCACTTCATTGGGAAAAGAGGAAATCTTAGCTCTTAACCATAGACTATATAGTTGCTGAATGATGGATGGGATGCTGCCATCTCTTGGAAATCAAGTACAAATGAAAATAGTTTTGGGGAAGTGAAGAAAAGTAGTTTTGCATCTTTATTGGCTGAAGGCAATAGAGTTAAGAAGCATAATTCTGCTCTTCTGGTTGTCAGAACAATCTGTAATTGCTGTTATTATTTTTTAGCATTTAATGCTTACAGTGCATATTGAAGCTATTCCCTGACAATAATACCATATTAAAAAGAATCCATCACATGGTTTCCTAGCTTAGCTTTCACATAGAAATATCTAAATTAGATTAACCCAGCATCTCCATATCAGAATTCTATACTGAATATTCTTCGATGCGTTCACAAGCTCTATATAGACCCCCACATTGAACATTGTATCGATGTTTTTCTCTTCCAAGATACCCAGTAGGCAAAATAAAATGGATAAATGTCTGGTTTCTCAGATTGGCTTTTGGTAGGATAAATAAAAACCTGAAGTTGATAAACCTATTGCTCAGCTACATAGTAGCCCCATAACTTTAACCTAAGCTGTCATACTTCCTCAATTTTTTTATCTGCAGTGAAAAGACAATAACCTTTATTTTACCTAACTTACACTGTTATTATGAGGATCAAATAAGACTTTCAATATGAAAATATTTTTCAAGAAGCAAAGTATTGTGCTTTGATCAAGGATTATCAAAGATGAAATAGAATTATTCTTTCTTCAGTCTCCAGAAAAACTTTGTTTAATAAGTCTAAAAAAAGGGGAATTTTATACTTAGCTTTGTTGATAAGTGGTTATTATTTTCTTCAAAGGTGAAAAATTGTTGATACCAATTCAAAAATAAAAAAAGAGTGTTACATAGGGACCATTAGCCATGTCTGCCAATACTGTCATGGCATTGCATCAACTCATAGTCTGTCAGTATAATTTTGACCGCTGAATAAAAAGCACATTCTGAAAGCCAAGAGGTGGACAGAATTATTCTGCCTCCTTGGCACTCTGTTATACCTACAATACATTTTCATAGCAGTTGTTACCATATTCAGAACCTCCAAAGCTTAGGGTCCTATTTGTTTTAAGGTTACTCTCTGCAGCAAAGCTAAACTCAGTACCCAAGGAATTATTTGTTCCATAAATAATTATTTTCTGTGCAAACTAAAATAGATTGGTAATCAGTCACTATATTGTATTTTATTTTCCAAAGAGTAAAGAGAAGTAAGTGAAAACAAAATATTAAGTGCAATCAACAAAATAGAAAAAAAAATACCCATTTTGAGAAGAATTTTGAAAAAGAAAAGGAATTGAGATTATGAAATAATATGTCATTTGAAGTTTCTTAAAATATAAAACTAGTGTGATTCAAAATTGTTGCACGAATTCCAACTGGTATTGATAATAAAAACACAGGGTCAGATGTAGGGGTTAATGTTGAAGATTAGAGAAGCAAAACACCAGCTACCAGAGAGGTCTTTTATTTCTGCCAGTGCTCAGACAGAGGGGTGATTCTGTCCTCAGACTGTACTGCTCCTCAGACTGCCTCATATAGCATCTATCTCCATCAAATCCCAGACTGCATTGAGCTTTTGTTTTTTTTTTCCCTCCTTATATTCCTCTCTATGCCCAGTCATATCACTCCTGTCTCCACCTCCCTAGTGCTGGAATTAAAGGCAAGTGACTCCTGAATATTGGGAATAAAGGATTGTACCACCACTACCTGGCCTCTAGTAATTTAGCTCTGCACTCTGATCTTCAGGCAAGTTTTATTTGTTAAAATATAAATAAAATATTACTATCTTTTTGTCTAAAATAAAAAGGCTATAACTATAAGAAAAACTATATAGAATAAGTCCAATAACTCTATATAATGTACACAGGCAATCAGTACATCAACAATGTGTAGCCAATTTGCATTTGACAAATTTAGAAAAAACACACCATTATCTATTCTATCTTGGTGAGCTCAAAGTCTTGTGCCTAATTTATATTTGATCATAACTTGCATTATCATCCAAAACTATCCTTTGCTATCTCTCAAACTTATGTACTTTACACCTCTTTGCTGAGTTTCTTTTCTGTGTCTGGTCAACAAGGAAAACTACAACTATAACTAGCTAGTCTTCAACTACCTCAGAGATCCAGGAAGAAAATAATATTAACTGAGTAAGCAGGAAATGCAAGTAAGCAACTTCCAAAAATATGTGGGAAATGACAAAAACAGTTTGCTGCCTGGACTATGACCCAAAGTTCCTCAGCACATTGGGGCATCCATCTTTGGCCTACAAGCCAAGACAGAATATCTGACAGAATTTTCTGTGAAGCAGGATTTTTGAAGGGTTGTCCCTCATGGTCTTGACATAATTTTAAGTCATCTCTTTTGCGTCCTGCTTGTCCAATTAGGAGAGCATATTGTCAGCAGTTGGAACAAGAATACTTCTTGCCTAGTGACTTACTTTTGACACAAAGAAAGTAAACTTTTTATGTGTGCAGTCAGAGACTGCTCTTTCATTCCACAGCCACCCAGACCCCAAATAATCACACAGAAACTATATTAATTAAAACACTGCTTGGCTTATTAGCTTAGTCTTCTTATTAAGTAACTCATACATCTTAAATTAACTCATTTTTATTATTCTGTATGTCACCACAAGGCTGTGGCTTACCAGGTAATATTCTAATGTCTGTCTCCTTTGGTGGCTCCATGATGTCTCTTTGACTTTGCCTAATTTCTGTATATGTCTCTGTTCAAATTTCCAGTCTGGTTTTATTTTGTACTGATAGATCCAAAGCAGATTCTTTATTAACCAATGATAATAAAACATATTCACAGCATACAGAGGGGAATCCTTCATCATATGTGAAGTTTCTTTGATGCCCATTATTTTTCTGAAGTAGACTGGTGCTGCCAGGAGCAAGACATGCCTCAATGTTTAAAAAAAATATAACCTATGTTATTAAAATATCACATATGCCATATTCTGTATATCTTTGAAATGTTTGAAGATAACCTTCTTATCTAAAATATATCCCTGTTTGACTTTGAAAACATACCTAATATGTCTACAAGTTCAATTATAATAGGCGAATAATCACTAGCTTGCCTTTCCATATTATACTAAACAATTGGTAATAATAGCTTTCAAGAACTAGAAATTTGCATTATATTGTATGTAATAAATTGTATAGATATAATACCTTGAACAAGAGTAGAAATGTATGTACAGTAAGTTCTAACAAAATTAATCTTAAATTTGAATCAATATACAAAATTTGCATACAATATACAAAAGTCCAATCCAATGTAAAATATTTAAAACTAGTAGTTGTTTTTTAAAAGTAGATTCAATGATCTACCTTTTTATCTTATCATATCTATATCTCCCTTTTTTCTTTTCAGAGTAATTTGAATAATCTATCCTTTTATCCTATCCTATCTGAATCCCCATTTTTTTCAGAACCCTGAATCTAATCTCCTTTGTTTAGCTTTATTCCTGACCATTACCAATAATGACCTTGAAAAGAAAAAATTGTGTTAATTGTCAAGTCCTGGAAGAGGTAGCTCTATCCTGAGTTGTTCAGTATCTGTACAATGGGAAGGTTTGGGGCTTGTCTCAAGTCCTGACAGAAATAGTCTGTGAAGCTGGGTCCCCTCAGCTAACCACCTCAACATTGTTCTGAGCAGTTTGTAGTCCAGAACTGATCTTTAGGTGGTGTTTTCCAACTTAATGTTGTGATCCTATTCTTGGAGGGATTTTTGTTGTGGGGTCCCATCCTCCTTATGAAAGTTTCAAAGGACACTGTTAGGTGTGCTCATGGTTCACTGCAGAAAACTGATAGAGACCCAAACCCAAAATCATGTACAGGAAGGCAGATAAAACCTTTTTCTAGAATTACTTAGTACTCTATATGACCATTAATATCATGGCAGAAATTGACATAT
>NW_026067922.1:2509767-2513859 GCF_014885135.2 Alexandromys fortis
AAAAAAATTGACTTTATGAAAGCATTAGAGTCCCTTAAACAACATGTAAAAAATGCCCTTATAGAAATGGATGAGAAGTATAACAAAAAGTTTGAAGAAATGAGTAAATACGTAAATGATACTCTGGGAAACCAAGAAAAAATGGTCAAACAGGTAATGGAAACCGTTCAAGAATTGAAAACTGAAAGGAAAGCAAGGAAGAAAACACAAACCGAGGACCAGCTGGATATGGAAAATAGAGGTTAGTTTAAATTAAACATCCATGTTGTCTGATGAACTTTTGTCTCTTTTAATTAAGAGGTCTCAATATTACTACAAGAAATATCTCAGCCATGCTTGTTTTGGAACAGTAAGAGTGCTGAGGGGATAGTCTAGATTCCACATAAGCTAAAGCAATGGAGAAACGTTGTCTTTATGACCATTAGGAGCTTGATTTGCACCAGGAAACATATAATGGAAATAACAATTGTACCAAGCTCACTGTAACCAGTGTTGTCATGTGCATCATGTATCTTCCAAGTGTTGGTTGGCAGTTCTTAGAGGAGCTTGATAATCTTCAGGGAATTCAACCTAATATAAGACTATTCGGGGCACGGGTGTGGGGGTGCAAGTAAAACTATCAATGAAGGTAGGAGAATAAGGGTTGAACTGAGAAAGAGAACTTTCTAGAGATAGTTCACTATGAATCAGATGTTGAAAGAGCTTCCCTGTCAAATTTGTTGAGAACCAGTTAACTTAGAACCAATTCTTGCAGAAGAGTTGTAAGTACCATCTTAATCCTAACCAAAATCTAACAACAGTATCACAACTTCCTAATGAGACTCTTCTCTGATATAACAGGCTGTTCAAGGCATAGGTGAGCTTCCTGATTGGAGATGTATTTCAGAACAAGACAAGAGAGATATGTGAAGCCAATATCAGGAGTCAGGCCAGGGGTTCATTCATGTAGCAAAAAAAAAAAACTGTCTAAGTGATATGATAGCTTTCGTCATTATACAATAAATTCAAGCAAAGAGTAGAGTCCTTTTCAAATAAATAAAGCTGGGCTTAGTAGCACATGCCTTTAATTCCAGCCTTTGGAAGACAGAAACAGGTAGATTTCTGTGAGTTCAAGGTTAGCTTGGTCTACATAGTGAGCTCCAGGACAACCAGAGAAAGCGAGTGACATAGTAAGACCCCGTATTAAAACAACAAAAAGAAAAATAATTTTACATGGTTTCAGATAACTATATTTGAAGGGAAAGGTGCCCTGAAACTAGAGAAAGGAGAACTCTTGGAAGAGAAAGAAAGAAAGAAAAGAAAGAAAGAAAGAAAGAAAGAAAGAAAGAAAGAAAGAAAGAAAGAAGAAAGAAAGAAGATCCACATCCATGAGGTCGAGTGACTGCTGAGTCAGCATTCTTCTACCATCTTTATTAAGTCAAATTTAACTTGGTGCCACCTACAATATTTAGGAAGAGGTCTCCTTACATATAAGCACTACATGCAATCCCTCATCAAGGTGAGTTTGTCTCATATTTAGATCAAATGATTATAAGTGTTTGCTTTAGAGATTGTAACATCCTCTGTACCTGCTTTCCTGCCTGGTACATAATTAACCTGCCAACCCACCCTGCAGTAATAAGTGTGACAGACAAGAAATATATTAGGAAGGAACTTGTGTGTGATGTGCTTTCAAGCCCTTCTTTATCCTTCAACTATCTTCGCTTTTAATTAGCACTTGGGTAACAGCATACCTTAATGAATTACCATATTACTGTTATCAATAAAAAAATATTTTCGGTCTAAAGTAGTCATTAAGATGAAATGTGTAAGATCTGCTCTGAGGAGTTTGTGGAGAGAGAGCAGTGGGGAGCCAGGTCCTGTTTTCTATTTTAATCTTAAAAGATTTGAAAGCTCATATTTACCAGGCATAAATACTGCGATCCAAGGGAAATTAAGGAAAAAGAATAAATATATACATGTGAAAAATTACATCCATGAAGTGTTACAGGAGAGGTGTGGAAGGGATGGATTTGAACAGTCGGGTGACAGTAGAGGAAAAAAAACTGTGTTATAGCCTCCAAAGTGACCTATAAGCTTATGAATTTGCCATAGCAGGTGTTTAAAGAAGGTAGGTATGGAGGTTAAACTAGAAAGAATAGAAGGAGAAAACATTTGTTTAGGTAGCCACTTGTTAGCATATCTTCTCTTGAATAAGCTGGGGGAAAGTCTACCCATGTTCTGTTCTTTGGTGGCAGGTGGAGGTGTCCTTTGGAGTAACTGTAGGAAGCATGGCGTACGTTTCTCCCTTCAGCCTCCAGGGAAGCCTGAATTCTACCCTCTAGGAAGAAAAATCACAGTTGAAGAGAAAAGGCTTAAACCTCCCTGCTTACACAGAACATGCTACCAATGTTCAAACATCATCCCCTTCAATGATGAGGCAGTAAAAAAAAAAAAAATAACCTGAGGATAATGCTATGAAAATAGCAAAGAGCAAAATAGAAAACTTAAAGTATATTTTAAAATGATATCCTTTCCATTTATTAAGGTACATAATATAAAGGAATAATTTAAATGTTGTACTATTTGATCTATAGTATATGGCTCTGTGTAGGGAAGCTGGAAATGAAGTAGTACCGAAGCTAGTAAAGTTTCTGTGTCTTACTGGAATTAAATTAGGATTAAATGAAAAAAGTCTCTACTCATATCTTTAGTGAAATAAGAGAAAAGATTTCATCAACTGAACACTCAACACCGTGTTATGAAGAAAGGGTAGCCACCTGTGGCCACTTTTTCCTGTAAGGAATATTTTGAAATAAATGCAGAGAAGCAAACATCAAAATTTCAAGTGTTTTGAAAAGTTTCCTCTCTCTACCAGTATGTAAAGTGAAGAATAGAGATGAATGTAGTCGTGCAAACATTATTTAAATGTCTTATTAGTAGCTTAGAAATTAAATATAAAAAATAACCTAGAGAAAGATACCAGCGATGATTACCTGAGCTCCCCAAATGAAAAACAGCTTCAGGTTTCCTAAAAATAAAATGAATGAAATACACTATAAAGTACAACACCTTGTTACTTCAGAACACTTGACTGAAACAAAAATGCAAACACTGCAGGGATTAAAGAAACAGGAAACACAGGGATGACAGACGTGTGAAACTTCTCCACAGTAGTGTCTGAGCTAGGAGCATAGAGAAACAAGCGTGTTTCCAGAGGTTTCATCGAGAGACATTGGATAACATTTGGCATTTTGGAATAAAGTATGTTTGATTAGATTTTCCTCAACCTTCAATTCCCACCTTAGTTTAGAATGCTCTATTGAGTCAAACCCACACTCATGTAGGAGGACCAATGAAAGTTTCTGTGTCTATCAATCAGAGAAGATTCATCCACCCTGCACCTTTTCCCAAGAATCTAAGGTGACAGAAGTGTTATGTTAAACTGAGGAAGTAAATAGTAAAGGGGAAAACACTCGATCTGGTAAATACTACCGAAAATACTACTGGATAACAAAAAGAGAAACTTGACTAAAAAGACATAGTCTTAAGAACAAATAATCCAAGACTGAGCAGTTCTAGCAGAAGTAAGAATGGCATACTTTTTCCTAAAAAGATGAATGTGCCCACTAATGCAATGTGTTTTGAAATTAGAGAGATGACTCAGTGGTCAAGAGCATTTGCTCTTCCTTCAGAGGACCTGGATTCTGTTCCCAGCATGCACATGGCAACTCACAACCACCCATAACTCTAGTTCCATGGGAGTTGACCTCTTCTGGCCTCTGTGGTCATCAAGCACCCACATGGTGTACAGACATACATGCAGGCAAAACATTCAAACAAATAAAATACATAAATCATTTTAGTTATGTCTTTTACAAAGAAAATATATAAATTTGTGGATAATCAATAGAAATTCTTATAACACAAATTTTAAACTTAAATTTTTAGTTCTCAAAAAATTGAGATGTTGGGTAAGAAAGAATTAGTGATATTGAAAAAATATAGGTGTTTGTGTGTCTGTGTGTGTCAGTGATATTACCAACTTATGGGGCCCAATGGACAGAAGAACCTTGCTAGAAGATGAAAACAATGCTTTCTGTTGAGCACTTT
>NW_026067922.1:2514035-2536214 GCF_014885135.2 Alexandromys fortis
AGGAGGAGGGGAGGGAGTGGGAACTTGGATTGGTATTTTTTAAAAATTTAATAAAAAAATGTTTTCTGAATTCCCACCTAAGCAACCGAGGCACTGAATGTAATCTTGTCCACGAAATATCTCCACAGATATTCAGAATTAGAAGCAAATTTGGAGACAATTTATTCTATTTTTCAAAATTACTTTGGACTCTCAACGACTAGAGAGATATAAAATATCTTTAATGTCTAATATAAGGAAAAGTTAGCTCCTCAAGGCTTTTTAGTGCAGCACATCTTGAGTGTAGACTGGGGTGGGTGTAGGGGATTTTCTCTACATTCACAGATGATATTTAAAACTCTCAAGGGACTGGAGAGATGCCTCAGTGGTTAAGAGCTGACTGCTCTTCCTGAGGACCTAGCTTCAATTTCCATCATCCACACGGCAGCTCACAACTTGTCTACAGCTCTAAAACCTGACACCCTCACACGGACACACATTCAGGCAAAACACAAATATACATAAAAATAATAATGAATAAATTATTTAAAAATTACTGTCAGTTGCTCCACCCAGTTATATGAATGATATTTTGAAATACATCAAACCATCACAAACATCTTAACCTAACTTCCTTAACATACAGCTTGAGTTTGGTTGGTCTCTATTCTTTTTTTTTTCCATTGCAAAGATTATGTTACCAATAATAAAAAAACATAATTTCCCTGCTAGTATCTTTACATCTTTTTAGTTGTGAATCTACCCTATAATGGCTGAACCATCTCTCCATCCCTCTATGTTAGTAATGCTATTACTTTCTTCTCGCTTTTCTTTTTCTCCCTTCTCAAATTTCATATTTTCCTATAGTCTATCGAAATCACTTATATGTAACTTACACAAATAAGAAATAACAATTTAGTAGACGTTCCTCCTGGACATTTTAGCCATATTTATATTTTGAGATGAGCATGTATAGACAGTACTCTTACATCAACACAATTAAAGTATGAGTCATATTTTCAATTTTAGATTTTATGGTGGCCACATTGAAGTGCATACAAATACAGCTAAAATTAATTTTAATACTTACTTCATAGTCTTACATGTCAACATATAGTTCATCTGTCACTAATGGCATGTTTCCTAATCTTTGTTCATGCTAAATCTTTGAAATGTAGTGTGCAGAGTTAAGAACTTTTCTGAATGGTCCATGTGGCAAGTGGCTACTTTACTGGGCAATCCAGTTACAAACTATGGAATAAGAACATAGCGGAGTCTTTCCTTGATGAACAACAGCTCATCGTTTGAGAAACACCTACCAGGATGGAATATGCCAATTGTTCTGGTTAATTTTAATTCCCAAGTTGACACATTCTAGAGTTATGTGAGAGAAGAACCTCTGCTGCGGAATTGCCTGGTTCAGAAATGGCCTATAAAATGCCTGGGGGGATGATTTTGGTTGCTGACTGATGGGGAGAGCGCACAGCGCAATATGAGCCGCACCGTTCCTACATAAGTGGTTGGCTCTATATAGGAAATCTAGCTAAGCATGAACTGAAGAGTGACCCAAAAGCAGGCTTCTTTCATGGTGTCTACTGCAGGGTTTTGCCTAGTTACTGCCCTGACTTCCCTTAATGATGAGCTGTGACCTGAAAGTATAAGTCAAATAAGCCCCCTTTTCCCCCAGAGTGCTGTTGGTCAGAGTGATTTATCTTAGCAAGGGAAAATCAATTAGAACAACAGTAATGCAAAATTTCCTTTGACAGAAGTGGTCCTGCCCTATGTTACCTTACCACAATAAGTCCATCTTTAGCCCAAACTTCCTTAATATTTTGCAGTTGGAAAAGTTCTCCACTAGCACAGGGCCTCAATATGCAGCCTAAAATAAGTTATTTCAAAATACAGGGACTTCACATACACTCCAAGAAACAAGTAGAAATCACCAGAGTGAGGCACATAGAATGAGGTTAAATACTCTATATCCCACTCAGTCTTGGGTTTAACCATTAGAAAAGATCAGTTTAATGGGAGCAGGTATATTGGCACAAACCTTTAATCCCACCTCTCAGCAGGCAGAGGCAGGTGTATCTCTGAGTTTGAACAGCCTCGTCTAAACAATGAGTTCCAAGACAGTCAGAGCAAACAGTAAGATCCTGACTTTAAAAAGAAGTTACATAACTCAGACGTCCCCTGAATCCTGTTCACTACCTTAGAATAGTAACTTAAATGATGCTTCCCCCACCCAAACCTGCTGTGATTGCTTATCCTCCAATGCCACTTCTAAAATAACTGGCAAAACCTAAAAGGAGAATTCAGATGGCCTCAAGGCTTTAGAATTTCAGACAGGGAAAAATGTGAGGGGCATCTCTCTTCAGTCATTATTCTGTTTGCATAAAATCGACAAATCTCATAAGGAAAGAAAGTTTTCAGTTTGTTTCTAAGCTGGCGAAGACAGCGATGACTTTATATGTATGTGCACCTGCATCTGAATATGTTTGTCTAAATATAGGTTTGCCTTTTTGATATGCCCTTCTCTATGGAGCTCAGGCATGAGTTGAAGCTATTCATTGTGCATGTATTTAGCTGGCATTATAGTCATGGCATTTCTCTGATTAGTTTAACATAATAAAAAGAAATAATATGTGGTTGCAAACATATGTGTGTACTTTATCCATATGTATGTGGATATACGTATATGTGTATATATTCATGCTTATATGTGTGTATATATGCCAGAATATATATGTGTGTATATATACTGATAGCTTATTTTATAGCATTATTGCAAAAAATGCCAATTTAATGTAAATGGCTTACGTGTATAATTTAAGGCAATTTGGTTAGTTCTGCTACATGGCACTATGCCATGTGATATAAAATTTTTACAGAAATCCAGGGAGTGATCTCATTTCACACATAAGGAACTTGAGACCAGGGAGCTGAAGCAAATTTGAATTTGCATCTACTATGTACATATTATGTTACTTTGGAAGTTTAGCCACTGGACTGAAATGTTTCTGCATTGTGTGCAGAGGCAGAAAATGTTTACTGCTCAGCTACTTCCAACAGCCTCAACTAAGACATTTAAATCGACTAACATCAGTCTCTTCTATTCAGGGGTTGGTCCCCTGTCTCATCAGAGAGCAAGGGGAACAAGATATGCTGGGACTCTTTTCCTTCATAGAAGTCTGTGTAGCTTCATTCCACTGCTGTGTGGGCATGGCACATGGAAAATACAGACAGTAGGCAGAAAAGATATTACTGTATGACTTATTTAGTCTGAAATATCAGAGTAATACCCGGTGCTATATTTCCTGAAGCAGACAATAATCACATTCCTTTTGATATGAATTACTCTTAAAGAAGGTAAGCATCTCAGGATAGATGCTGTAAAAAGTATTTTCTGGACTATCATTTTTAAGATACTATAAACATCAAAAATCAGTAAATGGGCATGCATTTATGTGAATATATGTGCATTCTTTTGGATATACGGAAGTATATTTTTTGAATGAGATTAAATTGCCTTAGTCAATTTTCGTGTGTCAAAATAGGATACCACAGTCTGAGTAAGTCATAAACAATACATATTTATTTGGATCTTGGTCTAGAGGCCTGAAGTATAAGATCATAGGTCTTTTATATATAGGTCTCAGTACCTATAAGGTAAGGTCATTTGTACTCTGTCAGAACAAGAGAGAAGAGAATGAATACAGCATGCAGAAGAGAGTCAAAGAATGGAATAGGAAAACGTGTGCAAAATAGTTTTACTCTTATAACTAGCCCCATTCCTACAATCATGGCAATAATCATTTCATAAGGGTGGTACCTGAATAACCTGACTTTTTCCCTGAAAGCCCCACTTCTTCATCCCATTGTAGTGATGATTAAGCTAGAAGGTAAGTTCTAGGGGCATCTAGACAGTTGTGTGGGCAAACTGCTTTGGAAATACTATGACATGAGCATTCTGCTGTGTTTTGTGTCCTTACAGACACTGGAATAACAAGAGTTTTGCTTCACTAGACATTCATTTTCTTACAGTATATTCTTCTTACAGTCACTAGTACACTTTTTAGGTTAATAGAAAATGTTAGAGTTAAAACCTTTAATAGCTATGGAAAACTGGATATTTTGTAAAAATAAATAAATAAATAAATAAATCCCTGAATGTCTACAAAAGGTTCTTATAAGCCTTTATTCAATGACTGGCATGTGAAATTTGTAATGTGTTTTTCATACATAATGCTGAGATTAGCCATAGAAAAAAGTCTACATTCAACAAATGAGCATTGAAGTAGTTATCTCCAGGTTTGGTAACACCCGTGCTAGCATCCCTATGAGGGAAAGCATTCGCCTGCCTTGGAAGGTAGAGATATCGCCCAAAACAATGGCGTGAGAAGGAACACGAGAGTCAAGTCAGAGCTCTAAAGATTCCACAGACTGCACTTCCAAGCACTGATGGACAGGACATGTTGCCCTATCCTGAATATGGAGCCTTGACTTTGTATGCATGAGCCATGGAATCTGTCTTATCTTCATTCTCTCTATCTCTTTCCTCCTTTCCCACCCCCTCTCTCGTCATTACTTTCTTTCTCCCTTTCTTTCTGTTTCTGTATCCCTCTCTCCTTTCCTCCATCCCTCTCTCCCTTTCACTCCCCCTCCCTTCTGAATCAATCAAGCCCCAGATACCACAGACCATGGACATGTAGACAGGCACTCTACCCCTGAGTTATCTCTGCAGCTTCACCCCTTCCCAGGCTATAATTTCCTTTTTAAATATATTAGATATTTAACCCACACATACACATATGCCTAGTCAAGTCATGAACAAGTGGTTACTGAGAACCACACTTTCTTTTGTCAAGTTTATCCTAAGCACATGGAAAGCTTCTTACACATTGGAGATTAAAGTTCTACTTCTTTTTTCTCTTGAGAGTTTGTTCACACAAAACCTTTACCCTGTACATTTTTGTTCACATAATTCCTTTTGACCAGTAACATGCGGCAGATGTGAAAATGTACAGTGTCCAAGTTTGGGATTCCTCAAGTTTTACTTTCTAATGGTTGGAATTCTAATCTTGGAAGTCAGCCATCATGCTATGTGCATGTGAATTCTTGCTGAGAGGCCACAAGGAGGAGACCTGAGAAGCACTGGCTGACAGCCCAGCTGAGCTCTCCCCTCCAGCTAGTAAATGCTGCCAGCTATATAATTGAGCCATTGTAGATATTATAGCCTTATTGTATCTACTGAAGGCTGCACAACCATCCAAAGTCACTTGCAGCAGAAACTTCCCAGCTGAGACCAGTCCTACATAGAGTTGTAGGATAATTATAAACGGCCATTCTTTGAGGCCACTGAGTTTGGAGAGTGGTTCAGCATACAGCAATAAATAATGGAAGCACCTTCTATTTAACTCCTAGTCTCAACCTGAACATTTAACATTCTCAGTATTTTGGATGTGAATGCCTAGATACTGCTAATCCCAAAGATGTTAGGAGAAAGACCACCAACCCAAATCATCATGGCCAAATGAACTAAATAAGGCAAGCAATTGATTAAAGTAAGTTGTTTTATTTCATGGATGTGGGCTGCCAACGCCTAAAACAGGGTCTGAGAGATAAGGATCAGATATGAGGAAGACAAGGCTTTTTTATAGCTCATGGGTAGGTTTCCAAATTGAGGGTGTGTGGACAAAATAAGTGAGGTCACAGGAGCAGTACATAAGCATAACAAGTTTGTTACAATGACATTCTGAAACAAAGACATGATAGCAAGGTGCTCATGAGGTAGTCATAACCAGGTAGTCATAACAACCTTTTACAACAAAGGAAAGCTTATAAGATGGTCATAAAACCTCTTGAAACAAAGACATGGTTGTCCCAGGAACAAGCGGCACAAAATGATTTGTACTTAAGGTTACACGTGGGACATAGTCTGATCCTTAAGAGAAAGATTTAATAATAAACATAAAAGAACCTAGTTTGTCTTTACTGCAAGATGTTTTTCATACATAGCAAAGGGTCAGTGGCGAATAGCTGTGCACTCACAATCTAACCTATTTATATATCACAGGAGAGTTATTTTAGAAGGGAGTGTGTTAAGTACATATCCTTAGTGTTTCTTTACTCAGGGGTCATCATGATTCTTTTTTGGCTATCACAATACCACGCTACACAAGAGCATACTGTTGAACACGTTCCTATATGCTTCTGTTGCTCACATGTCTTAGAAGTAGCTCAGACCCCACCCACCCCCCACCCCCCACCCCAGGCTCTACAACAATATATGAAGCTTCTTGCCAGCTTCAAGGACTAGGGGAGAACTTTTTTTAATTCCAGGAACTATCCATATGACTTAATCTCTAGGATTCAAGCCAAAAGATTCTGATAATAGAGGCTGCTAAAGCCACTTGTCAAGAGGCTAAAGAGAACATTAGTCTATTCAGAGATTCATCCTAATAAAGAGATAATCATGGATCTGTATCTTTCATTTAATGTAAGTCTTTGTCTTATATTTTAATGGGTCTTAGTCTTTCTCTATCTATGTTAAATTGTGGACATATATCTCCATGTTTTCATCATCATAGAAATACTAAAGACTCTTCCCAGGACATATTTTGATAAGAATTGTCGAACAATGTATCTCACATCTAGACTGTTCCTTGTAATTTTCAAAGTACCTCAAATATACTGCCTCCTTTTAACAGGCTGCTCATGAATAAAATCCTGACTTGGGGGTCTTTTAAGGTCTGTCTTCCAAGGCGGGTAATTGTTTAAGGGTTATTGATCTGGCAGATGTAGGCTGTTTTTCCTCACATGTTTCTCCAGTCCATTATCTTTGCTCTCAGGCCTTCCAAAAGACAGGAAATATACAGATGTATTTTATTTTAAGCCTTGCACTAGCTAATCACTTTCTAACAATCACTTTGAGAAAGCAAGCAGCATTGTTGATGCTCGGCAATTATGCAAATCCGTGAGAGAGGAAGTCCTTGTGCTACTTCCTTCCTCTCTGAAAGCCTGAGTGTTTGGAGTGGAGTTGGGTGTCAAGTAGGTCCAGGTGAGTAACTTGATTAGAAGCACCATTTGTGATACAGAAGTTGAAACTCCACTGTGGGTTCCTGCCTGGCCCTTGTTTGAGAAACACCACCATCTTCAGGAAATTTAGCCACCTAGAATTTACATACTTCTGCTTGCTGCACCATACAATTTGATTCACTCCTCACTAACCCAACATTACATTCGGGTCTATGTGCCTGCCATGGAAAATGTCTGACCACTCGTGTACCATTTTTACAACTTCTAGCCTTACTCCCAAGAGAACGATTACCGTGAAACAAAACTGAAAAGGAACTAAATAAAACATCACAGCAAAAGCCATGCTGAGAAACCACTCACAGCCTAGTGTATTTGCTCCAAAATGGGGTTCTGACATTGCAGCCCAGCTCTGATGCCTAGCACTCAATTTAAGTCATTTAGCTTCCTACCATGCTCATTTACGTATTGGAATAATCCTTATTTTAATACATATGCCTCTGAGAGATATGCATAATGTTCATAAGTGTTCAACAAGCTATTATTGCATACCTTGTATTCTACAGATTGCTCAAATAACCATCAAGTTTTGGACTCTCTTTCATGCAGAAATAAGTGGGGTGGGACACTGTTTGGCTCTGCAGAAGCATATAGATGTGATGGTTTCTTTACTTCACTGAGCTGCAGAAAGCCCAGAGAGATTTATTTTATTTTATTTTATTTTTGTACCATTTGTAGGTGTGGACTTGAGAGTGGTTTAAAAAAATTCCCATTTTAATCATTAAACTAGGTAAATTAAAGCCACCCTTACCCAAGTGGGTGGGTACTGTCCAAATGCATGATAGAACAGAAGTAGGGGAAGGGTAAATTTATTCTCTCTGTTTGAATAGAGATATTCATTGATCCTCTGACCTCAGTTACCAGTGCTGCTGGTCCTCAGACCTTAGCAATCCAACCAGGATTACATCTGCAGCCTTTCTTGCTCTTTAGCCTGAAAGTGATAGAACATAGGACTCCACAGCTGCTACAATTGCCAAATGTCCTGGAAACTTGCACTAGAATTAGAGGGAAACAAAAATACAGAAGTGGACATTGAGTGGGAAGGTAATGGTAAGAAGAGATGCCTAGAAAGTAGAAGACTGAACTAAGGGAAGGCTTTTGAGCAGAAGTAGAAGGAAAAGACAGAGATGCATGACAGTAGAATTAAGTAGTATGAAAAGTCCCTCTTTTAGCAACAATGTGGAAGTTTTCAGTGTAAATTGAAGGAGTGTTGATCAGCTGCTCATAGTCAACTCATCATTTTTTAAAAAAAGTCTTTAGTTCTAAAAGATCATCGTATGCTCTTTCAAATTTAATGCCCAAGCACACATAAGCAAGTCTGAGTGTTCAATAGCTACTTTTAAAATAAAGAAGTTCAAAAGAAAAGGCCAGGAAGATACTCCATAAAGATGTCATAAGTGCTGAGATGTACAAAGAAGAGGTCATTATCAGATGGTGGGGAGCTTCTGGAAACAGATGGGTGTCTTGGACATGAATGATAAAAATGATCTCATGCAAGGTTGGAGAAAAAGCTCAGTGGTTAAGAGCACTTGCTATTCTTGCAGAGGATTAAGATTTGGCTGCATCCAAGCACCCACGCCAGGTTCATCATAACGGTCTGTAACTCCAGCTCCTAGGAAAATGGCATCCTCTCTGGCTTCCACCACCACCCACATGCACATAAATAAAAATAAATAAATCCCAGGGCAGGGAAAATGGCTCAGCAGTTAAGGGCAGTTATCACTCTTACAGGGGACCTGAGCACCATGTGGTGATTCACAAGTATCTATAATTGCAGTACCATGTGATCTGACACCCTCTTACGGGATCAGAAATGCATGAAGTGTGCACTCACAGTTGTAAGCAAAACACTCATGCATACAAGCTAAATGCATCTTTTAAAAATTTAAATACATAAATCTATTAAAATCATGACCTCAAGAATATGCATAATAAACATCAGAACACCCAATCTTTATACAGAAATGTACTCCACCTAGCTCGTTATTTCTTCTCTTTTCATCACACTCTTACAATTAGTGATTACTTTTCTACACTGAATTTTGCATGAGAAACATTAGAACAAAATTTGAAATTAGACCAAATTATGAGTTTGGCAAACATGATACTAGCAGTAACTTATGAAAAATAAGCTTCCAGATCCTAGTCTCTAACGTACACTCACTCTCACATAAATACACAGATACAAATACTAGAGGCTGGTATCGGCGTCTGAGAGTGGGAATGTGAGAGAGATGAAGGTAGCCCATAAGTGACACAAGTAGAAGAGGAACGCAGAGGGGGTTAGGGCATAGGGGACCAGGGAGAGGAACAAGTGGCGACCAGCCAGACTAAGCATGTATGACAATGCAATTTAAAAAAAAAAAAAAACTGTTTACTTTCTATGTTAATTAAACATAAAAAAAAATCAAGCTTACATTTGTGTCTACAAGCAAAGCTAGTCTTGGAACATAGTTAGGATCTTCTTGTCCCTAAGAGGAACCCAGTTGCTACTGTGACTGATTAACTTGCCTGGCTCAGTATCATTTTTTACTTCACTGAATGCCTACCAAATGCAAGACAACCTTAACGAAAGTCTCAAGTACACAAGTGCAACAGTGAAAAACTAGAACATCTTAAGGTTACGGAGAAAAATACCCATTTTGACAAAAGAGAGAAAAAAATCATTTAAAATCATGTCATTCTGGCTAGATGGTGTTTACCAGGAGACAAGGCTGAAGAGAACTGAGTATTGAGGGAAAGCTGGGGCTTCTTGGCAGCCAGCAGACTCGAGACACGTTTTCTTCAATATGCTTTGGACTTTATTCCCCCCATAAGCTTTCAAATTTCAATCACTACCCCACTGAGTCTGGGGAGAAATTGATAAAGCAAATAATACAGGAGACAATCACAAGCGAATTGAATTTGAGCACAATTGAGATGAACTGCAGTGTTTAAAAATAGAATCATTTTAAAAATGAGCTTAAGGGACTCTCTCTCTCTCTCTCTCTCTCTCTCTCTCTCTCTCTCCCTCCTTCCCCCCTCCCTGCCTCCCTCCCTCTCCCCTAGCTTAAATGTTTGGAACAAAAAAAAAAGAGAGAGAGAGAGGAGAAGATTTGAGTTAGGAGGGCAAGTAGATAGGAGAAGTAGAACGGGGAAAGGTTATATCCTGACTTAACTAAATGTTTACTTAATTCTTCCTCTAAGCTTTTTCAATTTTTTTTGACATTTCTTTAAACTACCCGAGAGGCATTATAAGGAGAAATTGTTAAAATAAAATGATGTCGCCTGTAATCACAGGTGAATTGAATTTTTCCACATGGGCTATGGTGCGTAAAAGTCTTTTTAAAAGTTCTCTCTCTCTCTCTCTCTCTGTGTGTGTGTGTGTGAAATCACTGATGTTTTAAAGAAGAAAAACAGAATTATAAATTTACAGTTTTAAAATGAAAAAGGGAATTTCAAGATTATCTAAGCTATTTCTCAAATTGGGATGTACCCTCAGGGACTTCAACCAAACATGGAAATGGTATAGCTTCCTTTCCAACGTGGGCTCCATGAAGTCAGACCGTGTCCCTGAGTCTGCAATTCTAGAAGTCATAGCTCAAGACTGCTGTTTGAACCTATATATTTAATGCATCATTCATAGTGTACAGAAGAGAAGAAAACCAAGTCCCTGACAGGAGAATTCACACACATGTTAACTGACAATACAATGAAGAGGATCCAGTAGTCCTGCCATGCTTCACTTTTCTAATGTGTCAAAGAAAAAGAAAGAAAAGATTGGATATAACCTAGAGTAATTAGGATTTAAAGATTCCTCAGCAGAGCACAGACATCACCGTGTGACATGATGAGAAGCTCTTAACCAGGGAATGCCAGGACTATGAAATGTTCAGTCATCCTGCAGGCTGAGGCTAAAGCCCTCAAACCTACACTACCCTTGTAGAAACTACAGTGCTACAGGCAACTCAGGCATGCTGAGAGCAAGAGAGAGTGGAAGAAATAGTCTCCCCTAGGGAAGAACACACAAAATGTTTATCTGACGCTAAATGATCACAGTTCTGAAAACATAAGTATATGTAACATACAGACTGAACAAGTTATAGTCAATAATATATGTATTATATATATATATATGTTCCTATACATATGTGTATGTATATGCATATATCCATGTAATGACATGATTAGTGACAAGAGAGGACGTGAATTGTCAAGAGATCAAGATGCGGTATATGGGAGGATCTGAACAGAGGGAAGGGAAAGGGGAAATTATGTAATATTATAATCTCAAAAATAAAGTAAATGATAGTAGCAAAAACAAGAAGAAAGTGTGGTACTGTCTCTCAGAGTCTGGTCTTCAAATGATTCGCTCACTGGAGGTTTGGAGAGTGAGTCACGGTCCTGAGATGAACTTAGGCAGACACTATGAGAACACGTGAGCAGGCCCTCATCCAGAAGGCACTGATGGGCTAAGACAGAAAAAAAAAAAAAAAAAACTAAAGCTAATTTCTGTAACTATCTAGAGAAAAAGCTATGCCAACGTTCCCTGTAAGCAGTTCTTTCTAACTCGGGAAGCTGTTCATGCCAAGAACTGATTCTCAAAATTCAGGCTGACCTTAACAATCATCAGATTCAGCCTTTCACCAAAGCAGTAACCTATCCAAACAGCTACATGAAATGGAGACCCAAGCAGTTCTAGGAGCTGTTTTTAGGTAACCAATTTTAATATCTGTTGTCTCCTTTTCATTGCACTGAAAGGGAATTCACCTAATAACATATAAACAAGATTCATCTCTGCTGTTTACAGTATTTGAGAGTTCCTTCCAGGATCCTTATAGTATTTTTCTCCCCCCCCCTTTTTTTTGTACCACAGTTAATTATTTGCTCCCTCCTTCCTTTCCTCCCTCCTTCTCTCCTTCCCTCCCTCCCTCCCTCCCTCCCTCCCTCCCTCCCTTCCTTCCNCCCTCCCTCCCTCCCTCCCTCCCTCCCTCCCTCCCTCCCTCCCTTCCTTCCTTCCTTCCTTCCTTCCTTCCTCCCTTCCTTCCTCCTTTTCCAATTCTCTCACCATCCTCCCTCTCCCACTCTCCTTCCTTTCCTATCTTTCCTCTATATTCCTCTTTTCTTTACTCCAAATTAAGCTCATTTTCTATACAACACATTAACTCCTAAAGTATTTTCAGAACGCTATGAACTCACCCTCTTGCCTGACCCTTCTCAAACTCATAGAAGCTTTGTGTTCAAGCCCATGGTCTGGTCCCCAGTATGGCACTCTGCTGCATGCATTGCTGGGACTCCACTCATCACACCTCAGTTGATTGTGGGGTCCTCTCAGCCCCAGAACTACGACGTCCTGGAGAGTAGACTCTATGAAGCCATTATTCCCTCCCTGTATCTGTAATCCCAGCAGAATATTGTGCCCCAAACCAGATATTTAAAAGCATTTGGCAATTAAATCACAGATTTTACTGTGAATTCCTTCTTCCTTGGGATGAATAGCATAAAATCTTTGGACTACTAAGCTTTTCAACATAACTGTTTTGTTAACATTTTACCACGGTATCTCTCTGCAATACTCAACCAACTATGACAGACTAACTTGAAGCCAGAAATCCTCCTGTAAGTCATTCATAAATCTCAATGTTGCCCTCTTTGGACACAAAAGAATTTTTAAAAGCTTTTTAGTTCTACTTGTACACAGACGGATGTAGGATCATCTATTAGAGCATGGTTAGCCCCTCAGGTGATATGTTCTTTAAGAATTCTTGCCTTCTCTGTCCTAGCAGTCAGGAGTGAGATGTCACAGACTCCTCCCTGCCCACGCTGGGATGTTAGTACACTTGATCTTCTGAAGACCTTGTACATGCAGTCACAGCCACCGTGAGTTCATACGTTCAAGGGCCCTGATATGACCAGAAAATCTTTTTGCTTCTTGTTTCATGATGATTTCTGAGCCTTGACAGGAGGAAGTATAAAACTCAATGTGGATGCTTAAAAGAGAGTGAGAAAGCACCTAGAGTTAGGGCAGAGAGTAGGGGCTATAGGGAAGAAATTGAAGATGAGAGAATGAGGTGTGGGTTTAATCAAAATACATACATGTATAAAATTCTCAATAAGAAATCAGGACCTTTTTAAACAGGGTTTTGATTCATAGTAAGAGAATTGTTTCCCTTGATCTATGTAGCTCAAAATACATTTGACTTTTCAAATAGCTATCTTGTGTCTTTGGTTCAGGCTGATTTTGTAATCGTTTAATTCTGAGAGTGATTTTCTTGTAACCTACTTGTACCCATGTTTCCCTAATCATGAAAACAATGACTAGATTATCTCCACTACAGACGTAAGCACTTAATATAGCAGAATGATTAAATGTTCAAGTTCAAATCTTGGCTGGCTAAGTTAATAGCTTACGATTCAAAAACATTGCATCTCTTTTTACAAACTTTTCAGTCTTTTGATCCACAGACAATCATAATTGTAAGACATAATTTATAGATTTTCTGAACATAATAAACTAAGGATAATATATTGAAGCATTTTATTATGCCCCTAACAGATATTAAATACTAAATAAATGCTTATACTTGCTATACGTCTGAGCCTGTTATTTTAGGTTGGCAAGATTATTTGAGTTTTATCTGTGAACTAGTTTATTAAATTGACCCTCCTAAATTTGCACCAAATAAAAATGCAATTAGTCTCCCTCCAGTGTTTCTAGACATGACATTGATTGAGGAGACAGAAGGAAGAGAGGGTCCCTGACACAACTTATCTTAGACATATCGACTCACACTTTCTTAAAAATGCATCTGTTCAGTGGTTTCTATGAAGGAATCCATAATGTGCCACAAAGCTTCAGGCTCTTCTTCACTATAAGCTTGTTGTCAGTGAGTTAACTACTGTGCTAGGGGGCTTAGATGCAGGTTTGTTTTACCACCAGACATGTGTGTGTGTCTTTATATACATACAAATACATGTATATTTGTCTATATATGTATATATGTGCATATATATGCATACACACACATATATGTGTATGTTGGTGCCAGCGGGCCAGACCAGCTGTCTTCCCATCCATCAATGGGATCTTCAAATGTTCAGATCAAGGGGCCTGCCTACTGCTTTGTAATATCAAGACCAACCTGTAGGCAGGACAGGGTTCACTGTGGTGTCCCTTGAGGACCACATTTTTTTACTCTATTTCCAGAACATCTCATGCCAGTTTCTAAACAATTTTACTTTAGCCATTGGTTTTTGAAGACCTGGTGAGCAACAGAAGGGAAGCTGCTGCATTTCCATTCTGTTCCCGCTGGTGCCGGGAGGTAGTAATGGTAGAGGCTTCTCAGAGCCTTGTGCTAGCCAACCAGGCACTGAAGCTAGAAGCCTTCTAAAGACTGTGGCAGTCCCCCATTTCTTTGAAATCCATCCATCCAGAATGAATCACAGATCCAAAATATGTAATTTTTGTACACCCTCTGAAAATCTAAACTGCTACTTTTTTGGTTATATTCTAGAGTTTCTTGTCTAGAGATATTTTCCTCTGAATCTGTAATGAACACTGAAACTTAATATACTTCACACACACATGTGCACACGCGTGTGCATGTGTGTGTGCACGCGCGCACACACACACACACCATATATAATGCATTACTGGAAGTCACTACATGGCAAACGAACCATAAACCCATCATGGACCTCACACTGTGCTTTAGGAATGTCTTTCCAAAGCTTTGCACATGTACTGAAAATGTAACTCATTGCTTCGCTTGTGTGTAAGCCTGTGGGATTGATACCCACTTCATCCCCAAATAATAGAGAAAACAAATATGGGTGACAAAAATAAAAGGGAAGCATTCCACATTCTCTCACATACCTGTTTCAATACCCCAAGTCTCCCAGGACACATGATGGAAGTTATAAAACACTGAGCTATCTGTGCTGTGTCTCGTCAGATATGAAGCACTTTGCTGATCTCAGTATAAAACTACTGAATACCTAACACTTGTCCTAGTCTTTTTGCCCTCGTGAGCTTACTACCATAAAGAGAAGAGCGTGTGCTCACACCTGAAATGGTTTGCACTATTATAGAAAACATTCAAGAACTGTGTATCACAAATCATAAGTGCTGGAGACCTTACGAGCAGACATAGCCGAGTATCATAGGGGTGACCAGGGAAGGCATTTTGGAATAGGTGACCCTTTCCATAATTGTACAAAGACAGGCAAGATTGTATGTTTAAAAAAATGACATTTCTAGTATTTTTCCAATCATTAAACTACACTACTGCTGGCACACATCCTGTGGCTTCTATTTAATTCAAAGCCAAACGTTAATCACAGACCCTGGTATGGCTACAAAGAGCGGCCTCCTCCTTCCCTGGAGCATCCCAGGGTGTAGAGCCTGGCAGAGGTCAGCAGGGAAAGAGGGTGAGGACTGATTAATTCTGTCGAGCAGTTTTATGAAAAGTGTCTTTCCTAAAATGCAGACATGATTCTACATATTAAGAAAATGTACTTTGAAGACAGAAATGTAGTTTTCATTTATGTTGGAGTTTTGTGATTCTTAGATCCACTCATACCAGTTTAAAAAAAAAGAAGAAGAAAAGAAAAAGTAGTTAATCATATGTTAAAATTATCTCTCAAGTAGTGGAAGCTGGGATTCCAGAATTGAAAGAATAAGTTAGAAATTCAATTGAATTGGTGGACTTTAAACATTTTTTCTTCCTTCCTTCCTTCCTTCCTTCCTTCCTTCCTTCCTTCCTTTTTTTCTTTCTTTTTTCTTTCTTGCCTTCCTTCTTTTAATTTCCTCAAGCCACTGTGCCTTCTGGACACCAAATAAAATAAAAGTAGTCAGAATGGAAAAAATAAATAATATTGCCGCAATGTTTATGGACATCAATGATTATGAGGTGAGATAGGTGTCATCCAAAGTTTTCTAGTCACCAAATATTGGATAAAACTGGTCCCATGCCATGTAACAACTATTGCATTCCTGTACACATGAGACATGAAAGAAGGCAGAAACTGTTGGGTAGAGCTTAGATTTGTGAAAGCTTGGTGTTCAGAAATCAGTTTTTACACAAGCATGATTCCAGCAAAAACTGAAGAAAGCAAACTAAAGAGATCTAAAAAATGGATTCTCTCTGAGGCATTGGGCATATGAAGAAATCAGGATATGTGCTGTACAGTAAGGAACATAAAAATTTTAAAATCAGCCCAGTCATTACAACTTGACTTGATGAAAATGTATGCAAGGCGTCCAAGCTCACTCATTACAGAAGAAAGGCAAGATCATACAAGATATCCAGCACACATTTCCTTTCCAAAAGCCATGCAAGCGTCAGTGGCCCAGGTTCACATTTAGGTGTGACACTCAGTTCCAGCGACCAATGGAAGTCACCAAGTTTTCAAAACTGCCCAAAGGCAAAGACTATGGACCCATGCCTGCCAGCATTTTGCCACAGGTGACACCCATGGAGAGGACCTGTGTGAGGAGTCTAGAGAGCCCCCAGACACAAGTTCTGTGTTTAGGAAAACCTAGTATAGGTCTTCAAATACTTTGTGCTACTCAAGGAGAAGACAATTCAGTTCTGCAGTGTTGGCAGATTTTCTTATCCTTTAACAAGTGCAAAGAGTGCAAAAACAATGTAACCAAATGTTGTTGATTTTTCACAGAGTGGTAGACAAGTAGTAACTAATAATAATAATAATAAAGACAAAGAAATCTAATTTCATTTTCTAACCTTCCATTGAAGATAATAACTTCCTTTCTTCCTTATGTTGCTGAGATTATAATTACTCTGATTTATTACTACTTCAACACCCCAAACAAGTGAAAGGTAAAGACAGGGTGCGAAATCGAGATGCAGACTGTTAAAAAGTTCTGAGGTGAGACATGTATGTGGGAAATATGTTGCAGAGTGCATTCACAAGCATTAATGCAGAAGAAGCTTCCTGAAGGGGACATCCTGGTTGAGCATAAAAGTCACTATACTAGATAATTCACAAATGAACAACATTGTCTCCTGAATGTAAGAGACAAACAGAGGATTTTTGTTTTAATGTGTGTATATGTATATGCCTGTTTGTGGGTTTGTGCACATGAGCACAATGCCAGTAGTGGTCAGAAGAAGGTGTTATATCCCTGGGAGCTGAAGTTATAGAACAATATGCGTGATTTGGATGTTAGGAGCTGAACTCACATCCACCAGGGATTCTCAACTGCTAAACCACCTCTTCAGCCCTGGTAATATGATGTTTGATTGACATAGAAATCTTGTTTTGGATGTGCAGAGAGATGTTTCAGTATGTAGAGGCATTTGCCACCAATCCTGAGGACCTAAACTCTATCCCAGGAATCTACATGGTGTAACAAGAGAAACAACTCCAGCTATTTTGTCCTTCAATTCCACATGTATGCCTTGCCATATCCCTGATTATGTGCAATGCACTCAATAGATGTAATAAAAAATTGACTTAGGTGAAGCCATCAGGTACTATAGAAGTAAAATATATGTATTAGCTTAGACAATAATGAGAAAGACCCTGATCATAGAAGAATGGTTTAAAAAAGGGGGGGATTACTATTTCCTTCCATCCATTCATATCAACAAATATGTAATAAGATAGAGGGTATAGTTTGTTAGAGCAAACAGTGGAGTAGGGTGGTTGAAGACAACAAGAAATTTATGGGAACATATCCCTTTTACCTCAAAAATACACTACTGAATATGCATTACCATTAATATGCAGCTTTACGGTCCTTCACTTATTTTGTCCTTGATCCATATGCATACTAAATTGCTCACACATTATTCAGGAAATAGTTCACTGTGGACTAAAATCAATAGGCTGGCATAGCTGCCATTCCAGATCTGTACCTTAGCTGTGATGAGAAATCAACCAAAGGCTATGGCCTGTGCCAGACTCTGAGCCACGTTAAATTAACCAGGAGGTATGATTCCTTGTATATCTGAAGCCTTAGGGGAACCCAGAGATGAATCATCTGCTAATGTCTTATTATGATAGAGCTCTTAGAGGCAGAGAAGAACTGAAAGCCCTCCCTCTGGCTTGGTATTTGTCATGATTAATAAGGCTGCAGCTAGCATGTCTCCTCCAGAGTAGGTCTTGGGGATCTGGCACAGCAAGGGATCAATAAATATTTGTTGATTGATGAACAAAATTAAAACAAATGAACAAAAAAGTGCCACTGAGTCTCTTTCTTGAGTTTAACAACCCGGAAAGGGAAGAGCATAGAGCAATATATTACTTATCTAAAGATAGAAATTCAAAGCAATATCCAATTTTCTTCCTTAATAAATGAAACAAAAGACATTCACAGAAATCATTAACTATGCCAGCCCATCTTTGCACCCAAGATCTCACTTCATATTAATGTAATGATATCATCCCAATTTGAAATATACTGTCAATGGTGATCAGCCCGCAAGTTGTCTATTATACTTTCATGACATAGTCTTGCTCTCTGAATGCAGATGCTATGACTATTAGAATTTAGAATAAAGTTCAGTTAAGTTTTGAAGGAAACCTGCAGACCTTTACAATGTTTTCTAATAGTTTGTCCAAGGAAATGTTGCCACTTACAGGTCTCATCTGAGTGGCAAGGGGAACAGAAAAGATAATTTGCCTTAAGGACCTTACCCTACAATTTCACATAAAATAAGACCTATGAATTCCCTATTTACCACTTCAACTGGTGATATACTTGAAAGATCTCCTGAGTAAATTGGAAGCATGGAGACCTTGGGGGAGGGTTGAAGAGGAGGGGAGAGACAGGGAGGTGAGCAGAGAAAAGTGTAGAGCTCAATAAAATATCAATAAAAAAAGAAAAGAAAAGAAAGTTTAAATCCATAATTATTGAAACATGCAGTTCTGGTAGGCACAATAGAGATTAGAATCATTTATAGGAGCATAATATTTAACTGGGTAAAGAAGATCAGGAGTTACTGGAAACAAGATTCAGATATTCCACATTGATCTGGTAGAGAAAGAAATGGACATTAGCAAAGCTTTAAAAGACCAAGCAGAGTTCAGCAGGTAGATTTGCAGGATATAAATTCTTCACTCCTGAGCTGGAGAAATGGCTCAGTGGTTAAGAGCACCGCCTGCTCTTCCAAAGGTCCTGAGTTCAATTCCCAGCAACCACATGGTGGCTCACAACCATCTGTAATGAGATCTGGTGCCCTCTTCTGGCCTGCAGGCAGAGTACTGAGAATACTGTATACATAATAAATAAATAAATCTTTAAAAAAAAATTCTTCACTCCACAAAGGGGACACTTGTGACCATTGTATAGACTTTGTCAATCCCTGATGAAGGCAGTCAAGCCAAACAGGGCTTGAATCAATACCAAACACACCCAAAGAGGGCATAGTATCAGACAGACTTAATGTGAAGGTTTCACCACCCTATTCCCATGCCATTCCACAAATTTCTCACTTCTCACTGAAGGTCACAAAAAAGGGGGTAGGTCTTTGCTTGCAACTTTTTATCCCTTGGTCATCTTCTTTTTCTCTAAAACTGCGGCTCTCAACACGGGGTGCAGTAGTATACTGTCTTCTTGTGCTTTCTTGTTCCCTGGAGAAATGTGTTCCAGTTTGGGTAATTACATTCTGCCAGACTAAATTATCCTCACAGTTTACATTGAGTAAGGCATTTTTCTTTAATATCTATCCTAAATTGTTGCATAGCGTTTCTGTGTACCAGTAAATATTACATCCATGCCACAGTAATAGTTAGATGCTTGGAAACAGCCTGCCCTATTTAGAGGAGAAGAGGAAGGACTGAAACTAATTAAAACTTACTTCGATTATTCATATTCTTCTGCATGTTTGGCCCTTTCGGCTGCGTTTATGGAAAATGGCATCACATAACCTGTTCTTACTTTTCTGCTTTTTTTCAAATCTGTTCAGCTTCCATGTCTCCCAGTGTCCTCTTGACTCAGAGGATACTCCGAAAATAGGCTTGCAACTAGTGAGGAGCAATGAGTTGAAAAGTCTGGGGTCATTCCTGTACCCTTCATCACAGAGGTACATTTTAACCAGCACTCTACAAATTCTACTGTGGCCATAGCTGCTCTAGTCAGAAGCTATATCCCTTATATGTAGATTTTTTTTTGCCTGTCTGCCTCCTTATTAAGAGTATTTATTCGACTTCCATTGCTGACCTTGGCAGTTTATTGCAAATATTATTTCTCTTGTTTGCTCACTCTCTCACTTTCCCTCCCAAGCATGTAATCCCTTTCCTCCCCTGACCCCATTCCTTAACAGTCTCAAGACTACAGGGTTTTGCTCCTCTGCTTTGTTTTTCACTCATGGTTTTGCATTCCCTAAAGGCACACTGGGACATCCAGAAGTGTGTTTGGAGACTGTCAGCATCAGAGGAATATCTGCACATGCTGACTCTCCCAATGGTAGGTGACAGCTAATTAGTTCTCTGCTCTGAGGTCCTAGAGAGCAGGGACTGAGTCCCCTTGTCCTCTACTTCAAGGATTAACATAAGCCTAAACTAAGTGAGTGTCTGGAAGATGCTGTTGGCACCGATATAGAAATTAATTCTATCATTAAGATCTGGTCTTCAATATCTTAAAGCCCTCCATCTTAGGCATTATTCCAGAGTCTGGGAGGTCTTCTCTCTGATTTCCAAGCCTTTTTCACATTCCTTTGAGATTTGAATCTTTCTCCACTGTCGAGTATTGTAGTCTAGATGCTCATGTGTTTAATCATAGAATCACTCTTCCATTTGGATGGAAGAAGACTATGGACTTGGAACTAAACTACATTTAGAATACAGAGAGCTAAGTCATATTCAAGGAAATGGAATATAGAGAAGAATAAAAATGATAAGAAAAAACATATACAAAGAAATTGCTTAATTTCTGTGATGAAAAAAAATCAGTGTGACAGAGGAAACAAAATATCGTAATAATCAGCTGGAACCAGCAGGCATCTCCTACACCATCTTATCTGTTAGGATAAAGGAGGACGCATCAAACTTCTGGTTTTATTATTTCTCTCAGTTCATCCACAGTGAAATAGGGCAAAGCAAAGAGCCATGGGATAAGAATCATGTGATTGTGATTATTGCTTAGACCTTGCCATGGGCTTCATGCTGATCTTAGAAAAGCCTCTTTCTCTAAAGACCTCAGATTATGTAGAAGTGTAAAGAATAGGATGACATAGACTTCCCTATGGTCCTTCAGTCTCTAACATTTTATCCTTGTGGGGGCAGATGCCTTTGCTTACAGTGAACAACAGGCATGTATGACTGTACTGCTATTTAGGGGTAAAGTTGCTTAATTGGGCAAAGAACACCACATACATTTTCCTTCAACTGAACTTTAGATAATTTTTGCTGTACAGTTTACTGTTTCCTCCATACAATTTCCTTATCTATTTTAAAACTGATTCACAAATGGTTGCAAGAATTTGGGGGCTTTACGCTGGCTGTTTTGCAATTCCGACAAGTGATTAGAATACTCCTAGCACATACACTTAATCAAAACAAGCCCAATTAAGCTCACTACTCCACATTCCACCTCATTAGCTTTCTGTTCCTAAAATATAACAGATGTCATTGCTGCAGGCCCGGAGGTACAGACACATTTTTCAGCTAAGCACTTACAATGCAACCTAAGTTAGAGGAAGATTTAATTATTACTTTCATTGTCGAGGCTTCCTGTGGAAGCTCATTTTTCATTTAATAGCAATCTCTTTCTACCTAGTTGCCCACTGCCACCAAAATAATGTGTCTCTTTCTCCTAAAATAGTGAGTTCATAAAAAGTATCATTCCAACCCTCTCTTCCTTCATCTAGCAAATTGATTTGACTCCTCTTAGACTCAGCCAACCTAACATGTCTTGTTAGATGTATGAGAAAAAAAGTGGACTGGATGTTGTGGTTTCCTCACCATTTTTGTGATATTTAGGTTTTGTTCCTGGATATTCAGAGAGGTTTGTTGTTTCCTGAATGCCCTAAGGACAATAATGTATGATAATCCTTTGTATTAGTCAGGGTTCTCTAGAGTAATAGAACTTAAAAAATTTATCCCCCCTTTCTCTCTCTCTCTCTCTCTCTCTCTCTCTCTCTCTCTCTCTCTCTCTCTCTC
>NW_026067922.1:2536333-2551143 GCF_014885135.2 Alexandromys fortis
AGAGAGGGAGAGTGTGTGTTATATGAGAATCATTTACAGGCTGTGATCCAGCTAATTCAATACTGGCTGTCTACGAATGGAGGTCCAAGAACCCAGTAGTTCTTTAGTCCATGAGGCTAGATGTCTCAGCTGATCTTCAGTATATTCCAGAATCCCTAAATAAGCTCTAACGGTAGTGAAGGAATGAATGTGCTGGAAAGGACTAGAGCAAGCAGGCAAAAATCAAAAGCTCCCTTCTTCCATGTTCTTATTATAGGCTTCCAGCAAAAGGAGTGGTCTAAATTAGAGGTATGTATTCCCACGTGAAAGATAGGGATTAGAAATGAATCTTCACACTTGGAATGATTTAGTTAAGCAAAGATCCCTCACAGGTGTGCCCAGACATTTGGGGGTTTAGTTCAATCTAGATACAGTCAAATTGACAAGCAAGAATAGCTATGAAGCCCTTGGTTCACTCTGCCTTCCCTCCCTGTTTTGTGTCTTCATGATTTTGATATCAACTTGTCTAAGCCTTGTCTCTAATACATTTTCCTCCTCCTCTTGCTCCTCCTCCTCTTTCTTTGGATTCCCAGGTCTGAACCCAGACTGGTTCACACTATGTCCCTTCTTTTTTTTTTAGAAGAAGAATTGGAAATAGATGGAAAACACTGAAACCAAACTCATGTCTGAATGCCATAGAAACAAACATACATTTGCAAAAGGAAACATTGACAATAGATCCTGGTAAGTGGAATGGCCAGCAACCATTGGTCCAAAAACCAAATATCTGTAAGTTTCAGTGTTATCCGTCACTCACTGAGTCAAACAAGTTCTCTTTTCAATGTAATTATTCACTCACTAGGTTTCCCATGCCTGTTGCTATTATTGTTGTGGAAATGCCATTTTTAGAGTTCTAGAAAAGTAGTAAATAGTTTTACTTGTCATATATGTATGGAAGCACTCACCTCTGCCTTCTCAAAAGCCTAGAGGGAGAACCAAGTCAGAAGATTCAGGGTAAATTTGACAATGTATCAGATTTGACACTGGGTTTTGTTCTTGTCTTTTTTTTTTTTTTGCTAGCTTTGTATTTCTGGATAGAACATGCTATAAAGAGACTCCAAGCACTTTGCTTCTGAGACATTAGGGAACTAGAAGGAATTTCAACAAAGGTGCATGCCACAGTGCATTCCCTTTAAGTTACATACTGCAGTTACATACTGTAACTACAGTTTCTGATCTCCAAATTCACAATCACCATGTAAAGACATGCCATTCCTAGAAGAAATGTCTTCCACATCTGGGCACAATTTCCAAGACACTTTTTGTTTGTTCTGAATAACGACGATGGAGTTTGCATATAGCCGTGCAGGTTGATCAGCTTGAAAGTTCAATGTCGGTGCACTCTGCTCCAGTCACAGTGTACTTAGAGTCTCTTCCATTTCTGCAGTAGCACGCCACAGAAAGACGAACAGGGACGACTGAATTCAAATCACGGCATCTTTGTTTTTAAGTCCCTTGAAAGTAGGACAATAGCCTTGTTCGCCCCCTGTGTCCCAGTCCTAGAATAGTGCTGAACATAGAGCAGGCACTTAATAAATGTGTATTACACCAATTCACAGGTAATTCTCTTAAAAAATCAGACTGACAAAATTCTGCTAGCCTAAAGGCTCTCTGACAAAGAGGACGAGCTGGTAAACTGTAGCTCTCATGTCAGGTCTGCTCCTGCTCAGGTTTGGATGATCTGTGAGCTAAGGATGAATTTTAGAGCTTTAAAAGATTGAAAATGGAATCCAATAAATAAATAGTGCTTCAAATATTTTTTTAAAAAAAATCAAATTTTAGTACACTTTATTAGAACATGTGGTATCCAAATGGGGATGTTGCTTAGTGAATTCTTAAGCAAGCTCTTATTAGAAACAATGGTCTCCGGAAGGTGGTCTCCCCTGATCTTTCAATGTATCACCTCCCACCTTCTCCAGGCCTCCTCCATATGCCACACCCAACCCGCCACAGCCTGCTTCCTTCCTCACTTTACTCTATTCTAAATGCCTTCCCTGAGCACTTTCTTTCTTGAGGGGAGAATATAGTCTTTGCCTTCTTTGAATTCAGATCTCCTAGAACTCTACCTGGAAAGCTGGAGAATGAAGGAAACAACACAGGCACAAACAAACTTTGATATTCAAAGTCATTCCTGACACCGTATTGGCAAAGCCAAGCCTGACTCCAGGGAGAGGGTAGGAGCAATCTTTAATCACAGGAAGCCTCGGCAAACAGCTGCTGTTGGAATACAGAGAAATACTTTGTTCTCCTTAGTAGGTTAAATATGCCTCTTCACAAATGTGTTAACCTTCCCCCTTTGCTTAGCAAATCCTCTTTTCATGAGCTGTTCAAAGATAAACTTTATCCCCAGATTGGATTATCATAACCTCCAAATCTGTGTGCCTATATTAAGCTTTCTCCCTTCTTAAAGAGAAATTACACTTCAGCCCAAATCAACTAACTTTCTCTTCCCTTTTATAGACCATCATCCTGAATGAGTCCTTTATAATCTCCCATTGAAAACTGAGGTCAGCGCCAATGCTTTCTTGATACCCAGATGTCAGAGGTGTCTTTCTCCCCATAACCTGACAATGTTAGTTTTCTTCAAATTCCCATGAATGTTCCTTCTAACACCATGTGTTCTCAAATGAGCGTCTGCACTTTCCTAACAGGTATGGGCTTATCATACATAGTATTTACCCCTGAACTTATCAGTCAGATTCAGAACTAGAATTGCACATTGTCTGTGAGATGGTCACTTGAAAGTTACTTTAATACCCATAGACTCTCAAATTGTAACATTCTGTAAAAGGTACTCAGGTACCTAGAAGGCAGTACAAGGCAAGTGTGAGGACAATCCCCAGGAGGCAAATAAAAATACAAGCGGGTGTAATGGTCGTCTGCAATTACAGCCCTCAGAGGGCCCTCAGATGGGAACCCCTGAAGTCAGCTGGCTAGAGCACACAAATGAACGAGTTCTAGGTTTAGCAAGAGACTGTTTTAGTAAATAAAATGAAAAGTGATTGAAAAAGACAACCAAAGCCAATCTTCAACACAGACACAAACATGGACACACATACACACACACACACACACGCATGCATGCACACAAACACACACAGGAGCTTATGTGCACTGACACATGCACCTACATCATACCAACACATATGCAGACATACATATACCACATGTCTACCACACATACATACACACACATGTGCAAGCAAGAAAATTAAAATTAAAACACAATAATAAAATGAAATGCAGGCCTTCTATACCAGCCCCCAAGTCCCTCATATTTGATTTCCTATCTCAAAGAAACCCATCATCATATACCGGTCTTAAGCTATTAATAGTCACCCACAAACTTAATCACTAATGACGATTGCTTGAAAATGCTAAATGCTTCCTGGTGATCTTGACATGCAATAATCCTACCTGCCTCTGTCTTGCTTCTCAAGACTATATTCTCATCAGAAACAATTTCAGAATCAGTCTCCTGGTATTCATTTTCACTCTTCAGATGCATCCATCTTATGCTTCTTTCATTCTAAAGCAGTGTATTTGACCAAAAAACATACATACTTAACCATATTCCTCAAAATGATTAGCAAGGGCTGAAAAGTGTGTTTCAACAGAGAGGAATTCAACACAGAGGCAATACATACACTAGCCAGAGGAAGAGTACAAGTTCTACATGAGTAAATGATGCCACAGCTTAACAAATAAGTGATCTCATTGGTAAACCTACATCTCTGGAAGTGACATGAAAAAACTCAAAGGTATGGTCTATAGGTAGCTTTTAATTTTAACCAAGACATTTTTTTTTTATTTTTAACTACCGCATTGCTCTTGTCATTTATTCTGTTATGCTTCTGATTAGTTTGGTGGGTCAAAACACATTGGGCCACATTTAGTAAATTGTGGATGAAATCTTATATGTCGCCAAATTATCCTCCTTTGAGTGGTGATAGAAGATGTTCATAGGTGTTAAAATGTGTGTAACTCTGCATCAAAATAGACGCCCTCTATGAGTTCTTTATTTATCCAGGCAGTTGCCTCCCTTTCCCATCCTCTATCCTTTTGTGAATCCCACCTTGAAGTGTGGTGATATCATCTATTTCCTTTGAATTCGCATGTGTGTCAGTCATATGTTCATCCATCCCTAGCAAATCTCCAGAAAATTGGAAAAGAGGTTTTTAAAGAGATATGAATCACTGTAGGTTTGGCACTCCCTCCATCCATTTCCGTTGATTTGCTATTAGCATCTGTGATGAGGCTTCAGGGTGGCTGCCAAACCTTGAATGTCACCGAGATGAGATTTAGCTGGTGGGGCCGAGGCCAGGCTTATTACTGTTCGGGTTGAGCTTCATGACTGTCCTCTCTTGTTAGCGTGCCTCCGTTTGAGCACAAAGAGCTGGGATTGCTTCGCAAAAATCTATCTTAATTAATCATAAATAGTGCCTGATGGGAAGATTGCTGCTTTCATCCTAGTTAAAGAAAACACAATCACTAAATTCTGTTTCTTGCTCCAGGTTTTCGCAGCATTGTGCAGGTTGCCTCCTTACATATCTGCGATGCTATAGGTCTAATCGCATCACTATGTTACAGATAGCCTCATTAGACTGCGCCATCAAAAGCTGTCCCCAGCCCTTTCTCCACCAGTGGAGCCAAGTCCCAATGAGTTAAATGGGGACACAGGAATGGCAAAACAATTCCACTCCTTCCCAGCAGCTAATTAAGAAGGAGGGTGAAGCACCGTGCTAAAGACTTCAGCAATTTTGCCTTGCAGCTCTTCAAGGGTGACCTTGTAACGAATGGTGAAAATACAGAAGAGAGTCACTGTTGCGTGGTAAATGATCGTCAGGAAAGTTCAAACGCTACCGAATGGGCGGCTAAGTATGCTAGCGTGTGCCTGCTTTGTTCTCTGCCCCCTTTGAACTTATGAAATTTCCTCTCTGTACAAATATAGAAAGCAAATAATGAAGAACTTAAGGCTCTACTTAAATGAACAATACATAATCAGCCTATTGCACCGGTAACATAAATGCTACGAAGCTGGGCCCAAGAGCAGCCGTTTGCCACGGGGCACCCAGGCAAAGTAATGGGCCCATGCATCTGCATAATGACTGGTGTAATTGCCTCCTCTCTTGCCAGCCTCCACTTATAGAGCTAAAAAATATCTAAAAACTCCATTTCCCATTTTCTTTTTCCAGCTTCAAGGGAAGCACTCTGGTTCATCGCTGAGCAGCTGAGTATAGGAGAGATTGTGGGGACCACCCCTTCTCCTTCTCCCTCGCCATCATTGTCTGCAGAAAGGAGAGGTGACAGAACTTCAGACCAGGGGGACAAGAAACCCACATGGGCAGGTTGCCAAGCATAATGACTAAAGGACCCCGATTTCCTAGTAGCACCCTCAATCAGCTATGTAATTGCCCAGAATCGAACCTCTCAGTGCAGCCAACACCTTCTTCCTGGTTAAGTAACTGTCGGGCAGATTTTCAGTTCTACCAGAATCTAAGCATTTTCAACCAATAAGAAAAAAAGACTTATGATTACTTCCTGACCTTTTCTTAGGAATAACATACCTCTTCTACCTACCACGGTTCCTGAATATTTATTTAGCTGTGCCTGGACAGGATACGGATGTAGGAGATTGGGCAGAATTCACCTCCTCTTTTGAGAAAGCCAACAAGATCTTAGCATTTAGGACTTGATCATTTCCCAAATTCATAAATAACCATTTAGATCAACTAGAACTCAAACAGGAAAATTAAAATGAATGTGTTTACAGACAAGATTTAATATAAGGAATTCAACACAGGGCAATCCACTGTCCACCAGAAGAATCCAATTTCCATGCCAGGAGAGAAGGGATGGTTGATTTCTAAACACCTACACAGTTAACTGCTGCTCCTTAAAAACCGCTTAGTAAAGGATCTGACGACCTTTGGTGTTCTCGGGCATCTCTGTTCAAGGTAATAGACAAGTGTCACATGTCCCAGAGGATGATTTTCTGAGACAAGTGTGCATGTCTAATCAAGGAATTGGCAATGTATCCAGCAACTCAAGCTCCGCAGCTTTCTTTCTTGTCATTAAGGAGGGATTTTATTTGCCATCATTCACTGCTAACCTAAATCAGCAGGCCATTATTTATGGTGTGGGGAGAATCAAACCCCTTCAGATGTAAGCAATGAAGGGGGAAGGGCAGTACCTTTGAGGGATCAGGTCACAGAGATATGACGGAAGGCTGGAGGTTGAATGGAGCAAAGTTTCCTGTATTATCTCAAAAGTTAGCATACCCTTTCAGCAAGCCAAAGACATAATCAAGATTATATTATACTCTCTAAAATAAATGCTAGAAATTTGGTCAATATCAAATATGCAAAAACAGGAAAAAGGCAGTAGTAATATGAACAAGAAAGTGAGAAAGGTTAACAAATATTAAGAAACAAAATCTTAGACTTGGTGAGTCATCTCATGCTGTCAATATTAAAATGGGACCATCAATGAATCTGCCAATGTGCAAATACGATTCTCCGTCAAAGCTGCCAAGACAAGAAGCGAAGTGATGACCAGACAATGAGCACAAATCCATCTCCATCACCCACACAAACGTCTACAACAGGTGACTTGAGAGACTAACTAATTTGCATATGCCAATAAAAGATTCCTAAGTAAATATGTAGAACATCAAAAAGTCAGCAGGGCCAGAGCGGATTCACATGTCTGCAATTCAAGTTGAAGAATGAGGAGGAAAAAGCACTTCATTCTAGTCTCCAATTTCAACCTCAGCACTACTTTTATGCTCCTGAGTGTAGGGAGAGAGTAAAGACTCGAGTGAGTGTGTATTGTTTGGTATGGCCTCAGCTACATCAAGAACCCAAATGCTTTAGTATCATGCGAGTGACAAAGCCCTACCCAGGTGAGGCTCAGAGCCTTCATAAGGCAGAGGTTCTCAACGTGTGGGTCGCTGCCCCTTTGGTGTCCACATATCAGATATCCTGCATATCAGAAATTTAAATTATCATTCATAACAGTAGCAAAATTACAGTTATGAAACAGAAACAAAAAAATTTGAGTTTGGAGAAGAAGGTCACCACAGCATGAGGAACTGTATTAAAGGGCAGCAACATTAAGAAGATTGAGAACCACAGTTCTAAGGGATCCTAGTAGAAATGATAACTGTGTGCTGACAATATCCTCCCCAGCTTTCTCCCCTGGGATGTTTATGGCCTGAAGACTGCTTCCCTGCAGAGACTGCTTCTAGTGAGATTACTTAACCTGCTTTCTTAATTCAGCTGCATGCAATAACCCCACCTCCCTGTTCAACTATATTTAATACATATGCTAAACTTCCAGAGCAATGCAGCTTCTCCATCACAGAGCCTAGTCCACAACCCCTAGCTTTTCTGTCCATGCATATGTGTGTCTGCCTATTCTTCGGGCCCTCCTTACTCCAATCAGGTCAATCTCTGAAGTCCCATCTAGAAGAGACATACCCGAGGTCAGTGATCCTAGCAACTCCATTATCGATTTTATGTGACAAGTTCCCATTCTATGAAGGAACTTTGGATTCAATATGTCTTTTTTCCCTAACAGCTAATACCTTTAAGTGGTCTAACTGTGGAAAAGAAACAAGAAAGGGAATGGGCTTGATAGGTTGAATATGTTAGAATCAGAAGTAAAACTCGCAAGAACTGGGGATGGATATAAACTCTGTTCAAAATTACAGAAATCTACCTAGTATTATATTGCTCAGAAGTCTTCATATATTTCAAGTTGACCACAATATATTTGAGCTCATTATGGATCAGGATATTCCTGTTTGGGTAACATCCTTTGAAAGTAGTTGGTTGAGAGGTTGGATTTATATAAAACAACTTTAGGTTATAAATTCTCTTCTTTCTAATTCTAAATCACAGTGAGATATAAATCACAAGCAAAATGTAAACAGCCAGTGATTCTTATCCATTAACCAAAACTTTCTATTTAAGGTTATATAAAGATTATGTAAAGTTCAGAGTCTAATTAATAATAGAAGAGAAAAATCATTAAGAGAATAATGAGGATTGGCTATTATCATTCAGTTCACTTAAGTGTAGACTGTTCATCCTTCAAGAGTTGAGGGGAGGGGAATATACTATGGGCTTGAAGAACAGGAAACCTGAACTGAGTTAGTGTAATCTGAGTGAAGCCTTAATCAATACTATTTGATTCAATGGAAGAAGTTGTTTCAGGTGAGAGAAACAAAGCAAGAAATGGCAGGCAAAGGGGACCGAGGTAAGGAATACCTTTAACTACAGTGAATAAGCAATTCTTTCCCTCTTGATTTTCCTGTGTTGTTTGAACAACTATCTCTGTACTGGTTGAATGGTGATGAATGCCTCAGGAAAAGAAATGAGACATACAAAAGAGTGACAGTAGATTTTTTTTTTCAAAAGAAATAATCAGGAATTGAAACCATAAAAGAAAGAATTAAATTGTGAGGACTATAAAATAGATTCAAATTTACAATCACAAACTGATATATGCAAAAAAGTATAACTTATTTTTCTATAGCCAAATATAATTTCTATCATTAAAGCTCCCATTTCTGTCTGGTAGTCAGAAACTGATATCAAGCTGCATTCAGGTAAATTTCATCCCATTTAAGCACTTCTCAGTCAATTCGGGTTTACAGCATAGCTGCATTCAGATTTTTAAAATCACTCTCAAATTTTATTCTCTCTTTTTTCCATATATTGGTTCAAATCTACAAAATTTAAATAACTGCAGTTGCAGAAGCAGTAATGGAAAAAGAATGTCTAAGTTATAGACATTTTATATCTGCCTCCTGTCTTGGCTTTCTATGAGATATACCTGTCCGTACGTATCTTCAGGTCATAGCCTGTACTTCCATGGAACTATCATCTAGTCAAGGGTTTTGGTTTTTGTCAAAGTGTCAGAAGTCTGGCCTTTATCTTCAGTTGGAAGCACAGCCAGGTAACCTGATTCCTTCCTTATTCAAGTCTTTGCATCATGAGCATTTGAAATGTTAACTTACTCTCTTAGCCCATCCTAAGGACCACTTTGGGTGACCAATAGACACTCATGTGACCACCGATAAGTCTTTGAGTGACTGTTCTCTACAATTCCTGATTCACTGCATCCCAAAGACACATCACCTACCTCCAGAATTCTAGGTTGAATGTCAAAGCTAGGGACTTGCTACTTCCACAATGCTGTCCATCCCATCCTTACCCCAATATTTCCAAAAAGCTTATCTTGAAAATTGAGTTAGGAAGCTAACAGACACCCTTTAATCTCCTCGTCCTTGATCAAGAGACTTGATTTTTGTTTGTCTGTTTTGACTGTTTTGTTTTCTTCTAAAACAAATGAGTTCTGGGGATTGAATTTAGGTTTTCATGCTTGTATCACAAGCACTTGACCAAGTGAGTCATCTTCCCTATCAGGTAAGAAGACAAGAAAAGGAAATGGATCTACCACATCTCTTTTGATTTTCAATTTTTGTTTCTTAGACAAGTCAAGCCACATATTCTTCAGCTGCTTCTGGCTGACTCTTCCTCTCAGAAGTCAGGTCATGGCCTTCTGTGACCTCTTCCTTTCTGGACACAGAAATGATAAACAACCCTGCTGCGGTCTTGTATCCTCCTTCCCCTACTTATAGCTGCAAGTCCAGCTTATTCTTACCCAACCTAAGACAACATTAAAATTTTAACTCCCCATTAATTATAATTCTGCCTAGTAGCTCCTAGGAGATGGGCTAAATCACATATGTGGAGTTCCCCTATGCCCACAAACTTATAAGGAATTCCTTTTGTTTCTCAAAAAGAAAGGTAATAGTGAGTACCTTTCTGAGGGCACTGCCGAAGCATGCCAGTAAGCAAATGTGCCACGTGCAACAGAGTTAGTGCAAGGGGTTTATTGGGGGAGGTGATGAAAGAGTGAAAGGTTGTGTCAGAGTGGGAACTTGAGAGGGACAGACAGACAAGAGGAAGAAGAGGAGGCAAGATAGTAAAGAAGAGATGCAGAGGAACAAAGGGCAAGAGTGACGGGAGACAAGAGAGGAGGCAAAGAGAAGCCAAGAGAGTGAGCTGTGCCTGGTGGGCACTTTTAAAGGGTGCTTATGTCACATAGCTGATGATGGACAGGCACCTGGTGACAGGTGATGATGCCACTGCTTTGGTGGCAGAAGAGCAGGCTGTTGCTGCAGTGGTAGAAGCTAACAGGAAGTTCTTTCTTCTCGGGACTCCCATCATGCTATAGATGGTAGCTACGAATGACTGCCTGCCTGTGATCATGGTGCCACAGCTTTCCAAATGCCTTTCTAAAGGTTTAATCATCTCCACTTCCTTTCAACAACATTTAAAATTTTTTTAAAAAAGAAAACAATCTTTTTCCTTACACATACCAATCCAAGTTCCCACTCCCTCCCCTCCTAGCATTCCCTCCACATACCCTCCCACCCCCATCTCCATCCACTTCTCAGAGAGGGTAAGGCACATTGCTTTGAGAAAGATCCAAAGCCTTCCCTACTATGTCTAGGCTGAGCAAAGTACCTATCCAAAGAGAATAGGTTTCCAAAAAACCAGTACATGCAATAGGGATAACCCCTGGTGTCACTGCCAGTGGCTCCTTAGTATGCCCCAACCATACAACTGTCAACCACATTCAGAGGAACTAGTTTGGTCCTATGCTTGTTCCTTCCCAGTCTGGCTAGAGCTGGTGAACTCCCATTAGCTCAGGTAGACTGTTTCAGTGGGTGACCCCATCATGGTCTTGACCTCTTTGCTCATAATCTTACTCCTTCCACTCTTCAGCTGGACTTTGGGAGCTTAGTTTAGTGCTCCAATTCAACAACATTTTTAATATGCAAAGCGTGAGTGCTTTGCTTGCATGTATGTCTGTGTACTGTGTGTGTGCCTAGCACTTTCAGAGGGCTACAGGTGTGTGTTGAATCCCCTAGAAATGGAGTTATACATGGTTGTGAGCTTCCATGTGGATACTGGAAATTGAGCTAGGTTCTTGGAAAACCATCCCATTATTTTCATAAGTTATAGGATAACAAAATTTAAAAATTACTTTTGAACATAAACACTAAGGTTATAGAACATTTACTGCTGCCTCTCTGGACTTCAAAGGGTTGTTATCAGTAACTAAACTTGAAGTAGGAGGCAGGGCATATAAAACAATTATTAAAATTAAAATTCACAAATCAGGCTACCTCAGCCAGGACTTTTGATGTCAAGGAGAAAAAGCAAGAAAACTTACGTCTTAACTCAAGGCTCCAGCAAGCCTGAACTGTAATTTCTATTATTCTGGATGCACTTACTTATACATGTATTCATTGAAAAAAAATATTTCTTTGGGGATGGGACAACAGGATATTCCTCCCAGGGCAAGGGCCTAGAGAGCTGGGAACCAAGAGGCTTACCTTTCCAGGGGCAGAAAACTTAAATCTAAATGGATCACAGACCTCAACATAAATCCAGCCCCACTAAACCTCATTGAAGAGAAAGTAGGAAGTAGCCTTGAATGCATGGGCACAAGACACCAGTTCCTAAATATAACACCAGTAGCACCGAAACTGAGAGCAACAATTAATAAATGGGACTATCTGGAACTAAGAAGTTTGTGTAAGGCAAAGGACACAGTCACTACTAAAACAAAACAACAGCCTACTGAATGGGAAAAGATATTCACTAACCCCACATCAGACAGAGGACTGATTTTCAAAATATATTTAAAAAACTCAAGAAACTAGACATCAAATTACCAAAAAATCCAATAAAAAATGGGGTACAGATCTAAATAGAGAATTCTCAACAGAAGAATTGCAAATGGCCAAAAGACACCTAAGGAATTATCCAACATCCTTAGCCATCACAAAATACAAATCAAAATGACTCTAAGATACACAGTCAGAATGGCTAATATAAAAAACACCAATGATATGCTGGAAAGGATGTGGAGTAAGGGGAACACTTCTCCATTGCTGGTGGGAGTGCAAATATGTACAATCACTTTGGAAATTAGTGTGGTGGTTTCTCAAAAAATTAGAAATCAATATACTTTGGGACCCAATGATACCACTCTTGGGCATATGCCCAAAGGATGCACATTCATACCACAAGGACATTTGCTCAGCTGTGTTCATAGCAGTGTTACTCATAATAGACAGAACCTGGAAACAATCTAAGTGCCTCTCAACTGAAGAATGGATAAAGAAAATGTGGTACATTTACACAATGGGATACTACTCAGTGGTTAAAAAAATGACATTTTGAAATTTGCATGCAAATGAATAAAACAAAAAAAAAAATCCTGAGTGATTAACCCAGATCCAGATAGACAAACACGGTATGCAATAAGTGGATAATAGACCTAAAGCAAAGGGTAGCCAGATCCCAGAGAAGTTAGGTAACAAGGAAAACCCTAAGAGAAACATATATGGATCTCCCTGGGAAGGGGAAATAGACAAGGCCTCCCGTGAAAATTAGGAGGGGGCGAGAGCAGAGGGTGGGAGAGGAAAGGGAATGAAGGGAAGGGAGGAGAACATGGGAACAGGATGCTCAGAAGGGGGGAAGGACAGTGAGAGAGAGAAAGGAAAGAGATACCTTGATTGAGGGATCCGTTAATGGGGCTAGCAAGAAACCTGGCACTGGGGAAATTCCCTGGAATCCACAAGGATGACAACAGCTGAGACTCTAAGCAACAGTGGAAAGGACGCCTAAATAGGCCTTCACCTGTAATCAGATTGATGACTACCCTAATTGTCATCATAGAAACTCCATCCAGAGCTTCACTGTAGATCTCTATATCTCTTCCATCAGATACAGAAATTTCCATATTTCTTTTTTTAATTTTTTGCATATCATTTATTTATTTATTTAGTAAAACTTTCTGTCTCCTCCCTGCCTTGCCTCCCTTTTCCCTTCCTCTCCCCCCACTCCCCACTCCCCTCCCCCTCCCTCTCCAGTCCAAAGAGCAGTCAGGGTTCCTTGCCCTGTGGGCAGTCCAAGGTCCTCCCCCCTCCATCCAGGTCTAGGAAGGTGAGCATCCAAACCGGCTAGTATTTCTTAAACATCAACAAGAGGCAAAATACGGAGATCTACATCAAGTAAGGGGTAGTCACTACCCTTACCCATTTTGAATCAGTGTTGTAATGTGGAGGTAAACAATACACAAGTCAACTAATAATTCTTGACAGTTGTGTCATAAGAGTCTTCAGAGGATGCAATAAATCCTGTAGGGGAAGGAGGCTGTCTTTGATTGGTGTCTGTGGTGGTAGAAAATTCTTCTTTAATCCTTCTCTGGGAAGTACCAAAAAGGGGGAAAAAATAGCACTAGAGACTGTTATTTACTGCCTTACTGAGTTCCAAATACAACTAATAGAAACAGACTCTGCAGGCCTTCTCTCCCTAAGAAGGGGCTCAGAAATGCTTCAAAACAAGAGCCAGACTCCTGTGCTGGGTTGCTTTTGTAAGGCTTTAATTGCTTTTGAATGCATATGAATGTCAATTAGAGCAAGGCTAAATATGTCTTCTTCGAGACAGAGCATTTGGTCTCTCTTTCAAGTTCCTTTGTTTGCTTGAATCAGCTTTGTAGTTTAACAGATGTTTTTTGGAGGAAATGGAGACATAAGCTTTTATAATGCTGAAAATTAAATGAGAAACAGTACTTTTCTCTTCACCTCCTTCCATCCCCCCACGCAAAAAAAATGCAACACTACAAAATTGGCAACCCATGTTACACTGAAGAAAATTACTTTTAGAGGGCACATGTTGGTAAAATGAAAGATTTCTTTTTTTTTTAAGGTATGCACCTGGAGTTCATTAAATATTGTTCATTCTTTAGGGAGATACATAATTGAAGGTGAAAGTGATTATCCCTTCAGCCTTGGGAAAGGATAGTATTTTCTAGACTCATAAAATATCCTCTCTTTAATTAAAAATAAAATAAAATTATCTTAAGAGAATGAATGCCATGATTGTCTAGGCCAAGCTTAGCTCTCCCACCTTCTGTTCCACCACATAAGCAAACTTCTTATTCAAGCACTGGAATCCCAGACATGCTCACCACATTTTTGTGATGATGCTCCCTTATCTGGGACCACTTTCCACAAACTATTAACATTGCCTGCATAGAACTCTTGTTTCATTTCTGTAGCACTGTAGCAAAGGCCATTATTGGAAGATAACAAGATATATAAACCACAAGCTTTGAAATCAAAAGAATTGGTTTGTTTCTAGTGCTGTATCTTACTGTCCTGTGGTGGTGATCAGTTAATCTCTCTTCACCTCAATGCCCTATTCTGTAAGGTGGGGTCGTCTTCACTCAAGTTGTGATGGCCACATCATATGATGTATTCAGAGTGGTTGGTTACGGCAGTCACCAAAAGGAAATAGTGAATCCTTTTTGTTAGACCACAGCTGGCCCCAGTAAGGCAGTGGTCTTCTAAGAAACAAACCAGGTCCCATAGCCTGAATCAATCAGGTGGCCTCCCAAACAGCTCTCATCGGTATAGCATGGGGAGACAAGAAGATATCCTGGGATTGTGACTAGCAGCTCTTAGTTTGTCTTACGTGGCTCCTCCATGTTCTTTGTTCCCATATGCTACCTCATACCGAATAATGTGGTGTAAAACTTATAAAAAGTAATTTTCCTCCCACTAGATATCTCTGAAGGCTCTTCATTCCCTGTACGATATCATACCTCTCATGGTGGCTGGTGCACTCCTCTCCCCCCTTCTCTCTCTCTCTCTCTCTCTCTCTCTCTCTCTCTCTCTC
>NW_026067922.1:2551263-2554299 GCF_014885135.2 Alexandromys fortis
CTCCTAGTTTACTCTCAATGAAGTTCCTCTCCAGGTTTCTCCGTTATTAGAATAAACACAAATTAAAACCAACTTATCAGAGAAAAGGGCTTTATTTCATCTTATAGCATTCAGTCCATCATGAAGGAAAGTCGGGGCAAGACTCGAGGAGGAACCTGAAGGAGAAAACTGAAGCAGAGGCCATGGGGAGGGATACTACTTACTAACTTTTCCGCACTGGCTCTTTCAGCTTACTTTTGCATATGCCTCAGACTACCTGCCCAGGGACAACACTGGTTCCAGGGCTCTAGGCCCTGCAGCATCATGAGCAAAAGCAACTTAGAGGGAAGGGTTTATCTGGTGTATACTTCCATGGCATAATCTCTCATTGAGGGAAGTCAGGGCAAACACTCAATGTAGAAACCAGGAGGCAGGAACTGAAGGAGACTCTATGAGGGAATGCTATGTGCTGGTTTGCTCTTCATTTCCTGCTCAGTCTGATTGCTTATACAGCTAGGACCAACTTTCCTTGTTTGGCTTGGTCTACGCTGTGTGGAGCCTCTCACTTCTATCATTGATCAAGACCCCCACCCCAAGCGTGTCCATAGGCTAATCTGGTAGAGTCAGTTCCTCAGCTAAGGGTCCGTCTTCCCAAGTGATTCTAGTTTTTGTCTTTTTGACACACCACCTCTCCCTCCATTTCTTCCTGGTGATATAGTTAAGAGCCTAATGAGTCAGTTCTTATCACTGGAATGGAAAGAACTGGGCAGGCTGGCTTCAGGGAGAGCTGGATGCTGGCCTGGATAACACCTTCAGAAACCATTTCATCCATTGTCTCTGTGTGAGATCATTATGGAAGCCCAAGACTGTGACCTTGCCACCTCTGGTCTTGCATAAAAGAGAAAATGACTTCATAAAGCCAAGACAAACAGTGAGAAGGTGGTCTTAGGTTGAGTTTATATAACAACCTTTTCCATACACCAAAACAGCATTGCATGCCCTTGAGTCAGTTTAGAAATGCTCTATGGTTCCGTCTAAGAATTCTGACGCTTCAACCAAGTGCACCTGTTTCCAGCACCAAGGGATGGGGTCTGTGCGGGTAATTTTTCTTGCAGTGGGAAACACAATTAAGTGAGTCATGCAAACAGCATGGTGAGTTGCGACCAAGTACTGTTTTCAGGTTTGTTTTCCCATTCTGTGGAACGGCCAGAAAGGGATAGCATGAAAAGAGGAAAGTGAGAGAAAAATATTGGGGGGCAGCACAGGTAAGAAATTTTTATTGCCTGCCCCACAGTGTTTACTAGGTCACAGTGCTAAAGACATTTATATGATAAGTTATACCCAGAAGTTTGAAAACCAGTGTCCTGGTGGAAAATTAAAATATGATTATCAGGGGAGATAAGGGTGTTAATCTACCAAAAATGTATGAAAATTCCCTGTAGCCAGAAAGCTTGCTTAGAGGACACTTGGCTGATATTCACTGAATAATATTCAAAACTTATATTTTTTGATTTATATGCCTCTTGTCATTGAACAGAGCTTAATCCCATCCTGTGGAAGGAGAGGGTTCACACCTCATGGGCTAGAATTTATAAAGGGATTACTGTGGTACTTGAGTTAAGTGGTAAATGGTTCAGGTTCTTAGTGCTCTGGGCGAAGCTGGTATGATGAGAAATTTCAAAGACAGCAGCCTAGAAGTAGAAGGATAGATAGGAGTGGACAGGAGACTACAGGAGTGGCAGGGGTAGTGATTATGGATGGGCAGAGGTGGACAGGAGTTGGTAGGGGTGGGCAGAAGTGGGTAGAGATGGAGGAGTGGGGCAGGGTGAGCAGATGTGGGCAGGGGTAGATAGGGGTGGGTAGGAAAGGAACGAGTTCAAAATAGCCCATCCTTCTACCATCTCACTGCCAGTATTCTCCACCTTCTAGTAACCCCCTGGGAACCTGAGCTCACCTCCTAATGAAGACATACACAGCAACCTATGTGGGGCCATGACCAAATGTTTCTAAATCCATCCCCTGCTCTTTGCAAAAGTGGGAAGTATCCACAGGATAGAGCTAGAGAAAGAAACATATGCCAATGCTACACACCTACTACGTAACACCCCTCCACACAAGATTTGTAAAAGGGACCCCAATCATTTATAATAAGGATCCCAGGCGACAGGAGTAACAAAGGCCAACCAGAAAGTATAGTGTGTAACAGCCTGATTCATTTGCTAAGAACCATTTCCTGTCGTCAGCGATAGAAGCAGGCATCAAAAATTCAAAGAATTTCCACAGAAAGCATTCTTTTTTTCTTCATTTTTTTCTTCTTTTCAAGTTGGAAACCCAACAGTATTAAATATTTAGGGATGACATTTCATCTAGCCATTCAAGAAACCACATTTCAAACACAATGAGAAAGAATAATTCTTAGAAATATAAATAGATGGCCATTTTTTTCTCTCTGTTGGTGGTGGTAAAATTATTCAAGGCCCAATGGCTTTTCTCTGAATGTCTCTCTTCCTATCTGGGAAGCTTTTCAAACACTAACTGCACATCTGAACTCTCTTACTGAGCAAGCCAAGCTTGCCAGAAAACCCAGTCATCATTAGTGCACGGTCTTGGCTCTCTGAGGTTTCACAGGAGAGACCTCAATGAACTCTCTGTGAGAGGATCCTTCTTTATTGTCTGTAAGTGATTTGAAAAGTATTAGGAATCATCCAAACCTACAAAGGGATTTGCTCGTATTTTTTCTTTGGGAAACAGATTCAGCACGTTTAAGGGGCCCCATTAGAAAGCCTTTGCCCTCTGTCTCTGGGTGCCTATGCCTGTTAGGCAAACAAGGCACACACGGGTTCTCTATAAGCATCTACTTCTCAAGAGGTCATCAAGTTTCTATATGATACCTCTAATCCAGCCTTTTTTTCAGGCAACAAACAATTACAAGCCATCTTCTTGACCTTCTTGTTGAGAAATATAACCCAAAGTGCAAAAAGTATGAGAGAGAGAGAGGGAGGGAGAGGGAGAGAGAGAGAGAGAGAGAGAGAGAGAGAGAGAGAGAGAGAGAGAGAG
>NW_026067922.1:2554307-2558456 GCF_014885135.2 Alexandromys fortis
GGAGGAGGAGGAGGAGGAGGAGGAGGAGGAGGAGGAGGAGGAGGAGGAGGAGGAGGAGGAAAGAACAAAGCAAGTCCTTAAAAGTTCAGGCTGATTTCCCTGGATGCTTTATGAAACTTTCCAAATGCCTGTGTGTCTCCTTCACCAACAGACTCACAGGGAACGTTTTTACTGCCTACCATAAGCGTGTTTAGAAAGGCTGAGTCAAACACACTTGAAACGTTCTAGTCTTCTACTTGTTCCCTTGACGTTTCAAACATCACCAATACCAGAGCATTTGGAATGCTCAAATATGAATAGGTGATTCTCATGTCATGAGATGGAAGCAAACACATTTCACTCTAACAGAGAGTTATCATTTGAACCCCTATGTAGATGGGATAAAACCACACACAAAATATTTATATTCGCTCAGGTCCTTCACTTAAAGGGAAAATGGGTAATTTCTATATGATAAGCCATGGCAGAGCATCGGAAAAAAAATACAAGGGAAATTGGGTGACAAGAACAATAAATTCTGTCCAGGTTGAAGTTCTCCATAGTAGGAAGGATGGATGGTATATCAGACAGGTCATTTGATACAAATTGTCTAGTATTCTGGCTCTCTGGTTAAAAGCCTTCTGTAGAAATGGTATTGTTTCCTCTTTCCTATCCTTGACCTCTATAGATATGCTAAGATCAGAATTGAAGAGCCTAGAATTGGCCAAAGTTTTTATTTGCAAGGACAGTGTTCCTACAGGGCCACCAGTTTCCATTAACACCATGTTTATTTGTCTACGAGATGTTTTAGAACTATGTCTTGTGTGAAGGTGAATATTGATTCTTCGCATGACAGTATCTAAAATCATAAGAAAATAAGTCCCTGAATATTGATATTATGGAGAGTCTAGATCAAATTAGAGTGGGAAGCCCCATTCTCAGTATGGGTGGTACCCTTCTATGAGCTAGAGTCCCATATTAAATATAAAGAGAAGACAGGAAGCAGCATCCACCACACTCTTCTGCCTGATGACAGATGCAGTGGGACCTGCTGCCTCCGGCTGCTGTTGCCACGGCTTCACTAACATGGTGGAAGTTACATGTCATCCTTATAAGTGCAATTCAGAATAAATGCTTTCTTACTTAATTAGCTTTTGTTGAGCATCATGTGTACACAATAAGAAAGAGGATGCATATAGCTGGAGACTGGGAAGAGGTTAAGGGGACTAGCAGCTGCATGAGACAGTAAAAGACCAAACACCATCCCTCCTTCACTTGTTACTAGTTTGCCTTACAGTGGCCATAACTAAGAAATTCCCCTTCAAAGCAAACGCTATGGATGATGTCAGAGACTCAGACACACTGGTTTCTTTCCTAATGTTTCATGTGAGACCAGGAGTGTGGAAACTTCAACTCTGCGTGCTTGCAGACATTGGAGACTTCCAAGTAGACTCTGAATTCCATATAACTAGGGTGTCATTACAGTGATTAGACTTCCAGGGACGACATGGATAGCATTTGCCATGGAAACAACACTATAGCTGATTGATCACCACTGCGCAGTGGCCAGAACAAAATAATATTTGGAAACTGACGGCCAGGGTTTGGATCCTCTCCTTCACTATGATTTGGGGGCAGGTTGCCATAACAACTTAAGCAACTCTATTCATCTGATGAAGGGCACCAGTTGCCTCTTAAAAATAAATTCACAAGCCTCTGTAATCTGATGCTTAGTATCTGGCCTCTAAATACTTCCTGTCTTCAACTATCGCTTTCTTAAATCATCCAGTAATGTTGCTTAATGTCCTTTCCTGTGATTCCGTCTTTTCCCTTGTTTCATTTTCTCTGTCTATTCCAGACGGGGCTATATAAAATAGGATTCTGAAGTTCTTTTTATTTTTTTTCAGGTTCCCCAAGCAATTGTGTTGGTTGTGATGCTCTGATGTTTTAACTACCACTCAAGAGAGAGTTATTCCTGGACATTTGTTTGTGAGCGCTCGCTTATCTAAATCCATAGTCGTATATCTGACTGTCTATGGAACACTAGCATAACTGTGAGACACAGCATCAAATTTACATATAAGTAAATTCTTCTCCCAATTTTCCATAGACAAGATTAGCCATCAGATGCAAAAGCTGAGCGGTGCTGGCTGCACATAGCACATATGGAATATTGCTGACTGAAAGTTAAGGCATGAGCCAAGAGACTCAAAATATCTGAAAAAGGACATAAGAAAATGTGAGCAACCCTGGAGATAATAATGGAAAGTAATGGAAGCATTTCATATATGTTTAAATCTGTAAAATAAAATCCATCATGGTATTTATTTTTAAAGACTTATCGGTCATCTTTGCAAGGTATTTGAGAAACTAATTGAAAACTGGGAAACAAAGAGGAAAAGGCCCTTTCCCCAAAGAAATGTACCTTAAGGCAAAAAAGAAATTGATGGAGTCAAGATTTTGCTTATAAGAAATAGTGTCCACTAAATGAGAAGGCACAGCAAAAACAGAACATATAGACCAGGAGATATATCAGTCAGTAAAGTGCTTGCCACACTAGCATTGAAGGTCTCAGTCTGGATCCCCACATCTGATGTAAAAGTTGGGCACAATGGTGAACTACAGTACTGGGGGAATAGAGACAGGCAGATATCTGGATCTTATTGGCTAGACAGCCCAGACTACCCTTTTACCCTTCCCATCCTCTCCCCCACTCCTCATAATCATGGGCTCTATGTATTATTGTTATATATTGATAAATATGTAAACAACATGGTGAGTACATTTAGTGTTACCTGTATGCATGCATTTTTAGGGTTGACCACACAGTAATGGCTAATCAATTTGGGAGCTTAACTCTGGGAAGATTAATTCTCCCTCTCTCAGCTTGTAGCTCTTCATCGTTGGGTGCCCTGTGAGACTTCTCTTTATCCACATTGGCATGTCAACTGGTGGTGTCACTGTTCAGGTCTTGTTTAGGCAAGCATGTTGTTGAGATTCCATGGGTGCAGCTTCCCTGCCATATCTTGCAGCAGATTTCCTGGTCCTCTGGCTGTTACAATCTTTCCACCCCTTCTTCTACGATGCTTCCTGAGCCTTCCATATAGGAATTATATTATAAATGCAGCAAGTAGGGCTGGTCACCCCATAGAGAGTTGTTCTCTGCATTTTCATCAGTTGTGGCTTTCTGTAATGATTTCTACATACTGTATGAAACTGTTTCTTTGATTAAGAGAGAGAGCTACACTTATCTGTGGTACACCGATAGGAACTTAGAGTGCAGTCTGGAATTATACTGATTTAGGAAGGAAAGTGACTAGCGTAGGTTCTTGTCTCAAATCCATGACCTCACTAGCCATAGATGGTTGGCTAGGTATATAGTATTAAGGATGATTTCCCTTCTTAATTTAAATGTGCTTTTAGTAAAATTAGACAGCTGTTGGTTACCACATAAGACATTTTTAAAGTACATCTAGTACTTGTCTAGTTAAAGTAAGGTACACATGCACACATACAAACACACACTCATTATTTGTAGGTTATAAGTCTCCCTGACACCAGAGACAACCACAGGTCAGAGTCTAGTGCAGTTCCCATGGTGTACCACGAATCATTAAGGAAGAAAAAGTGAATGTCAATGAGCCATCTAGGTTCTCTCAATTTCTTAAACCAAACACAGTTTATTATGTCATAAGAATCACATAATTTTATCATAAGAATTACATTAGGAAGTCCTTGTTTTTTACTGCTGAGTAGTACTCTAATATGTATATATTCCATACTTTCTTCTTCCATTCTTCCATTGAAGGTCATGTAGGTTGTTTCCAGGTTCTGGCTATTACAAACAATGCTGCTATGAACATAGTAGAGCAAATACTTTTGTTGTATGATAAGGCCTCTCTTGGGTATATTCCCAAGAGTGGTATTGCTGGGTCCATGGGTAGGTTGATCCTGAATTTCCTGAGAAACCTCCATACTGCTTTCCAGAGTGGTTGCACAAGTTTGCATTCCCACCAGCAATGGATGAGTGTACCCCTTTCTCCACAACCTCTCCAGCAAAGGCTATCATTGGTGTTTTTGATTTTAGCCATTCTGACAGGTGTAAGATGGTATCTTAAAGTTGTCTTGATTTGCATTTCCCTGATCGCTAAGGAAGTTGAGCATGACCTT
>NW_026067922.1:2559585-2563257 GCF_014885135.2 Alexandromys fortis
TAAGCCAGCTCATGGGCTACACAGAATATTAGAAATGGGTTAGAACAATATGTAAGAGCTAGCCAATAAGAAACTGGACCTAGCCGGGCCAGGCAGTGTTTGAAAGAATACAGTTTCCGTGTAATTATTTCGGGCATAAGCTAGCCATGCGGGCGGCCGGGTGCTGGGGACACAGACCTGCCGCCGCTCCAAATGCAACACAAGATATAATTGAGACTCAACTAGGAATGCTTTATCAACAACTGGAAACTGGAGACAGCTGGTCGTGAATGAGGTTTGAAACATAGAGTGATACATGTCTGAAAATCACTTTCATGTGATTTCAAAAAGAATTGAATAAATTCCCCAAAGATGAAAACACAGAGTCCTGGAGAGGTGGAAGACAGTATTAGCAATTCTGGGGACAAATTAGTAATCAGTCTTGGTATCTTTAACCCTACTGATTAAAGACTGTATACACCAACACACAAGTATCAAAATACCAATTGTAAATTGCTTTGACAGCAGTGGATAGAATACAATTTAGAGCTGATGCTCAAATAGAGATACCTATTCCTTCCTCATTCAAAGTGGAATTATACTCCAGGGTGAAGAACACACTTCATACATACTCCTCTTCTTCTGGGCCTTGTCCAACACCTGACATAAATTTCTTTCTACACAAGAGAAAGGGAATTCATTAGTATTCAAGCCAACCAAAAAGCAAGGAATATACAGAGGACAACAGAACTAGGTTTGCTTCCTTGTTCTTGTATTTCTACTTGCTGATAGAATGACACAGTGGCTGGCTACTGGGGCCACCCCAGAAGACTGAGAAGAACTGAACTCTATAAAGAACCCTCCCATTTACTGTAGAACAGACAGGACTTGGAGGTTAATGAGGGCCTCTGCACAAGTCATTCTATAGTTTCCAATGTTCAGAAATAATGTCACTAGCTCTTATCATACTTAACAGAAGTCAAGTTTCCTGGGTTGCTTCCCAAAGTCCCAGTTTTATTGAAAACACCTGTCAATTAAAGTTCATAGAGCTGAAGGGAATAGAGAGATGGCTCAGCAGTTAGGAGTATGTACTGCTTTTTTGGAGGACCTGAGTTCCATTTTCCACACTCACATCAAGTAGTTATGCACCCCCCCTCCCTTTACCTCTGACTCCAGGAGATCTGATACCTTGCAGCTTCAGCAGGTACCTGAACTCACTTGTATGCACAGGTAACAAGATACATTTTTAAGGAAAATGAGAGTTGGGTCTGGGGATGTGGCTCAATTGGTAGAGCATTGCCTAGCACTCATGAAGCCCTAAGTTTGATCTCTAACTCCATATAAACAGGGCATTGTGGTACATGCATGATGATCAAGCACACTAGGGACGACAATAAAAAAAAAGCTACTTGGTGAGTTGGAGGCCAGTCTGGGGTGTATGAAATACTGTCTCAAAAAAATAATTCTCAGTTCTTTATTTTTAGATAACATTTTATGTGTCTAAGGTTTTTGCCTACCTATATCTATATCTGGTGCTCACAGAGGCCCGAATGGGGCATCAGATTCCCTTGGGCTGGAATTACAGATGGTTGTGAGCCACCATGTGGGTACTGGTTCACTGGAAGAGCAGCCAGTGCTCTTAACCACTGACTCATTTCTCCAGCCCCATCATTTCATGTTAATTGAGATTTGTATGTGTTACACGCTTAAAAGATGGCTTGGAAAAATAGTAAGCACTGGTTGCTTGCTATGGAAACAATTTATCGAGAATGACAGCACTTACAGCAGTGTTTTGATAAAATTAACTTACTTCATTAAACCTGGGTAATGTAGCTGATGGAATAGCACAGCAGAAGAGTCCTTGCCTAGCAAGGGAGAAGCTCTGGGTTTGATCCCTAAGATCATGTTTTAAAAAAAAAAAATCAAACTACAACTATTCCAAATGTGTTCATTTCACTCCCCGAAAGAAGTATATTGAGTATGAGCTGTGCATGTTTTCAATATGACTAGCAGTCAACAAAATATGCCCAAGTTTTTAATTTATCATTTGTGGATGGACAATGTAGCTCCATATAACCTAGATTGTTGTCTGTTGCTTGCTCTTTTGACTTCTCCGATGTTCAGATTCTTTGTCTGTAAAATAGGTATAGTGGTTTCCATAGTTACAAAATTCAGACAATAATATCATGTCCTTCACCATGTCATCAGAGGTATAAAAATGGATTATATTTATAGTTTCCACTAGAATACAATGCTTACCCAGCATTTCCGCATTTAAATAATATTATGACTTGTTTTCCTATTGAAATACTTAATAAAAAATCAACAGTAAAGAAGGACTGATATGCCTACTAACCTTTTAGAAATATATGGAGACCAATATGAATTGACTACTGTATCACTTTTCCAACACTATTTAACAATTGTTTTACAAATTCAACAGCCAAAAACAATCCATGTTTATTTTCTCACAGTATGAGGCAAAATTCTAAACATAGTTGATCTTTGTCATTCTTTAGGTGTCCCACATGGCTGCCACCAAGATGCCTGTTGGAGCTTTAGCAATATCTGAGACTCAGCTGGGAAGGATTCATTTTCAAATCTATTCATTCTGGTGCTGGGAGAATTGAGTTTATTGTGTTTGTTGAACTGCAGGTTTCTTTTTCTTCTGGGAAGTTTGTAGGAAGCTACCTGAAGTTTCGAGAAATCATTTAGAGACCCTTACCATGCTGTTTCCAATATGGCATTCTGCTCCCCAAAGTTATCCAAACAGGGAAAAGAATACTGTAATGTCATGAGAGGTAGTCAAGTGAGCCCTTGCTTATGGTTGCCTTCCTGAATCATACTGGCCATAAACAAGTCACAGATAAGGGTGAATATCGGGAGTTGTGTCATAGGTGATCTTCGAAGTCTGCCTGTCATACTGTATTAGTTATGTTTTATGTTGTTGTGACCCAGGACCTAACAAGACTTTTCTTTGACTTCAAATTTTAAGTAGATACAAGTCCATCGAGGTGAATAAAAGTGTAATAGCAACAACTTAAGGGGCTGGTCACATGACTTCTGCTGTCAGGAAGCACAGAGCAGACAGGAAGCAGGGCTAGGCTATAAAACTTCAAGGCCTAATCTCAATGGCTTGTTCTTCCTCCAATGAGCACCCTCTTAAAGGTTCCATTAACCTTCAAATACTACCCACTGGGGAACAAGTGGTCAAATGCCTGAGTCTTCAAAGGTATTTCAAACTGCCTCACATATTTATCAACACCTTTTGTTTTAGGAGGAGGAGAGACACACTTCCACTGTATATTTGAAGCTTTTATTTTAAAAAACAGTCAATTCTGGGGAAATGTTTGTTGAAATAGGAGCGGCAGGGCTGCTTCCCCGGCACCCGGCCGCCCACATGGCTAGCTTATGCCCGAAATAATTACACGGAAACTGTATTCTTTCAAACACTGCCTGGCCCGGCTAGTTCCAGTTTCTTATTGGCTAGCTCTTACATATTAATCTAACCCATTTCTAATATTCTGTGTAGCTCACGAGCTGGCTTACCAGGGAGGATCTTAACCTGCGTCTGTCTAGAGCGGGAGAATCATGGCCACTCTCTCACTAAGCTTCTTTCTCCCAGAATTCTCTTCTGTCTACTCCACCTACCTAATTTTCTGTCCTATGAGGGCCGAGGCAGTTTCTTTATTA
>NW_026067922.1:2566197-2635053 GCF_014885135.2 Alexandromys fortis
CACCCACACACTGAGACAATGGGGATGTTCTATTGGGAACTCACCAATGACACTGGGTTTTGATCCTACTGCACCTACTGGCTTTGTGGGAGCCTATGTAGTTTGGATGCTCACCTTACTACTCCTGGAAGGAGGTGGGAGGTCCTTGGACTTCCCACAGGGCAGGGAACCCTGATTGCTCATGGGGCTGATGAGGGAGGGGGAGTTGATTGGGGAAGGGGGAGGGAAATGGGAGGCGGTGGCGGGGAGGAGGAAGAAATCTTTAATAAATAAATAAATAGATAAAAAAATTACTCTCAGAAAGCAGGGGAAGGGACAATGCCAAAATAATCAAACAGTAGTAGTTATAGTGTTGAGAAAAGATGGGAAATAAATTATGACTGACATGCTTAAAAGATACAACTAGAAAGAGAGTTACAAGAAAATGAAAAATGTTGGCTTTGTGGAAAAGGGATAGACTGAGAAGATGACGACTTTTGAGGAAATGTAGAACATTTGACTTTGTTTCAGAAGCAATGAATAATATAAAAGACTCTTGTTTGTCTTTTCAATATTTGGCTTTGAAGAAGAGGATTATAATCCATGTGCTGTTTGGGTGATTCTGAAAATAATGCCACTGAAAATATCCTGGAACAGCTAACTTGGCTACAATTGCTATTTCCTCTTCAAAGACGCTTTCTAAACATGAAAAGAAAATAGAATTGGTAAATGCTGGTTGTTTTAGTGCTCTGTGATGTCCTTTAAAAAAATCTTTTGATAAACACTGGCAACTTGTATGACAGTGATTTCTGCTCATACATGGCTAAGAGCAAGAACGACTTAAGCTGTTATAATGTTAAACCTTATCAGTGAAGGTGGAGAATTGAAAGGCTTTAAGCTGAGGAGAGGAAAATGATTTAAGGGCTCAGATGAGTTTCATAGTCCCATAAAATGGTATTAAATCAGTTCTGAAAAGATTTGAAGAGGACACAACACCCTGTAAGTGTGTTACACTTCAGTATCATTAACAAATGATTGGACAACAGAAGAGGAAAATATGAGATGGGCTATCAGACTTGCACAAGATACTGAAAGTCTTAAGGAGCATTTGAGTCATGATAGTTGACAACTGAGCCATCGCTCCTTATCACACCAATGCTGATCACTGGGGAGAAAGAATGTGCAGAATTTCCAATATTGGGGGCTGAGAGGGGCATTTGGAGCCGGTTTGTTTTTGTATATTGAACTGATTTAAGAACACTGTGACCTTGCATAACTTTAGCTATGGGGAAAGCCAGTCTGAAAGTCTTGGGAGAGATAGTTTATTAGTAAAAATAATATTCACACCATAACTTGATCAATAACTATTATTATTTTCAAATCTAGTGTTCTCATATGTCCTTTTAGCCCCCAGCATACCCCTGTATGGTACCATTGTCACCTAAAGTAGTAACTGTCAATTACTACTACCACTACTGCTACATCTACAACTTCTGTAACAACCACTACTATTACTACTACTAAAACCTCTAAATTATGTTATTGAGTCAACAAACAGGGAGGTGAGGATGGATTTAATGTGGGATTTCCCCTCTGTATGCTGTGATTGTCATTAATGAATAAACAAACTGGTTTGGACCAATAATGGGGCAGAACTTAGGTAGGGGGGAAACTAAATGGAATGATGAGAGAAGGAGGTGGAGTCAAGGAGAAACCATAGAGCTACTGCTAGAGACAGACACCCTGAAAATTTGCTGGTAGGCCAGAGCCTCATGATGATGCACAGATTAATGGAGATGGGTTAAATTAAGATGTAAGAGTTGTCCAGTAAGAAGCTAGAGCTAATGGCTCAATCAGTGATTTAATGAATACAGTATCTGTGTGGTTATTTGGGTTCTGGATGGCCAGGAGGAACAAGCGCCTACCTTACAACACAGACTTACCTTAACTCCTGTCCACCCTTGTCTATGAGGACAAAGATGGTTAATTGGTATAATAGACAGTGGCTGGCTTTTCCATGGTGACCATGTATGGTTATTTGTCTTGTCCTAAGCACTTTCTATGTCTTATTTATTTAATCCCATAAAAATTGGGCAAATTTATGGTCAGATAAGGAGACTGAAATATGTAGCAGTTAAACAACTTCTTCAAGCTCAAAGAACAATGAAGGTTAGAATTAGCATTCAAACTTTCCTTTCTACCCACAATCCTTTCTATCAGTTTTCAGGATACCACTGAAAACCTCTTATTATTAGCTGTTAGACAACAAAACTACACACTCTAAAGTTAACTATCAATAAGTGTCTGGGTTATTTTAAGTATTTGATTTTTAGCTCTAGAGACTATAAATTGGACCCATAAAAGCACGTGGGTCACTGAGCTCAAAGACCATAGCTGTAGGAGTTCCCTTGCAGTATCACCTCTGAACTTCTGCTACTGGTTGTTTCTCAGGGCCAGATGCTTGGGGATCAATAATACACAGAGGTTGAGAAAGGATGCTATGGCCGATTCCTGCTCTACTTGAGGCTTTTATCTAAGGCTAGTGGCACGGTCTCCTGTTTAAAGTGTTGGCATTACTGCTTTTCTTTGTTACAGTAGTAGGGGAAGGAAATATGCTGCATGGTGCAACAGGATTCCTGAATGTTAATTCCCCACCTCCCAAATGGCTTGAAATAGGTGCCAACAAAATAGCCCCCCTTATAATGATGTCCTATACTACCAGTTTTACTTTACTGTGGATTGCATAGCTTAACTAACTGAAGACTCATTTCCTGTAGATTATTATTCAGTACATGAAGCTCATACAACACTTTTATAAACTAAGAGATTAACCTGTCTAAAGGACCTTGATGTTTCTCCTAGACTATGCAGATGAACAATAAGTCCCAACACTTGCTTTTAGGTCTGGATTCTCTGTATTGGATAGCTATATTATTTAGTCTATTGCATCTGAGTCCTGATACATTTGAGTCCAAGTAGATCTCTATAAATCAGTGTATTTACAGCTAGAAAACTGTGGTCAATTTAAAACTGATCAATTGAGACAATACATAGAGACCTTCAGAGATGAAGAGGATTAAGTTGAAAAGAAACATGGTTGCTTAGAGTACACTAGGTCAGGGAAGCAAATCTCAGTGTGTATTGACGTCCTTGAACCTCATTCTTCAAAATATTACATGAATGAGAATCTCATGGAGATCTTTCCATGATGCAAATTTATGTTCTGGAATGGGGCTTGTGAAACTATATTTCTAATACCTACCTGGGGATACTCATTTTTCTGTTCTATAAATCATGCTCTGAGTGACAGAGTTATACAGCCAAACAAAGCAGAAAATGGGTCCTTTGTAGCATTGGATGAGAAAGAATGTGAAACAAGTTGATTTGCTAACCATAACTTACATGACAATCACATAGTCTTCTGTTAAAAAAAAATTATCAGATCTTTAATTCTGTACATGACTCTATCTGTATGTGGGTATGAACATGTGAGTGCAGGTGCCAAGAAGAGGATGTTGGATCACCTGGAGTGGGAGTTAAAGGAGACTATGAGCTGCCCATTGTGGAGGATGGGATTTGAACTTGGGTACTGTGTAAGAACATCATGTGTTCTTCTTCTTAAACACTGATCCATCTCTTTAGCCCTTCCAGATTTAAAGGGATAAAAAAAAAATCATAGGAATTTGTAGTTCTATATATTGTCAGTGTATCAATCACTGGCCAGTAAAGGAGATCAGAGCTTATGTGTTGGCCATGATCCTTGCTTTAAGGGGCAAAGAGTCAATTCTCAATTATTAGAGTAAGCAGGGGCTGTAGAATGAACTAATCTGAAGCAAGTGGAGTTTCATCATTTACTGACATTATACCTTGATGAAAGTTTCTTCTCTATGAGTAAATTTTTCTTTGGCAATGAACCCAGAAAACAATATCCTCTACAATATTAACAAAGACAGTTCAGCCAGTTTAAAAAGCAACTCTGACATACTTGATGTATTAATGCTTGCATGACAGTTCAATAATGATATTTTTAAAAGATTTACTTACTTATTCTATGTATATGAGTGCTCTATCAAATTTATGTCAAAAGAAGGCATCAGATCCCACCATAGAAGGTTGTGAGCTACCATGTGGTTGCTGGAAATTGAATTTGTAACCTCTGGAGGAGCAGTCAGTGCTCTTAATCTCTGAGCCATCTCTCCAGCTGCGCAATATATTTTACATCAGTTTTGATGCTATTTTGAGGATTTAAGATCTTCCAATTTTGTTAGTGCATGTGTCACCATGTTTTCAGAATTCTCCCATCTCTACTAGTGGGTGTGAAAATGGATATAGAAGAACCAGTGATGATTTGTCTTAGCAGATTAAGAAGTGTCATCCATCAATTCTGCATCTGTTCTGGGTACAGTTTAGTCACTTGACCTCATTTCCCTTCTAAGAAGAAATAAATCTGGGCAGTGGTGGCACACACCTTTAATCCCAAAACTCAGGAGGGAGAGGCAGGTGGATCTTTGTGAGTTCAACCCCCGCCTAGTCTACAAGAGCTAGTTCCATGGCAGGTCCCAAAGCTCCAGAGAAACCCTGTCTCGAAAAACCAAATATAAACAAACAAACAAATAAATAAATAAGAAATAAAATATAGTCCATATTTATGTCCAGGTCAAATAAAATACATTTTCTGATTGGCTATCCTATCTCTTCTTGCAGGATTAAATCTCATCCTCTAAAATATCTGTGACATATACTAAGTTAATCTCTACTATTGCATATAGAATGATGTTATCCATGTATGCTTCCAGAGGAAATAGGGGAAATCATTAATCAAGTATATTTTCATAGTGATTCACCAATCCTTGCTATACTGTGAAACTGCAGAGGGTGTTCAGAAGATCCAGTGAGGAATTGTGTAGAGACAGTCATACATCCCATAACATTACATGAGTACAAATTTTTAAAAAAGAAAAATAAATGAAACAGACTGGAGTGAGGGTAGTAGTGAGTATGGGAGAAATAGAAGCCACATGAAAGCTACTTTCCTCTTTTGTAATATTGCCAATTGCCTGGCTTACCTAGTAACCTCTTAATTCTTACAGAACTCTTACCCTGAAGTCATTTCATCTGTATAACTTAACGGATTTCCTTAAGCCTACTGTGTTAATGATCCTTTTAGAAACCCCAGGTAACATACTATGTTTCTTAATTGGCATATTGCATGCATGTTGTTAGTTTCATACCCATACATCCTAGGAACAGAAGTCACTTTGTATCCCTCCTTCTTCCTTGGCCCATAGAATTTGGAACTTGAGTTCTATCTTTGGAATATTTTGCTTATTTATAGTTTTCATAGAGAAGAGTATTGTCATCTGTTTGGACTCACTAGAGGTTCAATACACATGTTTAGGGCCTCTGATGATGGCATGGTCCCTAATAGCCACCTCATATTTATTGCTCAGATGTTCTTCATTTCTTGAATGGATCTTTAGACACATCCTTAAATAGGTAAGTAAGCATTTATTAGAGGAGCTGAATTTATAGAATGAATACATATGGGAAGGGAATTTATTAGAAGGGCTTATAGGCCATGGTTCAACTAGTCCAACAATGCCTGTCTACCAACAGAAATTCCAGTAGTTGTTCACTCCCAAAGACTAGATGTCTCAGCTGGTCTTTCGTGTATGCCAGAATCCCAAAGAAGTGGGCTCTAATGCCAGTGGAGGCATGGACTTGCCAGTGAGAGCAAGATCAAGCGAGCAGAGAGGGTTTCCTCCTTCCCGATCCTCCCTGTAGCCTACCAGCAGAAGGTGGGGTCTACATTATAGCTCGATATTTCTACCTCAAAAGTTCTGCATTAAAGCTGGGTCTTCCCACCTTAGTTGTGTGGATTAGAAGTGAAACTTCCACTTCAAAGTATTTAATTAAGAGAAAATCCCTCACAGTTCTGCCCAGACAGTTAGGGTTTTAGTAAAGTCCAGATGTAGTTGAGAACCAAGAATAGTGGCGGGCCAAGGATAAAAAACAATCCAAGGGGATTTTGCCCCTAGGATTTGCACACAAGGTGATTTCAGAGAGTAAACTGTTGGCAATGCTCACTCAAGGGCATGAGGGGGAAGGTTTTCTGAGTGATGTCCAAATCACATATCCAGGTAGTATCTATATACAGCACCAAATTTGTAAACTAAGATGGCCTGGATAAGATGAAGGAGTACAGGCTACTATTGTTCTTTGGAGAACCAATGTTGTGCAGAATGGCTTGCAGGGCAGGCTTGTGTCCCTAGAAAAGCCACGACAAAAGATGAAGCCAGATTTCTGTTTTCTTGATCATTCACTGCTGTGTATAAAAAAAAAAAGATGATAGGTCCGCCTTGTATTGCTGTCTCAATGTAGTCATTCCAGTCAAATCCATGAGTGGGTTTTATCTAGTTAATCTCACAAATTCTATGCAAGCCTGGCCCAGTGACTTTTCTGTGACAAGCTATCAGACATCTCTTCTTCATTTTACATTTCTCCATTTTACAAGAACTTGGTAAATAATTAAATCTGACAGCTTTTAATCCATGTAAGAGTGATCACTGGCAATGAGGGTTTTAGAGGAATTGTGTGTATGTTGTCCTTCTGGCACATTCTGTTATCTGCTTTTTAATCAGCAGATTGCCACATACTGACAGTGTCTTTCATTACACACTCTATTCGGGGACCTAGTATTTTTTATTTCATTATTTTTTATTTATTTATTTTTACTTCTGGTACATGATAAGTAGTAAGGATGAACCCCTTACTAGAAAAACAGATTTATTAATAAATAGCTGACACTTTGTACTTTTGCAGAAGATCAAAGCAATTAGTGACAACAGTGAAATGATTTTCAGTGCCTACAAAGCTAAATATCATATTGATTTGTGCACAAAACTTTTTCTAAATAGCAGTTTCTAAGTCCTTGCACAGCTTGGAGCAGCCAGGGAATGAGGGAATGACAGTCAAGGAAACAACAGACAGATACACAATTTTGAAAATCTAGGACCAAGTGATTTGGACTCTTAGGGCGAAGCCACAGCAACCCCAGAAGCTCAGTATGTTTACTACGTACAGTTGGACAGGGAGACAGGGCTATTGTATACAGATGACCCGAAAAGTGGGTGACTATTACATACACATTAAAAAAGGAAGCAGGGTCATTATAGACAGCTGGACAAAGAGGCAAGGTTAACTCATCTTAGTCGGATCAGTATCTGTTAGCAGAGATGTCTTCAGACCATGACTATCCGGGGAGAGAAAGCTAACCTTTATACACTATGAAGTTAGATCTGAGGAAGGCATTGCCATCTCCTAGAGACACACCCAGGGAAGACTTTGCCACTCCCATGGGACTGAGGCATTGGGGTCTTTGACATGGCTGGGTCAAGAACATACAACCACTCAGGACTTCACCTGTTTCCTACAAACAGTCAAAGAATTGCTGACTTACGTCAATTCCTTTAACTAATAGGTAAAGAAAAGGAATATACAGCAGTAAAACTGCTTGACTGTCTCTCCTCCTGGCTCGCATGGGAACCACATTATCCCAGTAGAATAACCAGTGCAAAATACTGAGTAAATTAAGGCGGTCAGGAACTATTTGTGTGTGTGTGTGCGTGGGCAGGGGGCGGGGGGGGGAGAGGGATGAAAGAGAGAGGAGAGAGAGAGAAGCTTTCAGATTTTAGCATCTCTGTTTCATGTAAAGTTGGGATATTCACTTGATTTTAAAATGGAAGTTTCGCTGTGGGAGAAAAATGGAACATTTAGGTCATAAAATCTTAAAAGCATAAAGTTGTTGGATGTTAAACCAGAGAAATTCAAAGAGATGTGCTAATCTGATTCCTTCCCTGGAGACATACAGTATTATAACCCCTATTTATTGGGCACCATGCTACAGATGACATATTGAAGCCAGTGAGGAAAACCTGATTATCCAGGAAATAAGATTTTTTTTTTCTTTTCAATTGAGATGCCTGGGCTGGGGAGATGACTCAGTGGGTAGAGCGCTAGCTGTGCAAGTTTGAGGACCAGATTTGGAATCTCCAGCATCCACACGAAAACAGAACATGCATGGAGGCCAGTCTGGAAGTCCAGCAGCAGGGGAAACAAAGGCAGGCTTCAGGGAGAAATCTGGCTCACTAGACCAGGCAAATCTGCTAGCTTGAGATTAAGAGAGTCTTGGTCTCAATTTATGTTGTGGAGGGTAATGGAGGACCACACCCAACATCAACATTGGGCCTCTACATACTCATGCAGACATGGAAATGGTCATCTACTTATGGACATACACACATACATCTGCATGGACATGAACACACATATGCACACAATCCACTCACGTGCATGCATAACACACACACACACATATACACACATACACGGGCAAAGAAAAAAATGTAAATTTTGTACTTCCCATTTATCCCAGGAACTGTGCCTCTGTTGATTCATTGTTTTCTTTCTGTCTTTGTTTGCTTACTAAGTCCCAAGCACTGTTCTAGGCTCTGAAAAGAGAGCAGACCACACTTCAAGGCAACCGCCTCATCTTCCTGGACCTTACAGGATTCTTAAAAGAGACATCGTAAATAAATGAGTGGCATTGGTTGTAGCAAATGTTATATAGAAAAGTAAAGTAGCCGGATGAGATAGAGAGAGAGAGAGAGAGAGAGAGAGAGAGAGAGAGAGAGAGAGAGAGAGAGAGAGAGAGAGAGGTGGTGTAGAGAATGTTAAGTGAACTGGTCAAGAAAAATCATGTCCAGGGAATCTCGACTGGATAGCAGCTGAAAACAAAGGAAGACAGTCACGTGACTCTGTAGAGGGTTTATTGTCCCCTGGCTTTTAGAGCACTCTGGTAGAAACTACAAGTGTAAGCCTACTTAATATGCTTGTGGGTGTGCCTACTTTATACTGTGTTTTTCTTTCCCCCTCTGGTCATAGTTTTTATCACTTTCAACATCTTCTGAGAAACTGTCTTTCTATTTCTGCTGAAGATTCACCTAGCTACAAACCATTACCCGCTTCCCATCATAGCTCACAAATCTTGGATCTGTGCCCCTGTCAAGCATAGCCTCTGTTTTATGTCAGTCTCTGGACATAACTGTCAGCCACCATGCCCTCTGCCTAGTTCATGGCAGGGCACCTCAAGGCTCCTCAGCTCTGGGCATTAAGGCATTCTCAGCTGTCATACATAACCCCTTTATTTTCTCTCTCAGTGTTAGACTTTATGTTACCTATTGGGGTTATTGTGACCCTCCTGATTGCATGTGTTTCACATGAATATGTCCATCTTTCCTTTCTTTTTTCCCTTCCTTCCTTCCTTCCTTCCTTCCTTCCTTCCTTCCTTCCTTCCTTCCTTCCTTCCTTCTTTCCTTCCTTTGGTTTTTCAAGACAGGGTTTCTCTGTAGCTTTGGAGAAGCTGTCCTATAACTCACTCTATAGACCAGGCTGGCCCCGAACTCACAAAGACCTGCCTGTCTCTGCCTCCCGAGTGCTGGTATTAAAGATATGAACCACCACCACTGACCATTCTTTATAAGAAGGTTCCATATGTCCTGAGGGCAATGCTGCCTACAATCCAGTTACAATCCAAGCCTGTCTCTAAATGAGTAGTATTTTCCTTTGCATATATGCATATTTAATAATTATCACACAGAAACCATATTATTTGTAATACTGTTTGGCCAATAGCTTAAGCATATTTTTGGCTAACTTATATCCTAAACTAAACCATCTCCATTAATTTGTGTACTGCCACATGGTTGTGGCTTACCGGGTAAAGTTGCGTCCTGCATGGCGTCTGTCTCTGGTGGGGCTACTTTGCTTCACCCTGACTCTGCCCTCATTCTCCCAGCATTTAGCCTAGCTTTCCCCTCCTAGTTCTGTTCTGCCCTGCCATAAACTCAAAGCAGTTTTTTATTAATCAATGGTAATGACAGCATACAGAGGGAAACCCCACATCGCCGGCCTAGCATAGGCAAATGGGTTTTATCTCCCACACTAACAGAGGGATGGTGTCACAGGATTTAATCCAAGAGTTCAGGAGTAGAAGAAGCAGAAAGATCAGACGTTTGAGGTCATCTGTAACTACATAGTGAATCTGAGAACAGGCTGGGATACAGAAACAAATACCAACAAATAGAGAAATGAATAATAAAAAAAAACACGAACTCAACGTAGATGGTATGAAACAATGTATATGTGTGTCTGAAAAGCTGTGTGTCAGTGTACCATGGAAAACAAACTTCAGGGACTGGAGGGGTAGGAGGTTCAGCAGCTAAGAGCACTTGGCCTTTCAGAAGACCAGATCCAGGTCTTAGCAACCATGTCAGAAGGCTCACGAAGGCCTGCAATGCTAGTTCCAGGGGATACAATAAATCTTCTGACCTCCCTGGACCCCTGTGCATGTGTATGCACACACACACACACACACACACGCATGCACACATGCACGCACACACACATGTGTGTACACACAAAATGAAATAAAACAAAACTTTAAAGAGAAAGTCTTGCTTCAAACAGTAACAAAGACTCGAAACAGGACTCCCAGCTCTTCCGTTCCAGTAAATTCCAAACATTATATTATTCCAGTCAAAGGAAAGCAATAGTAGAGCTCACCTGGATCAGATATACTATTAGTCATTTTATCATTTTGTCAAAAGCAGTAAGAATGAATTTTCTTATGCCCGGAGACATCCCAATGTATTCCATAACTATGTACAAGTTCAATGGATAGGTTAAAATTTTAAATAAAGTTAATTTTAAAATAAATTACAAAATTCTATGAAGTCTGATTTTTTAAGTACCCCCCCTTCTAAAATTCAGAACTAAATTAATAATAGACCACTGGGTGTCTGAGAACCCATTAGTCAATTTTTATTTACAAAAATGATCTTTCAGGAATTCACCTGGATTTGTGACTTAGGAATCCTGCATTTTAAAAAAAATAAATATTTGTGTTTACTGTTTGATAAAAGTATAAGAATCTTTATTCACACAGCTTCATTCTATTTGTATTTGTTTATTGGTTTGGTTTGTTTTTTCTCCTTCTTGGAATGTTTTGCCTCTGCCTAGCAATATCAGCTGAGTTTTGTTCTTGCTTCTGTCTGAGTTTTGTGCAGGGGACCCAGTCAGTCTCCACATTATGGCCATGTCTCTCCTTCCACCCCTCTGCAAACCCCTGTTAGTATTCCATGCATGGGGGCTGCTCCGCTGAGCTTCAGTCCTGTTAAGTTTGAGGTAAATATGTAGAATAATATATTCAGATATTAGCTTTTCTGGTTGAAAGGCTCTAATGAAAAAAGAGTGTCATGCCAATGCAGGAATATTAAAGTTAGAAACAGAGAGCAGCTCTGCGTATATGGCAGCCCTAATTTTGCTCAAAAAGGTAAAATTTAAATAGGTGCAGGTTTTAGGCATCTCCATTTATTTGCAGGCTAACGAGTGAATGCATTATTTATTTATCCTGATGTCAAATTATTCTCTCTGATGTGATCTTTGAACATCATGTGTAACATTATCTCTGAATGCTTATCTGCTAAAAACACAGGCTCCCATATGCACAGCTGCTGCCAGCTTGTCCCTTATGCAGAGGGATGATGCAGAATCCTCAGCACACCCCATTCTGCTGATGCTCCCCATGCAAAGTCTCATGATTGGCCCCCGTGGCTATCAGAGCTCAAGCAGGTCATGGAGCAATGCATCAGAACGTGGAATAATCACATTGCCGTTTCTCCTGGTGCACAGGAAGATGCCTGCATTCAGAGGATGAGGCAACTTTGGAAAGGGGCACACACAAAGCAATGGGGATTAAAAGTCATCTGGTGTTCATTGAATAGGTAAATTGTCTTCATTTGCAATCTCCTTTATGTGACTTTAGAAAATATATCAGTCTGCCTGCTTCAAACACCAACATTTTCTTTACTAGAGATGGTTTAATTCCTCACTCATGCCCATAATAAGTGTGAAGTTCATATTCTGGTCCACTGACTGTTTTCTTGCTTTTGCATTGATACGGAATGGGAGGAAGGTCTGTTTACAGCTACAAAGCTTGCTACCAGGGGCCTGAAGGGATGGCTCAGAGGTTAAGAACACTTACTGCTTTCACAGAAGATCATGGTTCAATTCCCAGTACCCTCATGGCATATTATAACCACCTACAACTTCAGTCCCAGGAGATACTCCTGGTTTCTCTGGGTACGTACATACTTGGTAGATAAGCATACATGCAGGTAAATTACTCATAAACATATACTAAAATAAATATTTTAAAAAGTGCTATCTATTTCAATTATTCCTGTTGATATAAAAGTCTGGTTTCTTTCATTTTCCAAGATGCAGGCAATATTCTTGACTTCTGAAAGGCTGAAGGACAACAACTACGCTTGCAGCTTGTTCTGCTTGGAAATTGTGTGATGTGGGAATTCCTTCTGTATGTTTTGCTTTTATTGGTTAATGCATAAAGAGGCTACTTGGGCCTATGACAGGGCAGAATAAACCTAGGCAGGAAAGCTAAACTGAATGCTGGGAGAAAGAAGGCAGAGTCAGTGAGAAGCCATGGAGCCACCTGCAGGAGACAGACGCACAGTAACATTTCCAGTAAGGCACAGCCACATGGCAATACACAGATTAATAAAAATGGGTTAATTTAAGATGTAAAAACTAGTCCATAAGAAGCTAGAGCTAATAGGCCAAGCAGTGATTCAATTAATACAGTCTCTGTGAGGTTATTTTGTGTCTGGGCAGCCAGGAATGAACAAGTAGCCTCCCTGTCTACAGGTGTGGTCTGTCCCCTTGACTGTCTATAGTTTTCTTTCCCAGAATACTCTAATTTTGTGGGTGAGAAGGCAGATGTTTAGACAAATGGTGAGTTTTAGTGACTCAGTGAGGAAGTAGGACTGGAGGAGTATTCTCTTCCTGTCTTCAAATATCATCTATTAATTTGACTGACAAGTATTATCTACATGTACTCTTTGGTGAATATTGTGCAAATCTTGAGCATATTCAAAGATCTCGCAGTCTGCTCCAGTAATATGCATATGGAGATGTCATCACAGCTCCTCTTTGCCTACCATTATCTCATCTTAATATCTTCAAGTTCTCACTTTTTATTTGGTTCTTTATAATTGCTTCTCCTTCTGTATTATCTCATGTCACCTGAACTGACCTGCCTTAACTTTCATACAGCATGAATACAGATGGCTGGCCAACATAACAGAACAATCTGTTTATTTCAGTTCTATTCTTCATATTAAAAAGCATGCTGAATAACTAGTAAGTCGTGAGAGATATAATAAACATTGCGGACTAGTCCCTCATTCAAGGCTGTAGGGATTAAATAGGCATGTTTAAAACAATAGGTTGATGATGTGTAACACAGTTTAATCATGGGCACGAGAACTGGAAGAAACCAGACAAAGAACAAGTGTGCATTGGAAAGATGCAAAAGGCTGCATGGCAGATTGGGAAAATGAAGAGTCATTGGAAGAAAAGGCCAGGGTAGCAGAGAAGCCACAAGCTCGACTGAATCAAATAACACCTGACCATGTGTGGTGGTGCTTATCGTGGCTTAGGGAGAAGAAAATGATAGCAATGCTCCACAATTTCTTATATACATTTCAAAATATGTTACACACAATATTGTATAAACAGAATCACTTTGTTCAGGGTATGTCATGCTTTTATTTCATTTAGTTTTTAGTTTGTTTTATTTATCCTATTTCATCTCATATTTAGCATTTAGTACTTAATTTTCCTTTTTAGATTTATTTTTATTCATGTGTGTCTGTATGTGTATGTGTATATGTTTCGTTGTGTATACCACATGCATCAAAGTGCTTAGAAAAGCCAGCAGAGTATATCAGATCTCCTGGAGCTAGATTCACAGGCTGTAATGAGCCATTTGGTGCAGGTTTAGGGAATCGCCAGAGGAACAGCAAACACTCTTAGCCTCTGAACAATTTTCTTCAGTTACACAATTTCATTTTCTAAGTTCCACCCTTTCATCATCTTTCACGATGGAACAAGAAAACTCACACTATGTGATCATTGAGAAATAGGCATGTATCCCAAAATAACTAATACATAAGGTTACTATAGAGATGAGCTATAGGAAGATGTAAAAACCTCTGGTATTTATTAGCATGTACATGAAAATTCTTCAGATTTATAACCTATTCTTTTTTTTCTTTCTTCTTCTTCTTCTTCTTGTTTTGTTTTGTATTGTTTGTTTGTTTACTTGCTTGTTTTTTTGAGACGAAGTTTCTCTGTATAGTCTTGGCGATCCTGGAACTCCCTCTGTAGAGCAAGCTAACTCAAACTCACAAACATCTGCCTGCCTCTGCCTCCCAAGTCCTGGGATTGAAGGCGTGAGTCACTACCACCTGGTTAGAACCGATTTCTGTAAGTTAAAGAATCATTCATATATTCATTATTATTTGGAAAAATTTATTATGAGCATGACATCACACACACACACACATACACACACACACATACACACACACATCATGCAATGCATGTAACCACCACCACCACCACTCAATAAGAAAACAAAACATAGCCACCCAGAATCTTTCTTTGCAGTAACAAATTCTTGTGGGTCTTGAAGACAGTGAGGGCAGATTGACCCACCCCTCATCTAGGAACCCAGCCAATTTAGACCTCAAGTCTCTGAACCATGATAATGAGGTAGGACCCCAGCAGTGTGCTGATGCTCTTTGGAAAGATTCCTTTTACCTTTTCACACCACCTTTGAGCAGAGAACTCAGGCATCTGTTTTATGTACTCAGAACAGTTGCATCTCTCGATAAACATGGGAGAAAAGGCTTACTATAGATATTTTATAAGGACAGAATCGCCTCGGTGACAGAATTAAGACTTAACTATCTGAGGTGCCTTCATTATAACTCTATTCACTTAGAAACAAAATGTCATTTATCATGACCCAATAAATGAAGTGTAATTACCGAAAGTACATAAATGATAGAACTGAAAATGTTCTCTTTCTGATCGTGCTCGTGACAAGAAGAAATTTCACATATTTAAATAACCAGGGACTGACTAGAAACACTCCAGGACAAGCACAGCATTTTGGACATAAAGTTGACATTAAATATCATGTTAAATAGTGATTCTTTTGAGAGATCTTGGTCTTTTGACAGCTGCTGAAATCCAAATGTTGAGTTTTTCACTCTCCCTTGGGAAATGTTTAACTCACACTGAGTTTCATCTCAAGCGACAGACACCTGGGGATACTTCTGAAAATACCACTTGTGGCCCTTTGCCTTCTGAAACAAGCTTCGACCCTTTTCAACTTTATCAATGAAGAGTCATCAGAGATTTTCATCTTCTGAGATGCAAAGCCAATGACTAAATAGTCCTCTGATTGCCTGTAATAAAACACCCATAAAATTTCCCATATAATAGTGAAGTCAAGTGCGGGATTCTGTGCCTATTTGGAAACCAAGTCAGTATTTGATCTCCCTCTAATTTGGACTATTGAATGTTCAATTTTTAAGTGTTATTATTATTAGGGAGAAAAATTATTCTGTCAAGCTCTTTTCCCACAGAAAATCTGACTAAATGACTTCACATTCTTGAAAGGATGCCGATTCCTCTCCTAAAACTGTACGTGGCACTCAAAGATGTATGATTAGAAATTATGAGGCCAATTTTCCAAAGGTGTTCCTTCATTTGCATCAGCAAAAAGAAAAGAGTACTTGTAATTGTCCATGCAAATCAAGGACTTTCATATGCAAATGCTTATATGTGGATGTAATTATGCTGCTTCCACACACAAATCGAGGTTTTCAACTGTGATAAAATAAGTGTGTAAATATGCATTTGTATTTCTAATTGTATTACAAAAAAAATAAAACCTGTCATCCATATATGTAACTGTTGATCGGAACAGACATGATGGAGCAAGCAAGGGTCATCTGTTATGCTTCAGATAAAATTTTGTTCACCAGCCAGCACCTCAGGGCCAGAACTGCTCCCATTCTCTACCCCCTATATGCCTGGTTGCAGAAGGTGCGTCACAAGAGAAAACAGAGGCAGACTTGGTCTTCTATTATGATGATAAAGTCACTCTATGGAGACAGGCCACCTTTCCTTCCCATATTGGTTGTCACATGGTCGATCCTTCCAGACAAGCCTGACCTCCATTACTGTCTGTGTCAGTTTCCCAGTGGATGCTTCAACCCCATATAGATCACACCAGGCAACTGTTCCTAGGGAGAGCCACTAGCTCTCCCTAACAGGTCCATTTCAACCCAACTGGAATACCCATTACACAACTGTCTCTCCAAACTGCCTTACCTGCCATATATAATCTGAGAGACCAGTTATTCTGGTTGATATCTTGTTCTAGAAATCTGGACCACTCTGTCAATTCAAACTTAAAGATTTACATACTACAATGAACAAACAAGTCTTACTTTGGGGACTGTTTTCTCTACACAATAAAGCGCCGCCAAGAGAAAGATCTATTTACTGGAGAAGTTTCTGGTGCTAATTGACAAGGTGGCTCATTTCAGTTTGACCCAGAGAAGAGCTTTCACTGGATGGGTAAATTATGCCGCTTTGTCAAACCCTAAGCATTTTTCATATCTTCCCTGATTCCCCTGATGGACAGTGAAAACTAATGACTGGAAAAGATGTACTTTGTTCGACTACAAATCATATTTTATTCATAATTTGCAATTAAAAAAGGAAAAATTCAGAAGAAACATATAGAGATATTCTTATAAAAAGATCTTCCTTGATGGTGGAAGTTTTGAAAATATATGCATTTATATTATATATGAATATATCTGAAAGTATAACTCAAGAGCTGAGTAATTGCATTTTATCTTGTTTTCAGGGCCAAGAAGAAACTCAGACGATGTGACCTGGACAAAAGCTAGTAAAACTTCTAGCAAACTTGAAGGGTTTAATGGGGACAACAAGACAGCAAATTGAGATAGCAGACATCATTCGAGAAAATCATGCCATAACAGGAAAAGATGGCTAAGTCCTTTGAGGGTCCTAGAAACACTTCTTAGGTCATGAATCAGAGAAAAAAAAACTGGGGTGTCTTGAAATTATTGGAAGTAAATAAGAGTATGAACTAGGTTGCAATTGCTTATTTGTTTTGAAAGGCTGCGTATGGAGGTGTCTGGTGTCTACTTATTGAGTGTGAGTGTACATGTGTGTTTGTGTGAGGGGATGCTTCATGAAAGCCTGTATGTATATACGAAGTTAAGAGGCTGACACTAGTTATCTTCCCAAGCCGCTCTCACTGAGCCTGCAGCTAGCTGATTCTGCTAGTCCAGCTAGCCTGTTTGCCGAGAGGATCCTGTTTGTGCCCCCCCCCAAAAAAATTTTGGGATTATAGGCCAACTCCAAGGCTGGCTTGACATCTTCACTGTTCTTGTGTTTGTCCAGCATGCACTTTACCCACTGACGTATCTTCACAGCTCACATTATTTCTTTTTTATGAAACAGAGTTGAAGGTTTTATTAAAGATACTTTAGGGGCTGGAGAGATGGCTCAGTGGTTAAGAGCATTGCCTGCTCTTCCTAAGGTCTTGAGTTCAATTCCCAGCAACCACATGGTGGCTCACAACCATCTGTAAAGAGGTCTGGTGCCCTCTTCTGGCCTTCAGGCATACAGACAGAGTATTGTATACATAATAAATAAATAAATATTTTAAAATAAAAGATACTTTACAGCAGGCTTATATATGAGAATTGGGGAGAAAAGAAGTATTTTGAACAAAGTAATACAGATTTACTGAAGGCATGGATGTGGGCTTCTCAAAGACAAGTCTCCAACTTATTTTTTACGTAATTGCTATTGAAAGGCTATTTCTAAACCCCTACTGGTGGATTTGGCATATACAAACTCCAGTAGTATTGCCAGCTTTCACTCATCGGTACAATTAAACTGTGCAGAGTATGTGAACAGAGAACACAGCATTATTTAATTTTCTAGAATATAAAATAGTCATTGGGCATTCATAGATGTTTCTACTTCAATTAAATTTAACCTTGGGCAACAGGACAAAGGGTTGTAATTGGTTATTGGTAAAAGAGCCACAAGATTTTATGAAACGCAGAAAGTACAGAATTTCATAAAAATATTGGAAAACAAAGCACAGAAAAGCATTTAAAATTATATTGAACTGCAAAGTTTCAACACTGTATCTTCTCCCTGGAGCCATAGCAAAGAACTGTTATCTCATAAACCTGGCCTGGAAGCCACAGGGCCCTGCTAGGATAGCATAGAGATGTTTAGAAGAAAATCGAGATTGGACAATAAAAGAAACACATGTTTATTATCTCAGAGGTGGGGCACATGCTGGACACATAAATGAAGTATCTAATCAAATAATATTCTTCTTAGAAATGTGAATTTTCATTCCCAATGAAAAATGTTTGTAAAATGACATCTAGCAGGTGACAGAGTAGGTGGAGAATTCAGGACTCTCAAAATTGTGATCTGTTTGTCATCCATGAACCTAGCAAGCACCACAATTGTCCCACTACAATTAAAAGCTGGCTCTGGAGTTGGGGCATGGCTTCCTCTCCTCTAGACTCAAGCATGCTTGTTTAAATGTTTCTTACAAAATATTTGTCCCATACAGGCGATCTACCTATGTGACAGAGAAAGGAGAGTAAAACAAAATAAAGGGACAGACCATGCCCCAATAGGGACTATTTGTTATCACCTCATACTCTTTGGGTTTAACTCTAAAACTATTGCTAAGTTATAACTCTTATCTCAAGATTTATAAAACTATTTTCTAAACTTTCTATACCTCAAGATTTGTCAGCACATTGGGTATGATTAAAACCCTATAAAACCTATAACAAAAGAGTTAATTTAAAACCCATAACATCAGGGTTGTTTTTTTTTTCATTTATTTTATTTATTTATTTATTTATTTTATTTATTAAAGATTTCTGCCTCCTCCCCGCCACCGCCTCCCATTTCCCTCCACCTCCCCCGATCAACTCTCCCTCCCTCATCAGCCCAAAGAGCAATCAGGGTTCCCTGCCCTGTGGGAAGTCCAAGGACCACCCACCTCCATCCAGGTCTAGTAAGGTGAGCATCCAAACTGCCTAGGCTCCCACAAAGCCAGTACTTGTAGTAGGATCAAAAACCCATTGCCATTGTTCTTGAGTTCTCAGTAGGGTTGTTGATAGTAAAAAAAAAAAAAATCTATGTGTAGGTAATCTTGATGGAAACGTGGCTTGCTGCCATCTTAGCTCCCACCCCTTGCCCCACCCTGCCCGAATCAGGATGGAGGTAGCCACACGGCTGACATTTAGCTAATTCAAGATGGGGAAATAATACACTTCTAAGAACATAGAGCAAAGCCAAATTTGTACCATCTAGCAGAAAACTCTTTTGCTTCCCAAGACAGGTATGGAGATAATTCTTCACCCAATTCTTGTCATTTAAGTAGACGCCATCAGATAATTTCCCAAGATTGTTTTTAGTGGAACTCTATGAGTATGCCTCAAAAATCATCACAGAACCCAGTGTTAATCCCTTGTCTGATATAAGTTAAAAGAGAGTTTGATCTTGCATGCTGCCAACCTACCCCCAGCCTGGCACTCCACTCTAGCTCTGATTTCCATCACAGGCAATTTTATCTCTTAGAAGAGCCTGAAGTATAATCCTATTGTAATACAACGGAGGTTGTGTGTACATGTAAGCAAGTACTTCTCTTTGGCGTGGGGGAAATAATTCCCTTCGTCTCACCAGCCTACAGGGACTGGCAGGCCCACCAATTCCTGCCACTCAGCACAAACACTGCTCAGCCTCATGCAGTTAATGGAGACTGACACGTAAAGCTCCATGCCTTAATAGATCTATATTTATATCTAGCTTGTTTCAATTTCAATTTGCAAGGGAGCCTTATCTTCATTGCTATCAAATATGCTACTTAGCCTGCCATTTCCAGCTGACAGCCCCTGATGGTAGGATCTCACAGCATTGAAACCCATAGCTTCCTTACCCTACCTGCACAGGCCTTCTGGGAACTCATTTTTATCGCATCTGTACCCACAGCACTTCCTATGTCTTCCCGTCATCTCTCAAACTAACTTCATTTATCACCAGTGCTCTGTTCAAAGGGTGACTGCTTGACTGCTCAACCAAGCCTTTCTTGACCTTGAGAGTCATCTTGCAAATGACCTCACAGTTTGATCTAGAACACACACACACGTACATGCACATGCACACAACCTTAAAGTTATATCAAGAAACACTGTGATGCATTTTTTTACTTGCATTTATTTATACTTCTGTCTCTCCTCCAACTAGATGTCTAGACCTAGAGAGCCAGAATCACATGTAATCCTGTTTATACTTCTAACACAGATCATTGTGCCTGGTAAATAGTAAGTGTGATCTCATGGAACTACTGGAAAAAATAATAAAATAAAATAAAAATTATCTTTGTAATAAAAAAGAATATCTTTGCTAATGCCAAAGAGGAACTTTAAAATAAATGCTTAAGCTAAAGCTTTTCATACTTTCATTCATCCATACTTTTCCAATTTACAAATATTGACAGTTTCTCCATTTCAAAATATTTGCTCTCATGGCTTTTAGAATACTTTCTTTTTCTTGTTCAGGTTGGCATTGTACGGTGAAAAGGTCTAGAGCCATAAACTTTGTCCCTTAAACCAAGGCTTATACTGAAGACTCACTCATTAGGTACCCTCATGTCACAGTAGAAGTCCTTAAACTCCTAGTCCCTGAATATTGTGATAAATCAAGAACTGACAAAGGTGGCAATATAGAGGTGACTCAGGAGTAAAGAGGTCTCATGACTCCTCCAGAGGACCCAAGTTCAGTTATCTGCAACCACCATGTTAGCTCAAAACAGTCTATGACTCCAATTTCAGGGAATATGACACCTTCTTCTGGCCTCCACAGGCACCAGGCATGAACATGATGCACACATATAAAAGTAAGCAAAATATTCAAACACATAAATAAATATTATATATATGTTCCCACTTTTCCTTATGTTTAGCATACATTTGAGTGTCTGCTATACTCCATACATCATGAGAGGTAATAGAGATTCAATAACCGGTAAAGAAGCCCACATCTTAAAGGAGCTCATGTATAGAAGAGGAATGTGTCAACACCATGTTCTTTAATATTGATAGAAGTTCTGAAGATAACCGCAAGGACAAGAGATCCCTTAAAACAGATCTTAAGGAAATCATATGGTGACTTCTGAGTGAACAAAAGTTCAATTTGGGGGGGGGGATTTTTAAATCTATATTTTAATTGATACCAAGAGGTTTTTTTATTTTAATTAAACCCCCCTGGATTTGCCCTAATGAGTAATTTGCAAGAGTTTTGTCATGTACTGGACAACAAAGGATTTTCTCTGTCTTGTGCATTAGGTTTCGCAACCAATGCTCTTTTAGCTTATTAATGAGTCATTGTTATACTCCTTGCATTGGGTCGGCTTCATCATGAAGCCATCATCCATCTGGCTTCATTGTCAGATTGAATTGATCATGCAGCTGTTTGGCTAAATGTCTGATGACTGGCCATAACACAAATTACTAGTTTTCCAATTTCTGCCTTTGGCAGCCCTAGAAAAGGGCCACCATGTGTATACCAGCACCATTCAACACAGCAGAATGAATATAACCTCATTTCCAGAGATGAAAGTCAGATTTACCTGTGAGGTATACATAGCCAAAGCTGGATAAGGAGGACTCTTACTCAAGAATACTTATTGTAAGAAAGTAAATAAATGACGTAGTCAGCAGAAATGTGTGTTGACGTAAGCCAGTTTGTAATAAGGAAACAATATTTGGAGTTCACGTGGAAGCAAACATTTGAAGAACTTGGACAGAAAGAAGAGCCACAGCCATCTAGTGATTTAAGTGAATCACCAGTAGTAGTTGAGTTATGGTCTCTGAGACAGGAAATGTCTGAAGGATACCATGGCTAAGTGACTACACAGAGAGGTTGGTGACAGGGACCCTATGCAGATTATATGAGCGACAGCTTTCAGAAAGCAATTCATCAACAGGGTCACGCAGTACTGAGAAACTTAAGACTTTTATTCTGAACAAAATTCTACAAAACTTAAACTGGCTGTATGGATAAATTAAGTCCAAATGAAATTATTTTACTTCTTCTATTTGACCTTTACAAAGCCACCTGTTCATTTTTTTATTAAGAGCCATAAAAGTACATTAAGATGTTCTGACTGGACTTGAGCTCCTGGTTTGAAATAGCAGATATGTGGAACTGTATCAACATTCTGAATTAGTAACCCCCCTCCATCCAGTGACTCACATGGGAGCTGAAATCTAAAAGAAAAAGCTACTTAAATCATTAATTGCAGTTGTCTTTCTTTGGTAACAGCTGAAACAACATGGAATCTATAGATATGTCTAGAAACTGTCAGAAAACTCATATACATATACATATATACATTTATCATTTCATATATATATATAAATATATGTATATAATCCCTCTTTATCACAAGGGACCAATAGTTTTGTTAAATGACTCTGAGTGGAAGACTAATTTTCCTGAGATTATGTCTTTTGTGCACTCTTACAACACATCAAAACCATTTACCTACATTTGGAAATCCATGAACTCCACTAGAGAATACTATTTCTCTTTCTCCCATAGTTTATTTACTAACTCTATAAAATTTGGTTGCACACTGTGAATCAGAGGCACAACAACAAAATATGAATAAATATCATGATATTGTCAGAACAGAGATGATCAAGTCTTCCAGTAAACGACTGTGAGGGTATGGGAATAGGGTGGAAAGAGAAAGACATGAAAGCAGAGGGCGATTGCTTGGGAAAGGAAAAAGATCTAAGGAAGTGGTCAAGAACAAGAGAAGCCAATAGGTGTGATGAATATGATCAAAGTATATTATAAATATGTATGGGCATGTTGTAATTAAATCAATTGTCATGTTTAACTAATACACACTAGTAGGAAAAAGTCTTCAGTATTCTATAAATTGACCAAAAGTTGAGAGGTACTTACTTTCTAACACTGAGCTGCAACTAAGAACAGTAGGCTTTCTGTGATAGTCTTGGTTTCTTGTGTGAGAGCTGAACCTCAGTGGATCTGGTCTGGAAAACCAGCAGCTGTGTCGTCACTACTAATGGCAGAGGGAGACTTACAGAGGCCTCATCATTGAATACTGGGATCTTGATAGATACCCAAATGTGAAAACCAGTAGAAAGACAAATAAGTAGACACGCTTCTGCTGGAAAAGGTAATGAGCTTATAAACTAAATAGGATTGCTAGAAGCTAGAACAAACAGAACCCACTGACATATCCTTGGCTGGAAAAAAAACTGAGTATGTGCCTAGAAGAGACATGAGAGAAGTCACAAGAAAATTAAAGTAGGGAAGAATTAAAGTCAGACAAAATTCTAAATCTTTTTTTTTTTCTAGTTCATACACTCCTTCATTAGAGAAGATTTGGAAAAGGGGGGAGCAAAAACTTAAAATATTTCTGCTTGTGAAGATAAGGGTCAAACACTTTGAATCAAAATTTAGGAATTAAAACAACAAAATTAAAATGTAAGATATGCAGCAGTAACTGTGTACCATGAGGAGGAGGCTTCCTGAATGAAGGCTGGGCAATTGAAACTAAAGCTGTCAACAGAAATATTCTCTGAATATCCCACAGGTTAGATTTCACAAAGACCATTAAAAGTTGTTCCGAGAACAGTAGGAGATCATACTCGCCAAGAACTAGTAAAAAGTGTGACATCAACAATTCTAAATTATTTTAGGATTAAACATTCTAAAGAAAAAAATAAAATTAGAATTCCTAGAGAGAATAATCTAAATCCACATTTTATTGACATGAGAAAGAATCAGTGAATATGAATACAGTTCATGAATAATCCAGGGAGAAGAAGAGGAAAAAGAAGAAGAGGAGGAGGAGGGGGAGGAGGAAAGGCAAAGAAGAAAGGGTGAGCAGAGGAATATAGACAACATAAAGCACATTTACTGAGTTATAAACCAAAAATAAATAAAATGCCAGAAGTGACCAAAGTGCTATAATTCAGGGGAAACTCTTCATCTAAATTACTAAGAGGTTCAATCCAAACTCAAGATGGGTAAATATAAGGAGAAACATTGCTCACACAGCTGTCTCCAAAAGGCTGACAGACAAAAAGCCTGAGGGTAACAGACGCAAACAGCCCATTCCGTATGGAGCAACAGCATGATGAACAGCCAATTCTTATCCCAAACAATCAGCCGCGGACTGGATTGGAATCATGAAGTCAAGTGCTGAGCAAAGAGTCAAACAAGCATTCTATATTCAACAAATTGCTTTCAAATATTGATGTGAACCAGAGCATCCCCAACACCAAAGAAAAGGTAGTTAAAAAAAATCCATTCCTACTATTAGATGTGACTTAACAACAAAAATCAGCTAAGGAAATGTAATTGCAAAAGTTATACTAGAGGGTGGCTTGAAAGAAGAAATAAAGAATAAAGAGAAAAATGTGGATGTTTCCTTTTTTAAAAAATAAAGACAACATAAACCTGCTTTTATGACATTTTTCCCTTCAAAATTTAAAATATACAAGGTTGCACAAGCTAAAAATCACAGCTTTCTTGTGCTTACAACATAAAGATACAGCATGTATAAAAAGTATACCTTGAGTATCACTTAACTCTAGTATAAGGCTCAGAAGTCTTTTTAGATTTCTACATTTTTGCACAAACAGAATGAAATATCTGGGAAGAGAAGTCTATTTTACAGAGGAAGTAATTTTCTCTCATTTATGTCTATCCTCATGGTGATTTTATTATTATAACATTTTTAGTGATATCTGGAGGAAAACAAAGAGAATATTGTGAAGTTTTCCTCATATTTGTCCATTAGACCAGTTCATGTACCAGTTCTCAGATCTCTTTCCTCTTTTTTAAATTTTTGAGAATTTGGCATCTCAGAAGTTTGGATTAAGGATGATCAAACTGTATTTATCGGAAGTGGAGACAAACTAGAAACCTACTGGAACAGAGACTGTTGTAGAATATTCCTTTACTACACTGTGTGAAGATGTGTCACTGTGTAAATGTTGAATGACCTTTACCTAGGCAGGAAGAGGCTTGGCGGAACTTCTAGGGACAGAGAACGCTGGGAGGAAGAAGGGCATAGTTGCCGGCCAGATATGGAGGAAGCAGGATGGGCAAAATGGACATAAGGTAATGAACATGTGGGAGAATGTAGGTTAAACAAATATAGAGTATTTTAAGTTCTAAGAGCTAGTTAGAAACAAGCCTAAGCTAAGGCTTAATTAATTCATAATTAAGTCATAATTAATAGTAAGTGTCCATGTTGACCTTTTGTGAGCTGGCAGCCTAAAGAAAATTCTGCCTACAAGAATTTTTTTTAACTTACTTTCATTAAATGAAAAGTATTTCTGCATTAAGTTACACATTGCGATTCTGAGAACAAAGACCAGGGAATCACAACCAATATAGCACAAAGAAATCAATCAAGAGATTGCGCTGACAACTATGACGAGTGATCTAATGTGGAAAGAAAAGCAGCAGAGGAGGGAGGAGAAATGAAACAAGGACAAACAGCGTCAGCACAGACATAAATGCCAAACAGTATGAGACACTGAATTTCAACGAATGGCACAACCTCGGGGAAATGAGAAAGATCACGAGGCTGAGTAAAACTGCAAAGCCTGCTCGATGCTGCCTGTAAGAGAAACACATTAAACTCCGAAGACAAAAACAGATTGAAAGTAAAATAATGGAAAAGTAAAATATATATTAACCACAAAAGGAGAGGTTCACTGCAGTCATTTCACACAAAATAGATTTTAAAGCAAGAAATATGCGTGGCGCCCAAGAGGAATGTTGAGAATGTATGAAAGTCTCAACATACCAGAAGGATGTAAGAATTATTAATATGTATACACCTAACAAGAAAGTCACAAAATGAATGAAGCAAATCTTGATAAAAATGAAAAGAGAAGTAGACAATTTAATAACACTTGGAAATTTAAATGCTCAAAAGTTGTCCAAAAAAAAAAAAAAAAAAAACCAGCCCTAAAGCAAATCTACAGAGCCACAGAAGCCATGAGGAGGCCTGTCAAATACTCTGTCTGACCCAATGCCAATTACTAATCAGAGTTCATCACTCACCATGTCAATCACGCAGTTCAAAGTCCGCAGTACAAACACTGTCACACACATAGGTAACAATACCCAGAGTACACCAGACTGGCATCAAATAAGTCTCAGCAAATTTAAAGTCTAGAAATTATGTTGGAAAGCTGAAAACCAACAACTAAAGCCAATCTGAGACAACTCCAATAATTAGATATTTAACAATAGAATTTATATAATCTAGGGAACAAAGTGCTAAATCATGAAAACATTAGATTAACACAGTATAGCAAAACTTAGAAGATAAGCACTATCTTGAGTGCAAATCTATAACTATAAATGTCTGTATCTGAAATAAAATAGTCGCGAATCAACAATGTGGTTTGCCATTAACAAATGTAAATTTAGAACAAACTAAATCTAAAGCAATGAAAAGTAAATACATTAATTTAATTTAATGCATGCAAAATAAAATAACTTGCAGGTGGTGGTGGTGCACACCTTTAATCCCAGGACTCAAGAGGCAAAGGCAAGTGGATCTCTGTGAGTTTGAGGCCAGCCTGGTCTATAAGAGCTTGTTATAAGACAGATACCAAAGCTACACAGAGAAACCCTGTCTCAGAAAAAAAAAAAATAGAATAACTCAGTGTTCCAGAACTATAAGTAAAATGAATGATGAGAAAATAAGCAAGAATGACTGATGTTACTACACATGGTAAAATGCATATAATGGGGTGCTTGGTGTGTAAAGGTAGAAAGATTGAGGGTTCAAAGCCAACATCAGCTATATAATAAGTTTGAGAACTACCTAGGATATGTGTGACTGTCTCAAATAAACAAGCAACAAAAAAACAATGACTGACAAAATAAAACTAAGGTATTATCAAAATTAATAAAACGGAAACTGATATCATTTTATGCAAATGTAAAAAATTAAAATTAATGTTAGCATAAGTATATCCAAGCAATTGGAATTAACCAAGCTAGAGTATATGGGTAAATTCTCAGAAGGACCTGAATTAACATGGTTCACCCATAAACAAAAATAATACGTAATCTAGAAACTAGCTAGATTATAAGAGATAAATTAATTGAACTAACAAGTAAAAGTATTCTTACATAGAAAATGTCAAGCACAAGTGGCTTTACTTGTACAAAACAATCACAGGAAAAATGATGTTATTCCTTTACAAGTTTTTTAATAACATAATTTTAAGCCATTAAATGAGGACATTATATATTTCTCTGATACCAAAGCATGTTAACAGGAAGCTAATATTGGAAAGCAGTGTCCATTGTCAGTTCAGTGGGTGTATATGAGAGTTAGAGACAGAGAGAGAGACAGAGAAAGAAAGAAGGAAGGAAAGAAAGAAAGAAAGAAAGAAAGAAAGAAAGAAAGAAAGAAAGAAAGAAAATGCACATTTCACACAGCAAATGTGGAGCTCAGAGGACAACAGGAGTTGGTTCTCTGTTAACTGTGGTGACCCAGGGATGGAACTCTTCCATCACAGAACTCTTCCGTCCAGCAATGAAAGTCATCTGTGCAAGCACCTCTACATATTGCGCCATCCCTAGACTTGAAAATTGGACCAAAAAAAAAAAAAAAAAGAATTAACTCAAAGTTAACTGTTGGAGATGTAGAGAGGCTTGTGTTCACAGATGAACACTGGGGACACTGGAAGGCTAAATACACAAGGATGTTCCTTCAAAGGAAGGGATATATAACCTGTTATCTTCCCAGAATGCTAGGAGCAGAAACGTTGAAAAGTCTGTGTGGTTAAGACCATGCCGGATCCTCCGCCAGACCCTTACTTTTATCATGAGCTTGTTATCTCAGTCAATCTATACCAACCATCATTAATGGAAGATATCACAGACATTTTACAAAGAGTTTTGATGTAGTCAGAACTGATTACATGGGATTGAGACAATTATCATCAGGAAAGTTTTCACGTTCCTGATTAAATATGCATACAATAACTACCCATGGTCAGATTCCTTAAGTTTGAACCAACACCATGAGTAGTAAACACTGTATGTATCGAGGAAGCTATACAAATGACTTCATGAAAGATTTGCCAACAAGAAACAATCATGTGAAAAGCTGCTGTTTAAATGATTAAAGAGATTAACTCCAACCCGTCAACAGATGACATAAAACCTTCAAATAGGATTAAAATAAAAAATATCTGGCCATGCTAAATTTTGGCAAGTTTATAGACAAAAAAAAAAAAAAAACCATTATTCATTTCTGCGGGAAACTTAAAGTGGTATAGCCACTTTGAAAAACTACTTAAGTTTCTTAAAAAGGAAAACATGAGCTGACTATACGAACAAGCAACTCTAATGTTTAGTAATCCACCCAAGAGAAATGAATATGGGTCCATACAGTGATTTATACATAAATGCTCATAAAAGCATTTTTTAATAGTCCAAACTAAACAATCCAAATATTTATTAACTGGTCAATGGCTCATATAACAAAAGGTGTTATTTTACATCCATACCATGAACTATTCAGCAATATAAAGAAATGAAATATTGATTTGTGCTATAGTGTTTATGAACCTCAAAAACAGTACAGCAAATGAAAGCAGCCAGACAACTGAGATTACTGACTACATGATTTCATTTATAGGAAGTGTCCAGGAAAAAAAAAACAAATTTATAGACACAGAAAGTACTTCAGTGGATGCCTGTAGCAGGAGCTGAATGGAGTTGCAGTGGGTACTTACAGCTAAAAAGATCAAGGAAGTTGTTAGCGCAATAAAGAATGTTCTTATGTAATATAAAGCCATGAACAGTGAAGGCACATAATGAAATTTCTAAAGCAACATTATTTTTAAAATCATATAACAGGAGTGTTATAACAATTACAGAAGAATAAGCATTTCTTGCCCTCAAATCCTATCATCAGCCAATTTTTATGGATCCTAGACTAAGGTACCCATGTATGGTCTTTCATGGAGTCAAAGCTGTATAATTATGAGGGTAGCACTAGAATTCAAGTCCAATACTGAAAAAGACAAATTAATATCCCTAACTGCAGTGAACACTATTTGAAACTCTGGAAATAAGAACTTTATATTTTCAATATTTAGGCATCATTTTCCTTCTCTTAGAGAGAACATAGGATACTAGAAGATATTTGGATTTTGACATGAGGTTATTTGGGTATTAAGGACGCAATAAATAGTGAGGACTAAGTAATTTTGAGGGCTCCATGAAGACAGTTTTAGTTCATCTTTGAGCTCCCTTACTTCATTCTAGGTATCATTTATGAACCTGATACCCATGAGTACCAATTCTCTTCTTCATAAAAAAAAGTGTTATGAAAAAGCAGGCATGAACCATATGGCAGGCACTTGAGGATTGTTTTCTCCTAGTCACATTTAAAAATACATGGAAACTAAAGAAAACATAGACTTATGGTTTTAATAATTGTGCTGTCTGTTTTTTTTTCCAGAGAGGTGAGGCTGCGTGCTGGCTTCATTACAGAAATCTGGAAATGGCAACAGAATATTTTTTTTAATTTAAGCCCGCTGAGATGAACTATCTAAGTGTTCAACCAGGCAAATGAAATGAGTCAGGCCTGGAATTATTTCTAATCTGTGGAGTCTCATTGCTATCCAGATTGGAGGCTATATTTTTGTCTCAGAAGAGAGGTAAAAGCATCAAGAGCCTATGCATGTCAAAGCTATAAAGATGTTTGACTTTACTGAAACTTCCTGAGAGTCAGAACTCCAAGAATGGAATAACCATGGGTATGATCTGCAGCAGGAAGCAATGAAATTATGGAACAAACAAACAGAATAAAACTAGCAAGGAAGAAAGAAAGTGGGGGAGGGAGGTAGTAAGGGTTGAGCATTCAGCAATAGCACAGTGTAAAACACAGAGGAAAAGTCCTGGTGTTCAATTACACTCAAATACTTGAATGATTTTGGATGTGTAAGTTGTTCCCCAAACTATTTGATGTGGAGTCAAAAATAAGACCTGCCTTTAAGACTCTTCAGGGTACCTAGAGGACAGAAATGTTATATAACTATTGATATGAAATAATGTGAGCATGAGAATACTCACAAGGAAATAAAAACCATTTCTGCTTTTACTATCCAAGACTTGTTAGATCCCAACCAAAAGAAAATGTTTTACAACGAACCATTTTGATAACTTGGAGTTGATTTAACTAAATGGGTTCAAGGTAAGGATGGACACTTACATTCTTTAAGATACTACAGAGTCTAGAGAAGGGGCATATGGTAGGTAGTTTGAATGTATTGGCCCAAATAAACTCATAGGGAGTGAGACTATTAGGAGGCGTGGCTTTGTTAAAGTAGATGTGGCCATGCTGGAGGAAGTGTGTTACTGCAGGGTTTGAAGTCTCACATATGCTCAAGCCACACCCAGTGTCCCAGTTAACTTCCTATTGCCTGCACAAGATGAAGCATTCACAGCTCCATCTCTAGCACCATGTTGACCTATACGCTAACATGTCCCCACACAATGATAATGGGCTGAACCTGCAAAACTGTAGATGAGCCACCCCATGAAATGTTTTCCTTTATAAGAGTTGCCATGGTCATGGTATCTCTTCACAGCAATAGAAACCCTAAGTTAGGACACTGTGATATGAGTAGGTGGAGTTGTACTCTCTGCCCTAGGGGCTATGTCATTAAAGCAGAAAAGTCCCAGTCAGATGGTGATGCCCATCTTTAATCCCAGCGCTCGGGATGCAGAGGCAGGTGGATCTTTGTAAATTCTAGGCCAGACTGGTCTACAAGAGCTACTTCCAGAACAAGCTCTAAAGCTACAGAGAAACCCTGTCTTGATAAAAATAAAAGGGGGGAGGGAAGGTCCCACATCAGTAACTTAGAGCTTCAAACACACTAGGTAAGATATACATACAGCATTCTCTAAAGAAATTAAACTGACAGAATGAATGCATTTCAAAAGATATTTTAGATCAGTTTATAGGATATAGGTTTGGGAGTCCAATATCTGCCTTCACACTAGAGAAGCTGAGAACCAGGTGCTGGTCAGCCCATGAAACTAGAAGTCTCAGCAACCCCATTCTGGTGCTGGCACACATATAGGATTCCTGGAGAGCCACTGGTTCAATCTGTCTTGGAAGGCTAAGAGGCTAGCTACTAATGCCAGCATGAATGGTGGCAGCAGTAGTAAGTTGCCAACAATGTAGACAAATTTTCCAGCACAACCTGCAAGCAAGCAGGAAAAGGCTTCTCATTTTCAGACTTCCTCTCACTCCCTCGCCTGAGCCTGGAAGGTGCCACCCACTTTAGGGTGGCTCTTCCCATTTCAATGAAACCTCCCAGGAGGGTCCCAGGGCTTGTCTGTTGGTTTATTCCAGTTGCCAATCAAGTTGATAAACAAGATTAACCATTGCACCAACCCTTGCTGACTTCTTTAGGATAGAAGTTGCCTAAATTGGCCTTGAACTCTTCTACAGAACAGGATGGCCTTGAATTTGTAATCTTCCCACCCTAGCACCCACTGCTACTCCCTACCCAAAGAAGAGAATATAGATCTTCCTCACTAGTCTTAGTTTCTTTTCAGATGAATTCTCCTCTCATTTCATCTCTAGTCACCCTTACAGCAAGTCTCTTCACTCCCCACCTACACTATGATGGTGTGTTTCCGAAACCAGGTTGTAGAAGAAGATGGCACCAAGCCTCTTGGACCTGTCTGTCGCTCTCTGGGAGCAAGTGCTCAGAAAGAGATTGCCAGAGGCTGACTTGTTCATGAAAGGGCAAAGTCAAGAAGACATTTCTAGAGCTGAGCCTGAAACTGCAACGGAAATGGAGCAAAATGACATATTTCATAATTAGAAAGGCATTTCAAGTGATCTAGATAACACAAAACTCTCTTGACAGATATTTTGAGTAATCAACTTTCTTTACAAAGCATGGACGCTGAGTGGTTCTGATAATACATTTAATCATTTTTCCTTTTTACACATAATGGCGCATTAACCACAAATAACAAATAGTAGTAATTATCCCCTCAGTGAAATGTGGAGAGAAACCATTTCTGCAATCCCAGTGCCTTGTTTATCTGTAATAAGATGAGATCATGTGGACACATGCATGTTGAGGAGGGGCAAGAGGTAATGTCAATCAATGGTATTCATAAACACAACTTACAGGCAGACCTTGCATAATTTAGACTCTTCCCTAGCTGGCTGCTTCCGCAGGCTGGCATGCTTTCTGTTGCATTACCATTTTGATAGAATGAATAGGGTCAATAACGTCTCTTTTTCTCATCCAAAGAAAGAAAATTATTCTGAATCCAATCATCAATCAATGCATGTAATCAGTCTGTTTAAAATACCTTGGGCTCTCATACCACCAGCTATACCAGGAAGACAATTGAAAGAGCCACAGTCTTCCACTGACTTGGTAATCCTACCACATCCCCACTAAAGTGTTAAGAGGCCCACTAGGATTCCACATGTACTATTAGTAACAAGATTATGGCAAAGGAATAATTTGAGAACTTAAGAGTCTGCACTCCGAGACCGCTAATATCTTTGTTCATTTGCATATAATTGTTTGTCCATTACCTCACCATACCATATGGCCTCACCATTTCCCCCATATAATTTCTAGAGGTTAATGGCTTCCCCCCCCCCTCTAAATTCAAAGACAACACAAACTGACACTCGAGTCAAGAAAATGTACTTTTCTGAGTGCTGTAATGACACTTGGCGGTCCGTACATTGTGAAAAATGTATTCGATCAAGGAACTTTGGCTAGCAGCATGCCAATGGATGCACGCTGCTTTACTTCTGAAATAAAAGGATTAATCCTCATCTTCTACTTAAGGGCAGAAAGGCAGTCTGAAGCATCTCACACCACACAAATCTACTCAGCCTGCATTCAGCCTTTGGTGGGGGGGAGCAAGCAAATATAATTATTGAGCGCAAGAGTGGAACAAATGAACAGATTTTGAAGCTCCCCCCGAATGTCGGGGATAATTATCAGGCACCTGGAGACGAGTAGTTTGGAGTACAGCAATCATACTCATGGTACTTGTGATTTCTGACCAGGCACAAGTATTGGGAGAGCTGGTTTGGGGGTGGGGTGGAGAAGAACAAAACCAAGTGGTGTGGCCGGACTGCCCCCCAATACTGTTTCAGGCATGTGTTCTTGACACCACAAGGGTATACCTCTTGACCACTTCAGGTATGTTATCTTCTTGGCAAATGTCTGTAGAGGGGTATTTCTAAAGATGTTTCAATTCAGTATCACAACATGACTAAGAAAAAAAAGATCTGTATAGAAAATATTGACCAAGTTTACAGAACCAGACATGGAGGTTGGTCCTGTGTGGTGTTGGGGGGGAGGTCATGGGGTGTAGGTAAGATGAAAACACATTGTATATGTTTTTGAACCTTTCAGAGAATAAGTAGAAATATTACTTTAAAATAGTATTCAAATAGGAGTACACAAAGAGCTAACCTCCGAAGTCAGGAGTTATGCGATCCATAGGTAGATAAGGAGAAAGATGTTGCATGCTCTGGTACACGGGCCAGCACCTGATTTCTTTCAATAACCATATAATTTGCATGCATGCACGGTGTCTACCAGTGGACTTTCAGTGGAGATTTCAATGGTATCCACCCTGCTTCTACTGTGAATCACTCTCCAGTAAACATTGCTAGATATTGATTTATAAACAATCTGTTTAAGTCCCAGTTTTTATTTCTTTTGGATGTATGTAACAGTGTGTGTGTTTACATTAAAGCATATGCATATGTGTGTATCTATATGTGTATGTAATGCCAGCTCAAAACACATAAACACACTATAAAATCTACCAGAAAGATGCCATTTAGAGACTCTTCAGGTATTTTTCAGGCCATTGGTAGCATAAAATTGAAAGGATTACCTCCCCACAAAAGACAGTGAAGAGAGAAATGAAATGATCTGATGTCACAGGGAGAAGCAAGGACACACAGCAGCAAAAAAGAGTCAGCCAGCAATATTGAAAAGATGATAGTGATAACAGTGAGGGACTGAAAACACGAAAGACAAAGGTAGCAACCCTTGTGTTTTAGAAAATCAGCCTATCCTAAACAACATGAAAAACAAGAACTCACTAGCAATTGAGATCAGGACACTCCTCCATGAAGATGGAAGGCTACCACACAAAACATTCACATTTCTTAAAAAAAAAAAAAAAGAAACAACAACAAAAATACTACGTTCAGATTCAAAAAAAATAAGACAGATTAGCAACTAACTTCTCAGTAGTTATAAAAAAGCACATGTCAGCAACACCATGTAAAAATAACTTTCAGTCCAGATTTTTATCTACAGCAGTGCTACCATTAAAAATGGGGCACAGCAAACAGTTTTAGACAAATGAACATTGGGAATTAGCCCATTAGTAAGAAGCCTTCACTCAAGGAACACAGGCACACAAAAGAGTGGAGAAAAGTAACATTATCCCAGGAGGATGGAAAAAGATGAAGTACAGGAAGGATATGTGAACAATATAAATCCAAGGTGATACACATGTGTATACATACATACATAAGAAACAGGTAAGAAGGACTTTAAATTGAGCAAGGAAAACAATAAGATATAACTTAAACATTGACTAATAATTACATGTAAGAAAGGTATGGATAAAAGCTGTCATTTCTCAGCTGATCTAGACTGGTTGTCTAAGCAGGCATTCCGTTTCTGATGTCAAAAGAGCATGTTAAACTTCTAGGCTGTTTGCTGTAAAATGGCGATGACATTCAGTGGTGTCTGCTGTCTTCTAATTATGGGACCCCATGAACATATGACTTGAGGTGGAAAAGGTAAATTAAAGTAGAAAATGAATCTGGAGCGAGGCGATTTGGTATGTGACTGGGATCCCAGCCTGGAAGAGCCTGAAGGAAGAGAATCACTAATTTGTGACCAGCTGGAGCTCAGAGTGTGCACCTGTCTCAAGGAAGAGGAAACAGTAGGTTTGAGGTTCCCAATCAGCTAATACTACTGTGTGTGTGTAAATGTGTGTGTGTGTGAAAAAATGTGTGTATAAGAGAGAGAGAGGGAAGGTTGTGTGTGCATGTATGTTTGCACGTGGGTGTGCAGATATGGTTGTATACATGTGAATAGGAGTGTGCTGGCCTGACTTCAATCCATGAGGTCCATTTTCCCCGTCATTCTCTTCCTTTTTTTCTTCCCCAAGACAAGGTGTTTCCCTGAGCCTGACATTCATCCATTCAGTAAAGGCAACTGGCAAGTGAGCTGCAAGGATCGCTCTTCATCCTCCACCCCTTATGAAGTTGAGGTTCCAGGGATGTGTCGCCATGCCAGGCCTTTTATTGTGTAGTCTAAGGATCAGAACACAAGTCCTCATGCTCGAGTGGCAAGCACTTTGAGGTGACAGATAATACAGGTGTATTGTGCTCAATTATGAATGTGTGCAAAACGTACTTACAATCATCATTAAGTGTGGAAAAATGGAAGAGTGAGGTGGAATGAGAAAGGCTCAAGGAGACACCATTGTTCTTAAAAGCAGGAGTTATAGGCTGCTCATAAGAGATAGAAAAGAAAGGAAACAAAGTCTCCCCAGAGCCTCTGAAAGGGAGAATGCGCCCTCCTGGCAGCTTGGTGTAAGCCAGTGAGACTCCTTTCAGACTCTGAGTCTCCAGAACAGTTAGTAATGTTCTTGGTTCTCAGTTATCATATTGAGTTACTCCTTCCAGTAGCAATAGAAAGCTCACAAGTGACTACTTGAGACATATTAGAAAGTTATCAACGGCAAACTAGTGCATGCAAAAGAATTCAGTCAGAACAAAAAAATCAGCCTGAACAAGAATATGGATAGGAGAGACAGAGATAGACAACAAAAAGACAGAAATGTTTCTGGGTTTCTGGTTTGTGGGTCTAGTAGGGAATGCTCATTGCTAAATGAGATGTTTATATCATACCCCGCACACACCCCTGCCAAGGTTCAGGCATGATGGTGGAAGTGGGAGCAGAAAGAGAGTGAGAGTCGGAGGTGGTGGATTGTTGCAAAGAAAGAAGTTTTCTGGATGCAGCATGGCAGCTGTTCTTAAAAACTTACAGAGATTGTGAGAACCTGGACAAGATCCATGCAAGCTCAAGCCAGAAAAATCCCAGTATGGAGAAGGGATATGGGCATGAAATCCTAATCCCAGCTTATGAGCTACTGACAATTGGGAGCTACTAGGAGAGAGACAATCAGTTTGCTTAAAGTGTTTGACTCCTCATAAGTCGACCATGCTCCAGCGCATGCCCAAACATCCAGAAGTATATTCTCGGCAAAAAAAAGACAAATGTATTTAAAAATAAAAGAGGCACAAAAGCACAAAGTTGGGTGGGTAGGGACAGAACATGGATCTGAAAGGAGATGGGGAAGAGGAGATAAATATGATCAAAAGACATTGTATGAGATTCTCAAATATTTTTTAAAACCACAGAGACACTAAGAATGTAGAAATAAATTCTATATGCAAAAAAGCACACCTACTCTTCCTGAAAGACACGGAATTCATCATATTGGAAAAAGAAGATTGATAAATTCCTAGAAATTGGAATCATGAAATAAAAGATAAAAGATATATATGTAATTAATACTGGCATATTTTTATAGGTACATATTTTGCAGCATGGGGACTAGTTGATTATGAAATCTATGTGGTAAAGACCTCAAAGACAAATAAAATAGAAATCATTTAAGGAAAATATGCTACCTAAGAAAAAACTGAAAATCCAATCATTTGTAGATATTCACAAAATTCAATCACATAAACAGTTTCTGCAAAGAAAGCTATTGTGCAAGGGTGGGCAAGATTGCCCTGCAAGCAAGAGTGTTTTTTTCCAAATCTGATGGCCGAAGTTCGATTTCTGGAGTTCACAGGTGATAAGGGAGCACTGGCTTCCCCCAAGTTGTCCTGTGAGTTCCACAAGCATATTGTGGCAGATATGTAGACCTACACACAATAAATCAATACAAAAATTCTTTTTAAGAAAACCCAAATTGGACTCTGGGGTTGGATGTAAATTACAGCAAAAATGTAAAGAATAACTCAGAGTAACTAGATACTGTGGCATTGTCTATTATATATATTCAAAGAACATACACACACACACACACAAATTACTCCTCAGTTGTTTTGATAAGGATGGCAGAAGTTTAACATCAAAGCTAAATACAACATCTCAAGAAAGAAAACATACAGACTAATTTCATTTTTGCAGTTAGATGAAAATTCCTCTAAAATATGTCCACACATATCAAATTTGAGAATGGGTTGTGGCTATAATACACAAGGATCGATTTGAGATCATCGGGGAATACATTTTTAAAAGCTATTAATGCAATTATCAGACAGCCTCATTAAAGAAGAAAATCCACACATTACCAAACCCACAGCTGCAGAAAAACGTTCAGAGAAATGTAACAACCAGTCTTCACGAAAGACACAAATGACAAAGAAAACCTAAGTGTAAGAAACACCCCATGTTCTGATAAAGAGTATCTATGAAAATCTTTGAACAGGCATAATTAACAATAAATCACCAAGGCATTCTTTTTAACAAGTAGGCAAAGGCAAGAACACTCAAACATTGCCTTTTTCTCCACAATGCAGAACTGACAGGTGAAGCAAGGCAAGAAGAAACCAAAATGACAAGTATTCAGAAAAAAACACGTCAGTATAGTGAGCACATGTCTGTCATATGCGGAAATCATCAAAGAATCTGTAGAAAAATGCTTAGCATTCACAGATAACATTAATTAAATTACTTGACCCGAGGAAAGCACATAGGTATCGATGCATCTATAGTAATTAGCAATAAGCATAAACTTTTCAAAGATTCCCCTTTGAAATACAGACAAAGTGCATGGCTTTGTTTAGGGAGGAATGTGTCCAAGGTATATGGACTTTTTTTCTGTAGAAAACTATAAACCTTCATTTAAAATGTTTGAGCCCTATGAATAGAGATATGTGATAAAAACATATGAGATAAAAACTAAAAAGTGAAAGATTTTTGTTCAGTTTGATTGACATTTTCATTGTAATTCTTATCCAATTACCAGCAGAGGCCCTGCAAAGAGAATACAGGCACACACAAAAGGATTGTTTGTTAAAGAGATGGACCTTCCACTTGGATGTAAAGGATAAGTTTTCCGCTGAATTTTACTAAAGAAATCATTATCTCCATATCTCTATCTAGGACTAAAAAGAAAGAACTCAAACCTCTATAATATATCTGACACAAAGCATTAGCATACTCAGAAGAATATCACTGCAGATATCTTTATGGTTTCAGCAAGCTGAGAGCATCTCAGCCAATGTAAATAACCCATCACTTCTGAAACAAGTGATTTGACTACGTTTAAATTAGAGATCAGTGAACGGAAGCTAGATACACTTAATATTCCATTTTGGGTTAGCCCTGAAACTTTTCTATATACCATGCCCACTATGCTTCTCACTCATTTAATTTATGGACAGAGAGGGCTAAGAGCAGGGCAGGAATACACCTAGCCTCACACCCCTACTGCCACAAGGGGTGGAAGACTCAACTACTGTCGGGTTGCATGGGTCACACTTAAGCAAGGCCTGCTACACCATGAGAGAAAGAGTGGTGCCTTTCACATTGCCTAAATCACATACGTCCAACCTGCTTTCATGGCATAGGTTGTGTGTGTGTGTGTGTGTGTGTGTGTGTGTGTGTGTGTGTGTGTGTGCGCGCGCGCGCGCGCGCACGCGCACGCGTGTGTATGTGTATGTGTATGTATAATAAGAATTCTTACTTAACATGCAAGCAATCCTTAAAAGTAGGCTCTTTGCTTTGCCTGGCACAACTACAGCTTCTTTACTTTAGATTTCTGTACGCACTGCTTTCTAGGGCATTCATAAGTCTCTTGTCTGGAGGACAATTATCTGTCCTCTCCCTGCCTGTCTGTTTCCACTCCTCCTTCACCTAAGCATAACAATAAGGACACGGTGATGCTTGGGGACCGAACAAAGCACTGTTGGACCCTGAAAGTGAGTCATCGGTAGCACCAGCTTGAAGGGAGTCACGTTCTTCTCACCTTTCTGCTTCCTCAGTCTTGACCTGGCACTCTTCCCCACTCTAGTGTATCTCTTTCAGGCAATCAGTGTATTCCTCTTAGGTCTTGAATGCCTGCCAACAGGAACGAGTATGCTGTCAGACCTTTGTATCACAGGACAATGTAAACCTGAATGTCACTCTGCCTGAATGCAGAAAGCAAGGAAATGAATGAGACATTAGGCCTGTTTCCAAAAGCATTGCCCAGAGGGCAGGAGAAAAAGAAATACCCTATTTTTTGTTTGAGGCACAATTTAGCATTCCGAATCTGGGCATCAGGCCTGGGTGAGCGAAGAAAGATTGTTATGGTCATTATTTGACTGGTTTATACCCACTTTATAAAACAGGCAGGCCAGAATCCTAGGCTTAGGGGATGCTGTCACCCACATGGGATGGGCCTCCCCATCTCAGTTGATATAATGAAGATAATCCTCCACAGATACGCCAACAAGCCAAGCTAACAGACAGTCTCTCACTGAGATGCCTTTCCCCGGAGTTTCTATATTATGTCAAGCTGATAAAGGATGCAAACCATTATAGTTGTCCTCCTAAACATTTCAGAACAAAACAGAAACAGCTGAAATCTGTAGAATTCACCCTCGCAACTCTCATCATTGGGATTCTCAGCCACAAAGACAACCACTGGTTTTAAAACCAATCTTGGGGAGGAACGGAGCTTCAGGACCACCTGCCAGCCTCTCTCTTCCTGTGTCGCTATTGGTAACCACATGGCATTATTTACTTGGCCTTGTCAGGAGGCCTCTGATGTCATTGATACTGGTCGTCACACTCCGGAGCCCTTTAAATGTTTGGCAGAGCAGGGTGCTGTGTGCTCCTCATCAGATGAATACCAAAACCCTTGTCAAGGTGGCACCGCTATTAAGTGTCTATTCACACAGCAATCAGAAATTGGAGCATCAATCAGTAATCATAAAGTCAGGGGCCCTTTTCTCACAAAGTCGGGAATTCAGAGGGCTTTCGTAAGCTAATCAGCACGCATCAAATAGACAATCAATCTAATTAGCTGTGTGTGCGGGGATGGTAATCAAAGCAACACAGTGAGCTTCATTAGCGATGATATTGAAAATTGTGATCTGTGCAGCATTCACCAGAAAATGAATATCCATTTTTGTAAATAGGTAGGGAGGACATGATCGCTCCATGCACGGCATGTGCCAAGTCTAGGCTGGCTGCACCAGACTCCATCTGAGGACAGTTTCGATGTTTCAGGGGTCCTAAAAGTAAAGGGGGTGAGAGTCATTCACTGTGCAATCAAGCAAACAGGGGCACGGGGAGCCATCTTAGAGGAAGAGCATAGTGGAGGAAGCAAAGGAAGTCAGTCAATTCTGGAAATTTCTGTATTTACCAAAAAAAAAAAAAAATCCCCTGTTAGTGGTCAGGTAAGCAGCATTTTAGATTCATAATCCGTGATGTTTCTACGGTGAATGATTCTGCTGGAGAAAACGGAGACCACAGCAGTACACCAGAGGGCTCCCCACAGGAAGTAAGAATGGGCGCATGGTGAATCATGGCCTAGTTCTACAGTGACAGGTTCCTTGATTGGAGAAAATCATCATTTCTCCAGGTGGTTCACAGGGTGTGCATAAGGCAGGTGCTTATGGATGTGCACTGGCTTTGCCTGCAGTAAGGTTAAAAAAAAATGGCCAGTCTCTGTAAAGATGACCTCAGTGACTATCCAAATCTGGCCCACACAAGCCCGCTGGACAGGGACACACGTCTGTTTTCCCTCAGAACCTTTCCTCTCACTCCTCCTGGTTTCCTTGTTCTCCTTGGGTGTGATGTAGAGGACTTAGAAGCCACTGGCTCTGGGTCAGCACTCATGCTCCCAAGTTCAGATCACCAGGAGCCCAAACAGGCTGTGTTGCTCTTGGAACATCCACCTGAATGGTAGGTCATCTTTCAAGGTCACTTATTCTTATGCCCTTGAAAGCAGCCCTCTCCCAGAAAGCTCTAGTGGTTAAGGACATTTCCCAACAACTACATCCTTCGCACACAGCCCCAGATGACAACCATGGGTCACATATTCTGCCCATGAACCTTAGAGGTCCTTTGTGAAATGGCCACTCTTCTCTAGGAGTTTTTAACCCTAATTTGGGAAGCCTAGTGGGTAGGAAAATGCTATCAATTAAAAATATGATATAATTAACGTACGCCTACTGAATTATATATCTGTATATTTTAGGATTCAAGAAGTAAACATGAAAAAAAAAACCAAACCATAGTTAATGTCAGAAGACGCTTCTGCAGACAAAAACAAAAACAACCACAACAACAAAAAACAGCTAGAGACCCTAAAGCTGATTGCTTCCTAAGTAAGTGTTACATTATAAATTGGCATGGTTTCAAGAGGATAGATGGTCACTTTTGGTGAACGTTAGAATAAACTTTATAAAGGGAGCACAAAATTGTCACATAAAATAACTCTTGGAAACTTTGCAAATAAACACATATTTTGCTTAGCTTAGGACACTTTGAAAAGTCAAATTGTCTAGCAGTTTTTCATAGGTTAATGCATGGGGTGTTTTTCATTTCTCTTTTTAAGCATCTATTTATCTGTTTTACGTGTGCCTGTACTCTACGGGTGTACATGTGCCACAGCGCCTGTGTGGAGGTCAGAGACCACCACCTCTGGGAATCCACTCTCTCTTTCTGCTCTGTGAGTTTTCGGATTAAACCCTCTTTGTCAGCCCTATTGGCAAGTGTCTTTACCTGCTCCACTGTTTCTCCAGCCTGAGTCAAAACTGCATGTTTAAAAATATTCAGAGTTACTGTATCATAGCCTATGCCCAGAGAGCTATAAGTAAACACATTTACAGAAAACCCCTCTGCCCCACCCATCTCCGAGTAGCTATGCCAGAGCTGGAGGGAGGCAGTCCAATGAGGATACAGCAGGAGGTGTGATTTCTAAACAGCCCTATTCTCCAAATCCCTCCTTCATGTCCTTCAAGTCCTCTTTAAAACACACCCCTACTGCATCTACACCCTGGTCTATCTATTTCTAACGCTACTTCACCTTTTTCTCGAACATTTTTCAAATCTCTCTTGCAGTGCAAACCCATTCCTTCTTCAACCCGGTAACCCCATCAACTAATATGCATCCAAGGAACAAATGAGTGGCTAACTGTTTCTCAATTAGTTTGAGTTATGTGCAAACTCGACGAGTCCTATTGAAGGAAAATGTTTTAGACACTGCAGAAGCCATTATGGTGATTCATTAAGAACACTTAGTGCCCAGAAGGCTGTGCGTGAGATATAAAGCCACGTCTCTGTCTCCAAGGAGTTTCTATGCTTATGTTTGACAGATCACTCATAGAATCACACAGCGGGGAGTTTAATATGAGGGTTGGAGAGAACAAGCATTCAAAGAGTGAAAAATCTGGTTTATGATCAAAAAAAAAATCCTAAGAGGTGTTCAAGGGGCTTGTTAGATAGAAAGAAAAGTTTAAACGGCATGAAAATAAATGAGGACATGGTATCTTAAGGGAGAGAGCAAGAGCGAGCCCTACTTTATACAAAGAACGCCAGAGTCTTAGAAAGCGTACAGTAATTCCATTGAAGATATTTAAGCTTCTACATTGCAAGATAAAAATTTTCAGATGAAAAGTGCCATAAATGAACTAGGAAATAAAATCCCCACGAGTGAAGTCATCTGTGAGTTTCATTTGTCTCCGTCCTTTTTGATGTCTCCCTGCACACAGCACTTGGTTATACAAAGCCAGGGCTTGCCTGCACCTGACTCTCCCTCGCACTCAGCGGTAGGAGCTTCGAGTCTGGAGCCTGCCACACAGCAGCTGCAAACCCCAGCCGGCACCCCACCACGGTAGGCACTTAAAGAGGTGCCGCAGGGTGCGTGCCTGCCTGGGTTTGGAAGCTGAAAGGCTTGTCATCACAATGTGCCCCGAGATGAGTGACAGCCCACTGCTGCTCTCTGTGATAGTCTGGGTGCGCTGTAGAGAAAGGCATGTTGGCAAATAGTTACCCCGGCAGACAAGGGAAGTCTGCTGCTGCCGTAGACCTGCCGGGACTGTGCATGAGAGTGCTTAAAACCGAGGAGCATAGTACCACATGCGTGTGACCTCAAGAGCTAAATTCTTTATCCAGAGCATGAGTTCTCAAGTTTTGCGTTGTGATCCCTTCGACAAACCTCTATCTCCAAGAATATTTACAACACATCTCAAAATTACAGCTATGAAGTAAAAACGAAAATAATTTCATGGCTGGCAATACCGCAACATGAGGCACTGTATTAAAGGGTCGCAGCACTAGGAAGGTTGAGAACGCTGCCCTACTGGATCAAGATTTCTATACACTTGGTTCCGCCTTAGCTTGTGGACGGCCACCTTCTCAGTGTGTTCATGCAATCTTTTCTTTGAGTCTATGAGTCCTAAATGTGTCTTCTTCTAAACATACTAACCAGCTCAGGTTGCACCCACCCAAATGGTCTCATTTTGCTTTAACTGCCCCTTTAAAGGCCCCATCTCCAAATGAAGTCACATTCTGAGGTTCTCAAGTTAGGATTTCAAACTACCCTATGAGTAAGGGGTTAGGAAGGGGTATAACTTCACCTGTAACAGGAAGAAGCAACTGTTCCCCATCCCCATCATCACATGTCTCAGAAAGCATCCATCTATTTTTCTCAGAGATACATTCTTGTATCAATTCTATTACATTAGACAAGAAGCAAATATTTGAAGAGGGCTCATTACTGCCAGGTACAAATGTTAAATACTCTATAAAATATTTCATGATCCCAATGGCCTTATGATTTGCGAAACAGTTCTGTTGAGATTTACGTGGATATACATAGAGATAGCTTTTCACAAGTCTACATTTTAAGACAGCATCTTAAATGTGTAATTGATAAAGACAGATTAACATAAAATAAAAGCTAAAAAAAACTAGAGCATGTACGGTGATGTTCTGTCAAATGTACTGTGAATACCCATGAATCCACCCTACAGCAGAAATTTTCTGTTTGCCCTTGGTGATGTTTCTCTGTGAGTGAAAATTCCAGCAGGGATAGGTTTGGCTTCTTTCCTTAAAAGTACCTTACCTGGAGAGCCTCCATATTCCTGGCTTATCAGGAGCTCATGCCTTTCACTGTAGAATAGTATTCCATTGTGCAGATGGAACACAGGTTATTTGTTCATTTGCCTAGTAAAGAGTATTTAGACTCCTCCAAGTTTACGGTTACTATGGAGAGCCCTGCTGTGGGTATCGCTTGTCAATTTCAAATTACTCTGACAAAATATGTGACAGAAGGGTTGGAGAGATGGCTCAGAGGTTAAGAGCATTGCCTGCTCTTCCCAGAGGTCCTGAGTTCAATTCCCAGCAACCACATGGTGGCTCACAACCATCTATAATGAGATCTGGTACCCTCTTCTAGCTATCCAGGCCTACATAGTGACCTCAAGGCCAGTGAGAGACCCTGTCTCAATATTAAAGAGGAAAGATCCTGATGAAATGCACTTGAACCATACTCTGGCCTCCACGGGCACATATCCAACCACACTCACAAAACCAAGACTAATCGATTTCCACTGGCAGGATTTTGTGCCTTTTCTTACGATCAGTTGGCTACTGAACCTGGTCGCTCAGGCTGTAGTCTATAACACTCAGAAGTCTCAGGCAAGAGGATTGCAAATGAGAAGCTTCACTGACATACAGAGATACATACCATCTCAAAACACAAAACGAGAAGAGTCGGGGATAGATCTCATTAGCAGAGTGCTTGCTCACTGTGTGCGAGGCCTTGGGTTCAGTTCTCAGTTCTGAGCAACAACAACCAAAGGATGCTATTTATGCCTGGGTCTATATCTGGAATGTGTCGTGTAAAGCAATCACATTGTCTGTCTTTCGGGTAGTATTAGTGCTCTAGATTTATTCCTCTTTTCAAAGTTGTGTTGACTAGTCTGTGTCTTTGAACTTCAACTGCTAAAAGGCAGAGTTTAGACTAAAAAACAGATAGAATCTTTTAGCAGCCAAGTTAACTGCTATGGCACACAGCCTTAGGGAGAGGGTATTTCCACGTGACCTTACATTGTATATGACTGTACAACCATTTCCTCCTCTCCTGAAATAGAATAAAATCTTCCTCTTATCATTAAGAGTCCATTTATTGCTCTCTTTGAGATCCATTTGGTGTTATTTTCAATTTTTCCCACTATCTTCTTAGAAATTATGAAGTTATTCCTGTCCCAATCGCAACATCATAAATTAAAAATTATTGGGTCTTTCCTGTTAGCTAGCATAGCAACCAGCACCAAGAAAGAGTCTTCATTGTTACTATGGAAAAGCCTGCTTCCAGTATCAAATACTATGTGTGAATTACGAAGCTGAAGGGTTTGGTTCAGAGTTTTGCTTCTAGGCATTCTTATTAACGCCAAGAAATCCTACACCGCCTTGCTCCCCTCTTCCCCAACTCTATTTAAAATAACTGCACTTTTCTTTTTCTGTCTGCAGTGTAATTTAACCTCACACTTGAGTACAGAGCATAATTCAATTGAGAGGTGTGTTTATATCACATGAGACACAATAAAGCATGATGAAGTATTTCTTAAATCGTTTGCAAATGAATGGCTGTGATATTCCCAGTCCGCTCTTGGCTCTCCAGCAGGCTAACAACAACTGGGGCCATTTATTAATACATGGATCTCCAATGACTTTAGACCTTTAAGAGCTGGATGAGATGAGCAGGACCTAATGGAGCATCACAGAGAAAGGTAATGAATGGAAGACATGCCCTACGACTGAGATCATTCCTGATGGTGCTGACCAGAGGAAGAAAACCCTGCCAACCCTGGGCCACGACACAAACACAGTAACAGTAGGATAAACAGGGAATGCGTGACCTGGAATCTACAGAAAGAGTGAGTGACAAGATCATAGTTAGAACCAGCAATACAACCAAGTCTCCTAAACTCAAAGCCTGTGCTGCAACATATGGTAGAAGAGAAAAAAATAATAATGAGGTATAGTGGGCATCTAATGGCTTAGTTCAGCCCCAAGAAGAAATGGAGTGGGCAGTGGTACTTTCTTATGAGCAGTTCTTGTTCTGCCACATTTGTTCTTTAAGCACTTAAGTGTAATGCTACATTTTCCCTAACCAGCTACTCTCACCTTTAAGTAAAATATCTGTTTTCATTTTTCCATCTCTCCAATGTATGATGACTCATGTTCCAGATAATAGTATCTTTCATATAGTTCTTTCCACTATGCAGTTGCTTAGAAATCACCTTAGCTCCAGGAAAGAGCTAAAAATACTGTAAGAGGCGCCAGGCTGCGGTGGAGTAATGAGTAGCCCTGTGCGGTGATTCACAACTGTGGCTATCTTGAGTTTCAACCTCTACCCATCAAACACCCGATGTCCCGTCTACCTCATTAGGAGAGGAAGAGCAGATCATTTCATAACCTCGTGTGGCACAGAGGGGAAAAATATCACTCAAGGAAATTCAGAATTTATTCATAATAAAAAATCAAATCTCCTAGCAGGCCAGGAAATGAAAGGAGATGTGATTAAAAAGAAAGTATATGCATAAAAATCCTACAGCAAGATGAGAAACAAGCCTGGGAGTCATTTTCTTAACATCTACAACCTCTAGTCCACACTCTGCTGAAGGTCCTCATGATGACAGGAAGAAATGAAACAGAAAGGTGAGGCAGAGGGTGGGAAAGGAAAAAGTGAATCTATCAAGAGTAACAGAGGATTTAGCATTAGAATTGTTAAATGAGTATATAAGTGTGTTTTAGCCAAAACAACACACAAAATCATTTCATCAAGTTAGCAGCACTAAATGGAACAAAGATATTATATGTAACATGCTTAAAACATGAAATAATAAATGGTAATCTCATGAAAATTGTGCAAAATTTAGTTATATAACTAAAATAATAAAATTTTAATGAAACAAAAGAGTTAAATAAAGGTGGCCCATACTGAACAGTTTATTCACATTTAAGGCTGTCACATTCATTTTCAATTTTAGGTTCAACTCATCACAATCTAAAATTCAAATTTATTAGTTTGTAACTTTATATGTGATAAACTGGCTTTATAGAAATGCAAATATATAAGTAACAAATAATAAAACCAATATTCATTTAAAATGAAGACTAGGGTAGTATATATTTTTCTACTTATAATACCACAATATAAAGCTTGATAAAGAGAAACTGAAAATAGATTCATGGAACACAATAAAAGAGTCAAGAAAGTGATGTATTTAGATTTGTACATGTGGTTTCTGTGTGAGTGATAGAACAAGAACAGATTTGCAATAACTGTTTCTGGAATCATTTGTAAATAATTTTAAAAAACAATCTTTGATTATTGTTTCCTGTTACATAAAATATATCAACTCAAGGTTGAGCAGAAACTTAAATTTGAAAAGAAAAATAATAAGGCCTTCTGAAGTCAATGTGAAAAAAATATATGTGCCATTTATATATGATTTCTCAAATAAAGGAAAAATATAATGAACATATGCTGATTATTAAAACTATATCAAACTAAAAATATTTTTTTTCTTAAAAGAAAATTTTCAAAAGACAGAAAATTCTAGATAATATATTTGTTTCCCATTAAAACAAAGAAAGATAGCCAACACTCAAGTAAATATGTATAATTGAGACTGGAAAAAGGGAATACAGAGATTTGGCCTGGAGAGCCTGGAAGCAAAGATGTGAATAACAAAATTAAAGGACTCATTGGCCAACAAGTGATAGCCAATTGAGTTTCAGGTTCAATGGAAGATCATGTCTCAAAAAACAATACGATACTTTCATATTTGTCGCTGATGGCAAAGTTAGTTGTTTTGATAAATTTGAAAACTTGATGACTTGATGTTTACTGAGGCTCAACCTATTCTGGCCTATTGAATAATTCTATTTCTAGCCATTGTATCCAACATATCTAAATACAAACATTTATAAAGAAATGCATAACAGGAGGTTAAAGAGTTGGGTTCTTGCTGCTTCTCAGGAGGATGCAAGTTCAGTTCTTAGCACCTATACCTAGTGATCCACCTGCATGCAACTCGGGCTTCAGGGAAATTTGATACAGGTGTTTGCAAGTACCCACACAGAGANACATAACACAATTGTATAAGTTTGCAATAAAAAAAAACACTGAGAGTTATTATGGGGCTAGAAAGATGGCTCAGCGGGTAAAAGTGAGTATTGTTTTTATGGAGAACCAGAGTTCAGTTCCCAGAACCCATACTAGATGACTGACACCAACTTGTCCCTCTGCTTCGTTCTACTTTAATAATTATGGGGTTTTTGCTAAATGCTGAAAATGAAAATATTGTTATGTTTTTGGGTGGAATTAAAATCTAAAAGAAAAGTAAAAAAAAAGAAAGAAAAAACTCTCCAGATATTTCAAAATAACAATTAATAATTATAATTTATAATGATAACAAACTGCTACTGTGTATTGGAGGTAGAGGCGTAGATTAGTAGAGCACACATATTTATTAAGGTTGAGAAAGCTATGGATGAAGGTTGCAGGGGGAGATTTTCTGACTTCACTGGAGCAGACAGATTTCTCATGGGCTTGGAAAATGGGCCTTCAATTACACATTTCAGTCTACTTCAATCACCCTAATAGTAGGAATTCTTTGTAGATTTCACAATAGGGTTACTGCCACTCTGCATTTGTCCTGTCATGAGTTACTTTAGTAGTAATTCAGATGGAAAACAGAAGACTCTTACTTTAATTTTTTCTTCATATAAAGTATTGTTTTTAAAATATTAACTGACCATACAGGACATGGAATTTGGGGAATTTTGTGAACTCAACCAACAAAGAGACAGTTCTATTTGTAATCATACAACAAATATGCTAGTTTATTTACATATGTATTTTGTACTTTTATTTGCATTTGTTATTATTGGAATAAAGTGTAAATCCTCCTTCCAGCATTACAATGTATAATAGATGGAAACTTAAAAATAGGATAGAAATTCAACATGTTAGTTACTACTCACAGTGACCACAGTGATTCAAATTGCTGGATAGAATGCTGAATGAAGATGCTATGGGATTGGGTTTTGTAGTGTACATAGGAACATAGGCTTGTGTATGTGAGACAGAATGGTGAAAAGGAGATATCTTAGAGACAGTGGTTCATAAGGAACATAGCCATTAGCCTAGATACCAAGAGATCTTTATATAACAATATATATAACAAATAATATATAACCAAGTGATCAGCATACAATAATATAAAAGAGAAATGTGTATGCATGTGAATTTGTGAATATATGTGTCAATGTATGAATGCATATGCATGAATATGTGTATGGATGAGCATGTGTGTGTGTGAGTATATGTAATAGCCAAGGAACTAATTTCACATGATCTAGCACAGAGAAACAAAAGACTAACATTTTAATTAGATAATGTACCCCATAATTGGTAAATTTGCAAAGGTTAATTTTGCTCTATTAAAAGTGGAATTTGGATCTCCAGAATGATAAATGCATTCGGAAACTGGTTTTACATCAATACAATCTCTGAATATATGCAAAAAACAAACAACCTAAACTAAATACATATAAAACCACTTTAGAATTCTATAAACAAAGGCTTATGAGACCAGGAGTTCAAGGAATAAAACTATGCCTGTGGATATTAGTTTACAATCAAAAAAATTATAAACAACCTGAAGAAATTGTCTTCCCTAAGAAAATATCAACAGATAAGACTACCCAATCCCAAAGGACTAGAGAGAGTAGAAAGATTAGATAATAGAAAGGCATATGAAATTAATACAGAGCAAAGAGAATAAGCAGAGATTTCCCCTTCAGTGAGGACTGTGGTGAAGAATTACAACTCTGAAGAAAAAGTTTAGATGTAATGTGCAAAAATTATATATTGAGACTTTTTTTGAGAAATAAATGTTCTTTAAAGGGTGCAACCAGATACTGCAACATAGAACTGGAAGCTGTTGCTGAATGCAAAGATCCAAGTTCTACTAATAAAAAGATAAAAAAAAAAACTAAGCAAAATTTTAGGTAGGAGAGATATTTGTTACATGCTTAACAGATGTTACACCAGGATTTGAGAATGTTCACAAGTCAACATTTGAAAGGATGTTTGGGAATTTTTTTTTCCAGAGTCAGTGTTTTAGTTTCTTTTGTGCTACACTGGGAGAGAAAAAGGAAGAAGAAAAAAATAACAAAAGAATTATATAGCCAGAGGAATATAGTCCATCATGGAGAGGAGGACAGAGCATCAGGCAGGAAAGCTGGTTTGCCTGGTCGTACTCTTGCACACAATTGGAAGCAGAGTTTGAACAAGAAGTGGGGTTGGTATATAAATGACCCATTTCACCCAGCAAGACTCTACCTGCTAAAGGCTCTGCAACATTGCAAAACTGCAGCAGTGGTCACAAAGGCAAGTGTTCAATACATGGGAGAGACTGGGAGCAGCATTTCACACCTGAATCACAACCATCAGTGAACGATGTGGTTCCTCAACACCCTAACATGGTTAAGGCACTTTCCGAAAGACCAGTTATAAACACATGGCTATTGAGTTGCAAAACTCGGAAGATTAGCAGGGACCTGTCCTAATTTGCTGTGATGAAACACTGACTAAAAGCAAATTGGGGGGAAAGGAAAGGGTTATTTGGATTACAGGATAGAGTCCATCATGGAGGGAAGCCAAGACAAGAAACTGGAAGCAGGAACTGAAACAGAGTGTGGAGGAAACTGCTTACTGTCTCGTTTTCCCTTGTTTGCTCAGCTACCATTTTTCTTCAGCCCAGGCCCACCTGGCCAGGGCTGGCAAATTCCACAACGCATGGTAAATTCCCATATCAATTTGTAATGAAGAAAATGCCCCCACAGCCATGCCTGTAGGCCAATCTGATGGCCAAAATTCCTCAATTGAGATTCCTTCTCTGGTGACTAGGTTTGTGTCAAGTTCATGAAAACGATGACAAGAGCCATAGGAGCCACCAAATGCTCAAGGTAAAATATTTACAAAGAATTAACTGTTAGACTTATTGTTTGCCAAAAATACCAAGGAATATAAATTCATGACAACAATATAATAGAGGAAGAACAATTTAATTTAGGAATTTCATTCCTAGATTATTATTTAGGACAGCATAGTAAACATTTTAAGACAGGCTTTATAATTCATCAAGCCTTACCCAGAGAAACAATAAAGACGTACTTGAGTAGAATAACACTGAGTTGAGAAGAGAGTAGAGATATAGATTTGTAAAGCAATCATGATTTAATAGAGAGGAACATTTTAAAATAAATTATGGTAAACTGTAAGGATTATGATAATTTATACCAATAAATAGCAAGTAACTCAACTATCCCACACATTATTTGTCCTTGGGGATTAATAAGAGTTCTTTCTATGGGAAGAAATAAAAGTGAGACGGGAAATTGAGAGTGAGAGACCAGTTATCTCAAAGGCACAGAGGTAGGGAACATGGCAAAGATTGCTTGGCTTGCTAAAGAATTTGCAGTTTAATTGGGCAGGGACAATGACTGCCAAGGTTAGATATAGGTTATACCATGTCAGAAACATGAAACTGACTTCTTGTTTATTTTATATTTTATTGTATATGCATATAGTAGAAGTGCTACTGAAAAGTATTTAAACAATAATGCATATTTCCTAGAGTTCATTCTGATAGTTTCATTGAGAGTGGGCTGGAAAGGGTAACCATTGAAAAGTGAAAAAAAAAAAAAAGGGCTTGGGGAAAGGTGCTATAATCCTGTGTCTTTAAAGACATGTTGTAAACAACTGAAATTCCTATCCAGTAACCAAACAAGCAATCACAGCCAATGCTTGCAAAGCCATGCTATTCACCAATGGAAAGGAACAGCATCTATATTTGCAGTACCATGTATGAATCTTGGAAACTTTATACTAAGTGAGAAAAAAGTATGCTCAAAGGCTATGTGCTGTTTATCCCCATTTAATAAAATGTACAGAACAAGCAAATTCATAAAGACAGAAAATAAAGTGGATTGGTAGTGAGTAAAGACTGGAAAATGGAAGTGTCTAATAAGTTATTTTTTGGAGGTTGTTCTCTCTACTTTCTTTCTATGTCCCAGCTAGGAAACAGAAGCATAGGAAACATGTTTAGGTCATTTTGAAAGCACTGAAAGGTCAGCAATGCTGTGCACCATAACAAGCCAGCCTAGTCCATCAGCCAACCTTTCTAAAGCCTATAGAAGCTGTATAATCCAAGCCACCTTGTAGAAATACCTGGGGAGGATTTTCTACCCTTTCTGTCTGCCCCAAGGACAGTACTCTGCTTGTACTTCCTAGAGTTAAGGGCTTTAAACTGATCAACTTCTGTGTGGAGCTGATGTCTTGAAATCTACAGACAACTCTATTACAAGGCAATTTGGGACAGTCCCTGGTAGGAATTATTTCCATGTTAGGGGTAGCTCCGACTAAGGCAGACAATATGTATGATAATAAAGTATAATGAAAATATCTAAATGTTATTATTATTGTTGTTGTTATTGATTGGTTGTTATTATTTGTAGATGGAAGTTTCTGTGCCACCTGATCCCACAGCCATTCAGTCCCAAAGAAACACACAGAGGCTTTATTAATTATAAACTGTTCAAACTATTAGCTCAGACTTATGATTAACCAGCTCTTACAACTTAAATTAGCCCATAATTGTCATCTATGTTTAGCCATGTGGCTTGGTATTTTCTCAGTAAGGCATTCTCTTCTTGCTTCCTCTACATCTGGTGGGTGACCGCATCTCTGTCTTTCTTCTTCCCAGAATTTTCTTAGTCTGGTTGCCCCACCTATACTTCCTACATAGCTATAAGACAATCAGCATTATATTAAACCAATATGAGTGGCAAATCTTGACCGTGTACAAGAACATTATTCTACAGCAATTATTATTGGTGTATGGAGTTTGTGCTTATATCTATATGTCTGTGTACCATGTATTATACCTAGTGTTTGAGGAGGTCAGGAGATGGTGTTAGATCCTTACAACTACATTCACAGATGCTTCTTAGACATCATATGTGTGCTAGTAAAGAAACCCAGGGCCTCTGCAAGAGCAACAAATGCTCTTAACTGCTGATCTCTCTTTACAGCACCCGAATGCTTTTAATCAATAGTTATAGTTACACAATGCTATAGATTTACTAAAGGGTATAAACTGTATATTTGAAAAGGTGAACCCTAAAATATGTAAATCTCTATCAGTAGAAGTTCTGGGTTATAAAGATCATGACATCTTATTTGTGTCACATAACTTTCCCTTTGGTTTAAAATTTGATTAAATTTCGTTAAAACTATATGCACCCACATTATTAGATCAAGATATATTTATTTTCCCTGACATAAATGTTCCACAAGACAAATAAAACATCATCTATTCATGAGTTTTTCTGCCATTAACCATTAGTGTCATTTCTACTTTAGTGTGTTAAGAGATACTAGGCTATAAGCATTGTGCCCCGAGTGTACCCGTCTGTATATCACCAGAACACAATCTCAAGTTCATCAACATGCACATCATTTATTTAGAACACAAGGTCAAATTGTTTTCTACAGTGCATGTATCACTTAGCATTTCAACAAGATCACTGAGGAGAAGCCACACTTCCCTGTAGATGGTAATATTTGACTATCTATTGGGTCTTACATTGTATTTTCTGTACTTAATTTGTGCCTCTCTGATCGCTAATGAGGCTTAGAATCTTTTCACACTTTTATTTTCTTCAGTGTTTTATGTTCTTTGAAATGATTATTTTTCTATTGGGTTTTATGCATTTTCATTATTGACTTTTAGGAGTTATTTTGTTAGTTTGAATTATAATGTTTTTCAGAAGCTCTGCAAATAAATTCTCAAACTGGGCTTGTGTTTTTATTTACTTTATAGAATCACTTAACAATAAATACTTCATAAATTTAATAAAGCATCTCCCTTCATAATTAATGCTTTTATGTCTTAGGAAACTATTCCTCAAAGGTCATAAAGAGAGTCAATCTCTATATCTTATATACTTTCTTCTTAATGCTTAAATATTTGTTTTTCATACTTAAGTCTTAATGTCAAAAGCTTAATTGAATTCTATGTAATTGTAAGACAGATTGGCCAGTTTTATTTTCTTTCAAGTGCCTAACCAATTGGCCCAACACTGACTTCTTTTCTTTTTTTCTTTTTTTGTTAACTTAAAGTATCTCTTTTATTTTCTACTTTTTAATTTGATTTTATTGAGCTATACATTTTTCTCTGTTTCCCTCCCTTCCTCTCCCCTCCCCTTCAACCCTTTCCCATGGTTCCCATGCTCACAATTTACTCAGGAGATCTTGTCTTTTTCTACTTCCCTTGTAAATTAGATCCATATATGTCTCTCTTATGGTCCTCACTGTTGTGCAGGTTCTCTGGAATTGTGAATTGTAGGCGGTTTTCTTTGCTTTATGTCTAAAAGTCACATATGAGTGAGTACATATGATATTTGTCTTTCAACAGCAAACCTCAATGTCTAACCCTTCCATATACAAGGTCCTCATATGCCTATACGTCTCTAGGGTTCTTTCTTGAGTTTATTAACCACTGTGGCAATTCATGATCACATTCACTCATATTTTTCTCTATAACAATAGTAATATGATATATGCATTGATGAATAAGCACTAATAAGTAATGTGGATCTTTTAAAATGAGATTTTAAGTATAAAATTCTGACTATGGAGGGCTTACTATAAGGTACTGAAAATATTTTTGTTGTTGTTATATCAATTACATGTTGAAATAGCATTCAGATATTTATTAAGCTAAATATTATCACTAAAATTCTTATCCTTCTTTTTATTTTTGTGATATTTAAATTGCCTCTGTAACTTTCATTGGATTTTTGGCTGTGTCTTTGGAGGACTGGGCTAAAGGCATGGTATGGAAGGTTTTGGAAGTTGTTGAAGGTGTTTTCTTCTGTCTTTCTTTCTTTCTTTCTTTCTTTCTTTCTTTCTTATTTTTCTTTCTACTTTGCTAGTGATAATACAGGCTGTTACCAACTGTAGAACTTCCTACTTATTGCTAGGTGAGTGCTCTACCACCAAGCTCCAGGCCTAGACCCTCTCTTTGCTTTTACATTGAATAGCATTATTGCACATTTATGATATCTTAATATTAATATCAAGAGCAAATGCCACTGAATTATTCTTTTTCAGGAATGCCTTACCTATTCTGGGCTTTTGATTCTTTTATATAAACTTTAGATTGACCTTGTAGCATTTCATAAAAAATTCTTTTGTGGGATTTTTATTGAAATAGCATTGGGACTATGGGTAAATTCAGGAAGATTTGATATCTTTGAAATATTAAAACTGTCTTTGAGTATGATATATCTTCTTCATTTATGTAGGTCATTTTAAAGACTGCCTAATGAGGCTTAGAATTCTCTAAGTAAAGGTTTTCTCTACCTCCTTTTAGATTTTTTTCTACCTAACCAAACTTTTATTGCTGGTATAAATAATATCTTTATAAAATTAAATTTTTCTATAATGTTATTAATGACAAAGGCAATGCATACATGGTGTGATTAATGTGGAAAGGAGAAGGAAATTGGTTCGTTCTATGCATGTACTAATAGGATACTATCATTGATGGTATTTTGGTGTTTACCCTCACTATTTTCTCTTCTGTGAGCATGCTTACACACACTCGGGGGGGGGGGGCAGGGAGTGCCAGTAAAATGAAGTAACACATGTACTGTGTACAGCACATAAGCAGTAGCCAGTTCATGAGAATTATTAAAGTTGTGCTTTTGAACCTTTTTCGTGGGTGTCAAAAGGTAGCAGCTTTTGCATACTGGTCCCAATGTTGGCTACACTGTTCACTCTTATTATTTCAAGTAATTTATCTGTAGACATCAATAAACTTTCTCGAGCTATGAACTAATAGGACTTTATGACTAACGAGCTATGGCTACTGAGAGAGATACAGTTGCCTAAGGATCAATGCTAAGATTTATGCATTGAGTCAGGAAGCATCAGCCATGTCAAAGGTTGATGCTAAGAGGAGCTACCATCATGGCATAATTTTGCGAACTGCCTTCACTCACTGTGCTTTAGTGTCCTCATTTGTGACAGACACATAGTAATCACACTTAACAAATGCATTTACAGTCCCTCTTGGCAGAGGTCTAGTTCTCACTTTATAGTCTTTTCAGTGTCGCCCAAATATTTTAAATCTAAACTTACTAAATATCACGTGGTACCAGATACAGCATTCGCTCTTTGTCATACAGAGTTCAAATCCCCATATTCTAAGACTATCTATCAGACTTCTGTATTTATGATGTAAACCACAAGAACTTTTGGGTTAATTTGTTAGTTTTGTTTCTTAATTAAATAATTAATTTTGAGACAGGATCTCACTATGTAGCCCTCTCTGGCCTGGAATTCTCTACGTAGAACTGGCTGGCCTCAAACTCACAGAGATCCACTTGTCTCTGACTTCTGAGCACTGGGAGTAAAGATGTATGCCACCAAATCCAGCCCAGATTTAATTGTAATCTATGAAAACTGAGACAAAGTTTATCTATACTAATCTACAAGTTCTTTGCAAGATATGCTTGTGGTGGACTAGCAACTCTTAGCTCTGTAGTAAAGATGGATCTCATGAACCCAATATTTTGTATGTGGTTAGACTGAGCTCTTACCCCAATACCTGTTCTGATGGAACATTTCACTTCCAATATATAACCTCTAAATGTCCTCAAGTGACTGCACAAGAGCAAATGTAACCCCAAATTCTATTATTTATGAATATTCAATCCATTTCTCTTTTTTTCCTTTTCTACCATTTAACTTCAAATTCTGTAGCTTGCAAAATTCCCAAAGCACTCCAGGTTTCCTGATGGACAGATGTCTAAGAGATTCATAGCCGCTGGCACCCTCTCACCTCCCATGGAGTCATTGTACGCCCAGCTCTAGCCTGAGCATTAAGCCTAAATACGGTAGACCTTGAAAGCCTCACCCCCTGGTGCTGGATGTCTCCAGGACAAGGTCTTTTCAGAAAGCTCCACACTTAAGCCAGACTTTATTCTCAGACAGCTGGAGCCCTAGCTGAATGCATTTTTTCATCTGCTTTCTACAGCAGGAACATTGCCGCACAGAAGCAGCTCTCCCTACTTTTCTATTTGGCAGCAGGAGGCCCTGGGAGTTTCCTGCCTTTTGAGTTTTACATTTCAATGGTCTAAACCTCAACCATCTGCAAGCAAGGCTTGAGGGAAGCAGGTGACAACAGTGAAAGTCTTTACCTTTATATATTAGACACCCCACCAAATTGGTTACAAGGGACTTGGTCTCCAGAGGGAGACTTACATTAGTCAGTCCACGAACACTCATCCAGCCAAACTCTGTGGGTCAGAGGACAGCAGTTGCTGTCAATTATGTATTCTTTCTGGGTGCTCCAGCAGTTTCTCCCCAGCATCTCTGACTTGGTTTATCATAGTCTTTCATTATCTAAAAATTACATAGCCCCTGAGGTTAGTACTCTACCATTAACAATTTTGCTGCCTTAAGACATGTATGATCTTTTGGCAAATCCAAATGTGAGGTGTCTTTTCTTAATGCCACACTTAGGAAAGTGTCATCAGAGCACCACGCTTTCTTTGTCCCCATGTCACCAAGTGGAGAAACGACACATTTCACTTATAGGATGGTTTGCTTCTCGTGGAATCCTCATTGTTTCTATTTTTATAATTTTCAGACTAAACAGGCAGAGGAAGCCTCATTCAAATTTTAAAGGAGAGAAAAGTCCCCACAGAGATTGGTCTATCCAAAGGTCCTCATCTGGTTAAATGGCAGGAACTCAAGACCCCCACAATCCCTTTCATCCAATTGCATTTTATTGTAACACACTGCCTCTCTGTCTCCTGATTGATTTGGCTGGCAAACTTTGGTCCCTGAATGAGTGATAAGGACCAAAGGGCAAGTTGTTGAGAGCTGTGTGTCTGACTGACTAGGCTCAATAGAGCAGATGCTAAGCTTCTCGAGACACCTACAGGTCATGAAGGAAACAGGGTTTCACATCTGGAGCCACCAGACAATCATATATAACCATTGACGATGGACTTGTTTATTGTAGTGTGCTAATAAATACGACTGTGGGATTTTAAAACATCTTAGAAAAGATGGTTTGGAGCATTTTGAACTGTCTTAAAAGATAGAAAATGCTTGCAAACTCAGAGGTGATATAGGTGGGGCAGAGCATAAGAACAAAAACAAGGGAGAATTGTCTTGCAACTCTAGATTGATCTGCAACGCGGCTTTTTAATGATTTCTCCTCCAGGTCTGCTGAGGGCCAGGAGGAAGGAGCATCTGGCTGACTCCATGAAGCAGTCCTTATGCTGAACCTTGCTATTTGTGGGCAATTCCATCTGGCAAGATGAGACACAGTCTAAGGAGGTCACAGGGTTCTAGACTCCAGCATGCTAGCCAGCACAGCTTGTGTTCTAACTAGCCAACTTGGCAGTTTACAGTGATATCTTATCTCCTCCCAATATGTGTACAATTTTTCAGTGAAGCAAGCTTGCGATGGGAAATACTCATTTCAGCGCAGGCATTTACATACGTATTATTATTCAGAACAATCATTTGTTAAGATTTCAGAATATCATTCTTGGTATTTCAATTTTTTATAAAGGATTCCTCTATACGGATGTTTTTGGAAAGAAAGTTTGGGTGGAGGTTCAAGAATATGTGTCCCGGAGATGGGTCAGTGGGAAAAGTGCTTGTCGTGCAAGTGTGAGGGATGGGAGTTTGGATCTCCAGCATCCATATAAAACTAATAGGTAGGTGAAATGGCCACCAGTCATCCCAACCTTGGGACCCAGGGGTCGGAAGTCCTAGAGCCAAGCTGACTAGCCAAACAAACCGGACTGAAATTGGCCAGTGATGGGTGGGTTCAGCAAGAAACTCTGCCCAATGAATAAGAAGAAAATGATTGAGGAAGACACTCAACATCCATTTTGGACCTCCACGTCCTCACGGACAGATGTGCATATGCATTTACATACATACACATGTGCACATGCACCCGCATGCAGTGGTGGCAATTATAAAGAAGTAAATTCAAAAGACTGTGTACACTAGACTTGCATACAGAATGGCATTGCGCATCTCTTCAGGAAAAAGTTAACGCTGTCTCCCATCAAGCTCCCGTCTGCCCTCTAGTGGCCATTCTTTCCCTCACCTGCAATTCTTGTCCCTTTTCTGTTACTCACTTTTGGACTGACCTTTCCACCGACCCTCTGTAAGGACAAAATTTTAAAAACCCATTTTCTCCCCTGAGCTCTGCAGCAGCAGAGGATTGGAGCAGGCTCTTTCCAGATCCCAATATGACACCGCACATCACGCTGAAATTTCTCACCCTTCTAAATTGTCTGTTAAACTGGAGGTTGTATAAAGCACCTTGAACAGCATTTTATAAGGCAATTTGTAGGCACTGCTATTAAAATTAATTGAGTTATCATTAAAGGGGAAGCCTATGAAACAGAAGTCATCCTCCACATCTCTTATTTTCAAAGTGCTTAGCATGTGCCTCAAATTTCCAGCCCACACCAGTGTGGATATGCCGAAGCAAGCACTCTGCCCTTAGCATAGCTTCCCGTGTACAAGCCAAACTTCCTGGGATCCCTACATCCACAGTCTGTCTCAAATCTACAAATATGCTGCTCTGTTATCCGGCCAGAATAAATGTGCAGAATAAACCAAGACAGGGCCTCAAACCTGCTCAGACATGGAAGAACTTGCTTAGGTTTTGAGCACAAATATTTATAAGGGAGAGGGGGTTTCAGAAACAAGTTTCGACCCTAAGCTGAATTCTATTATCTCTCATATTAACTATATAGCTATAATCTCATTTAGAGATAACTGGTTAGAACTAACTCCACCCCCCCCTTATTGAAGTCAATCACAAGAGCAGCTACTACAATCTCTTCATAGGTTCTCCTCATAAATACACTGGATTGAATGCCATGACAATTACCTTGCTTGTTTCTTTGGAATTCCAGCCAGTCCCATCAGAAAAATCCTTATGGGAAATTCCCAGTCAACATTCTCTAGGAAACTCTGGTCACAGAAGAACTGAGGCAAGGCCCGCGGTATTTCATAGATGCCACTTGGAGATGACCTCCATCATACTCCTCACCCATCCTAACTCCTGGGGCCTGACACAGATATACTGAATCAGAACCTACTGATTCCAGAATTAGTATTTGATGCACAAAGCCACCAAGTCACTCTTGTAGACAATGCAATTGGCAAGCCACTCCCCTAGCTGATAAGAACACAGCCACTTATGGGCTCTAAATGATTTGAAAACACAGGTTTCTACTGAGACATCAAAGGAAGTACCAGCTTGCCATTTGACTAAAAGCCCCTCTTCCCAGGTGAGCTTTGTGGAAACAACCTTGAAATGCCAAGATGAAAAACGAAAGTGCCATTAGGCCCCATTTAGTACCAGCAGAACTACTGGGTATTTCTTTCCCTTTTTTCCCTCAAATCATTGAGTACAAATTACATTTTCTAATGTGTCAGCATTTTTCTAATTCAAATTTCCAGTAGGAATCTGTGTTGCTGTGGCTACTGGATAAACTCCATGCCTAGAAGCTAAAATTGGTGGGTGAAACGGCTCAGGTACAGAATTCTCATCTATTCGCCCAGGAAGGGAAGCACGGGTTCATAGAACAGAATCTTCAAGCTCTCATGCAACTGACAAGTATATGGACTGGCGTTCTCATTTTAAAATAGAAGCATTAAAGTAACTTTCATTCTCTGCCCACCTCAGACTCTGTTTCTAAATCAATCACCACTATCTGCATATTTCTAACCCCTCCCTTTTCTAACAACATATCCCGAACCTCAGATAACCTGGCCTTTCTCTTCCCCTAAGCTTTTGCAGCACCTTGTCTTAATCTCTTTAAAGTGTGTGACACATCTGCCTGCACCACATCTGTCTGATATTGTTCTCTCTCTCTGTGTGTCTGTTTAATGAGAAAGGATATTACATAGATTATATACATGTATCTATATGTATATGTGTATATAGATTATATATATATGTGTGTGTGTGTGAGAGACACGTGCACACGTTCATATTTATGCCACTGGAAACAAACATAAAGGACATCTTGTCCCTCTTTGTACCTTGTGAGCAGTAAAGAGACCATAGTGACAATAGTTAATATTGTTATCTTAACAGGATCTAGAATCATGGTAGGAACAAGCTTTTGCGCATACCCTGGAGGGGATTATCTAGATTATATTCATTATATTCAATTTATTATGAGACTGACCCTAAATGTGGGTGGCACTGTCCCCTGGGTTGTGGTCTTCGGTTGAATAAAAAGCAGAAAGTAAACTGAGTACAAGTAGGTGTCACTCCTTGCTCCTTGACCTCAGGTGGACACGGGCAGCTGTTTCTTCAGGCTCCTTCACTTGACTGCCAGTATGCACTACACCGTTGAACCATGAGCTCAAATAAACTCTTCCCTGTGTACAGTGCTTTTGTTAGAATATTTTATCACAGGAACTGGAAAAGAAACCATAGTACACGATAGTAGCAAATGATTACTATGGAGCACACCGCACAGCAGTGGCAGGATGGATATTCACATAACTAATTGTGGCCATTTCTTTAGTTCTTGCATAGACCAGGCAGTCTTTTGAGACCTTTTAATGTATCATCTCACTTAAGTTTCCCCAACAGGACCCAGAATCACATACTTTCCTTCCTCATTTTAGAGATGAGAGCTGGCGTACAGAAGCCAAGTAACCATAGCCAGCCCTCGTTTGCAAGAGTGGAAAGGGAGAAAGCCATGGAGCCATCCTTGGAGCAGCAAAGTCTGATTCCAATAGATCTGATATTAGTATCCATCAAGCTCTTCCTCACACCAGACCAGGAAGGGTCCCCTGCTCACTGTGATGCCACACAGAACCAAAGCTGAGGAACGTAGCATCGTGGAAGCTAAGTGTCCAAGGAATAACATTCTTCTACAAGCTAGAGGAATCTAAATTTACATCATGGCCTCAGCATAACAGAGGTCAGGACTATTACAACAGCGAATATATTTTTAATATCTCGGTAGACATTTTATAACATTTCAGTCTGTGAGGCTGAGATGCATGAAACCAGCCAATCAATAGGTAAGTGTTAAGGGTACAACGAGCACACATTTACCTTGGTACCACTCCAGCCACTAATTTAGAAGGAAAAGTCTATGAGCGGTCCCTACAGAATGCTAAGTCTTTCTTAGAATATAATAAGCCTGCAAATGCATGTAGAGAGGCAGAAAAGTAATACAAAATGGATGTGTGTGTTTGCAGGATCTATATTAGTGATCAAAGTCCAATGCCTTGATCCCCAGCCGCTGACGATTATTTATCTGTAAGGATTTTAGTTGTATTTATTTGATTTTTTCCCTGCTTCAAGAACCCCTCTGTTGCTTTTTCTTAAGCCTCTATCTCAGCTGCTATGCGGTGTTATTGCTTCTCACTCTCCGGTCTCTCCCATCTGTCTCACCGCCAAGTAGGTAGTGTCTGGTAAATTAAGCCCATTGATCAAACTCCTGGCTCATCCGATTTCTTGGTGACCCTCTAAAGGCTAAATCACATTTACATCTGTCTGGTTGCTATCAATAGCCCCTGCTTCATTAGAGAAATACTTCCACAGTGGGCCTCCTCAGCTCGCTTCACTGAAACCACACCCATCAGCTGCCTTCCACATCACCAACCTGTTCTTGTCCAGTACTTATAGCAACAATGCTATACTTTCACACCTTCAAATATGATTTCATCTAACCCTTTTCTTCTTTATATCTCATGGCATAAGATATCCCAGTGTTGGCGAGTGTGAAGTCTGGTCTGTTATTTGGCTCATCAAAGAAAATACCTTCAGACATCAGCAAAAATACCTTCCAGTCTTCTTTTCCTTTTTCCTTTTTAGCCTGGTCTTTCATTTAGTATCTAACATAGCATTTTGCCTATGTTTAATAAACATATGTAATGCATGCATACCAAACCAAGAAGATTCTTAGCTTAAGTCTTCCATGGGTACTTCTACAAGCTCAAGCAGTACTTCCTGGTTTCATTTAGTCTTTTCACAGACCCTTGTAGGTCTCTGAAAACAAAAATCTATGGTCTTTCATTTCTTTTTGCACCCATGCCCTTTGTCATATGACACAGTGAGCCCCCCCCCATTAACATTATTTACCCGCCCCTGCCCCAACTTTGATTCTGTCCCAGCTTTGCATTTGCTTCGGCAATCCATCCCAGTGGGAATGATGACGTGCTGGTTCCGAAGAAGGCTTCCCCACGCTTCTCCGGCTTGTCCTGTTAGAATCACGTCACAAGAGCAAGGACAAGATTGGCTTCAGCGACTGGAGGGGTTCGAGGCACATATCCAATCTTCCTGTTATCTGTAAAACAGTCAGGAAACCCCAAAACGACCTTTACCTATTTTATGTACACATGTGAATGTCAACGTGAGTACAGAATTAATTTCAGCAAAAATTTTGAAGTTAATGCAGGATGGTTCTTAAAGTCCACATCAGTTGGCCAAGAGACACAAGCTCTAAATTCTAACACCTAATTATGTGAATTCCCCATCTCTGCGACCTATAAGTGAGGCCTCAGAGACATAACTGCAGGCTCCAAGCCTTACCAGGCTCCTGACTACCCTCTGATCCTGGGCAATTGGACAGATTCCAACAGCTCTAGCTGCTTTTACTACCACTATTACTCTCCAGGTTTGTTCAAACTTGAGAGTTTTAATCTCATGCTAATAAATCCATGGCTGTTGAGGCAATTTGTTTGGATATAATTACGGCCATCCCCTAGGAAATTACTGCCACCTAGTTATTACACATTCGCCTGGGAGACACTGCGTCTAGGGCTTCTTGTTCAGCCAAGTGTTCCCTTGCCAGGGACCAGCGCATTCTGCTGAAATTCTCCTGCTTTCCTGGCACAATTCTTGCCAGGAGCCTCTAGCACAAAACAGAGCTCTCAAGAATGAAAAGGCGAGGATATGTCTGGGGGCCTGCTGGAGCAGGACTCTCAGACTAAGGAGGGCAACAGTGGCTAGGATTCCAAGTTTTTCTTTCATCTTACCGTCTTGAGAAAAGTGTGGCTGTTTTGCTTCCATTGAATGAATTGCCTCATAGAAGAATAGACAGAATACACAATCCCCAAGAATTAGAAATCTTCAATCTCCGGGGTCTTTGTAGAAATTTCTGTACCAGGAAGTCTATTTCCTCTTCTTTTTCCCTTTGAAGAGTAGTGATTTGTGGCCATAATAAAGAGGATAACGTGTAAAAAATATCTTTGTACCCGAAGGGGGGGCACACCAAGGGCAGAGCAAAGGAATAAGGATTCCACAGGCACAAGTAACAAAGGGGAACAGTGTCTGTAGAGAATTAAAACAATAAGAAGACAGACAGAAAAGATCAGTCTGGTTTTCATTGCTGCCATAAGCCATCTCTCCAAGACAGTGTGAGGCAGGCCTAAGATGTGCCTTGCCACTGGGGTCCTATCACTACACCATCCTGCCGCACAATCCCAATTCCACACAAATATGTCTTTTCTCTCACACGAAGCCCCTTAGAAAGACTGCAGGCCCCCCCCCCCATAGATCCCTACAAAAGCTTAGACCTTTCGGGAGACGCATTTAGTTATATATCTCAACTAGTAGTCCCTATCAATAAGGAAAAAGATGTGTTTTTAGAGGTTGAAACCACTTGAAATGTGGACTGTGCTTTGCTCTCCTAGAACACAGCTAGCAGGGATTGAGAGGGGTCGTGTCCCTTCCTTTGTATGGAGGAACAAAGGTGATAAACATAGCCACTCCAAACCTCCTGCTCCAAATTTGTTTCCTTTCTCTATCTTCAGGGAACCTGTGACTATAAATATAAGCCATATGGTTATGTAACCTATATCGTTTCTGATAGCTCTAAACAGCTCCCCTGTCCCCTGTCAGGAAGTGTGTAGTTAGCCCTGCCCTGCGGCATCAGCCTCTTCTTGCAATTCTTCAGAAAGTTCTTGGATCTCTCCTCTACCACTGATTCAGAAATTCAAGAAGGTGAATCCTAGTCATGCATATTTTAATAAGTATTCAGGTGAATTTTATACATGCTAAAATTGGTTAATATCCTCTATGAAATAAATACTGACCTGGTGTGTGTGTATAGGCATCATTCTGCTTGGTGTATAGACAGGAAGATGTTTCATTATCAGTCAGATATCACTAAAACTGAAATTTCATTTGTCAAAAAAAGAAATGTATTTATTTTTACTTTATGTATATCAGTGTTTCTTGTATGCATCTTTGTGTTTGCTCCATCCATGAGCCTGGTGCCTGTAGAGGCCAGGAGAGGTCTTCATAGCTCCTGGAACTGGAGTCACAGGTGGTTGCAAGCTGCCATGTTCATGTTGGCACGCAAAACCAGGTCCTCTGCAAGAAGAGCAAGTGCTCTTAACTACTGAGTCATCTCTCTAGGCCCTGCATTTGCATGTTTAAATCTAAGACCTCTTGAGAAAAAGTCCTGGTCGCCACTGCTATGGAGAAATAAGACCAAAGTAAATCTAAAACGGGCTGGGGACAATGCTCCTGTACTTCATTTCAAAGACAACTTTAACATCACCTCTGTCAAGGGAGAAAGGACTTAGATTTATTTAAAGATGTCACCACTCTAGCCAAAATGTCACAATTTCATATTAAGACATTATGAATGGGCTCCCTCCACATGTCTGCACTTTGTAATTGTATGACATGTGGTACGTCTTTTGCCACGGAGTTCATTAATCTGACATTTCAGTTCTCTTTGGCCTTTCCATAGGGAATAGTAAGAGACTGAATGAAATTATACAAAGTTCCACATGGTTCCAATGCTCTGACATTGCCAACTACACTACAAAGGAGTTTCTGCATCCAAGCCTGCTACACAGACTTCAGAACCCTACTATAGTGCCCCTTTCCGTGTGAAGTTCCCCTAGACTCCTCTACTTCTTTTTCTCCCAGAACCTTCCTGTCTACTCCCTCATCTGAGCTCCTCCAACACTTTGAAGCATTTGTTGGACACCTTTCAAACATTATGCTAAGTGAAATAAGCCCGCATAGAAGAACCGATGCTACATGATCTCACCTGCATGTGGGGCTTTGAAAAGGTTTCTTGGAGTAGAATGGTGGTGGTAGAGAGAGAACAGAAATGGAGAGAGTTTGATCAAAGAGCATAGAACTTCCATTAGAACAGAAGAATAACTTTCAGCAGCCAACTTACTGTGTGTGGTGACCACAATTAATCACAATGTATTTTCTGTTTCAAAATTGCTAAGACATTTTTTTAATGTTCTCACAACTTCAACAAAAAGATAAGCTGGTGGAGATGATAGATATGGTAATTAGCCTGAGTGAATTTTTCTACAGTGACAACATAGATCAAAACATCACATTGTACCAGATAAATATGTAGTTACGGTTTGATAATTGAAATAGTTTTTTAATACAAAAATAGGAAACTGAAAGTATGTGGATGTTCTCAACGTTAGAGTGTTTGTTTAGCATGCATGAAGCCTCAAGTTTGATCTTCAACACGGTTTAACCAGGTATGTTAGTGGATATGTATGATTCCAGCTTTCAGAAGGGGGAAGCAAAGGATCAGGGGTTCAAAGTCACTCTCAGTTACATGGTGAGTGAGTTTGTGGCAAGCCTCAGCAGTATAATACTCCATTATAAATAAATAAGTACACAGAAAGACATCACCTAATAGTTTTTTTTTTGTTGTTGTTATTTAGATCAAAGTCATTATCCTAATTCAGAATATAATCTTCCTAATTGCAGAGACCACATCCTGTATATACAAAACCAACACCAAACTGGCCAAAGAAGTTCTCAGTACAAGCCTGTTGTCTGTTTCTGCTGCAATTTAATGCAAAATATTGTGAATTTGTTATTGATAATGCCTACTTACTCTTGTAAATTTAAAAAAAACACAATGGATTGTTTAAAAACTATTTTGAATATCTATTTATATTTTTTCTTACTTTTCCCATTAGCATCAAAGCCCAAATGGAAATCCACTCCTAGTCTTTGTCTCCCCTTGGTTCATGCAAACGCCCTCAAAGGAGAAAGACATGAACCTTAATAGACACTCATTCCAGGTATCTACAAATTACAGTTACATGGCAACAAGAAGGGCACAGGGCTTCCCTGAAACCTTTCCAACACATACTGTCTTTGCCTGTGCAGACACCTGGCTTGCCCAGAACGGTAGCCATGCATTGTGGCTAGCCCTTTTCCTTTACTGTTATCTCTACTTGAGTTTCATGATCAAGGTGTTCCTACTTCATTTGTGGAATCTGGGTCAATGTACCAAGACTTCTTGGGTTTTCTTTTTTTGTTTGTTTGTTTACTGGAAGTTAAAACTAAACTGCAACTTCTGACTAGCTGGCAGCTCAGGACTCAGTGCTAAAAAAGAAGAGCCTCTTAATTCTGCTCAATTTCTCCAGTGTCCATGAGAGCTTTAGTCCCAGGAGGGCACTAGAAAGGAAATCATTCCTGAGATTGGCTTCAAGTGAGCTAACTGACAATTACTATTTACCAAGAGGTATCTCGTTGAATGGGAATGTATTCCAATAGGAACTTTTTTTCATGTCCTAAAATAGAACAAAAGCAGATGAACTCTTTCCATCTTAGAGTACTGAAATTCTGAGAGCATCAGAGTGCCAAATATGACCTCAGCAGATCTGTATAAGGAATAAGAATTTGAAAGTACTAATTTTATATAGGGGAAATACAAATTTTGGAGAATAAATTGGCAAAAATAACTGAAAAGTCTATTTCTGCTTCTGGTCAGAGTTAAACAAACCACAAGAAATAATTACTTCCATCTTAGCAAGAGACAACTACACCAGTGAGAGCAAACCTAAGTAATTTTCACTTTAATACAGTGAGTGCTTAGGATACAAAACAGATCAAACAATCACAGATCTTTCCTGGGAAACAAGACATAAATGTCACCTTCATTCCAAGTGGAACAGCAAGAAGAATAATCCACTGTCATCAGGAGAATGAAAAGCCGACAGACTAGCCATTTCCAAAGAGTTATGTAAGACTTCCTTGACCAATCATCCTGTTTCCCCAAGTTTCCCCCATCCTCCCCTTTTCACTTTTCTCTCCCCATCTCCTCTTACCTCCATCCTACCCCACCCCCAGGATCCCAATTTTTTCCCTGGAAATTTTGTCTACTTCCCATAGCCAAGAGGATAAGTATATGATTTTCCTTGGGTTCACCTTATTTAGCTTCTTTAGGTTCACCAGGTATACACTCCGCGACCTTTATTTATGGCTAGAAACCAATTATGAGTGAGTACATCCCATGTTCATCTTTTTGTGTCTGGGTTACCTCGCTCAGGATAGTGTTTTCTATTTCCATCCATTTGCATGCAAAATTCGAGAAGTCATTGTTTTTTACTGCAGCATAGTACTCTAATGTGTATATATTCCATACTTTCTTCATCCATTCTTCCATTGAAGGACATCTAGGTTGTTTCCAGGTTCTGGCTATTACAAATAAT
>NW_026067922.1:2636535-2638375 GCF_014885135.2 Alexandromys fortis
TTTCTCAATAAAAAATTAAAAAAAAATATTTTTAAAACATATTTTAATGAAAAAACTTTTATATACCGAAATCAATATATACGGTGTCAAGAAATATTTAACATTAAACTTTATAAATTTTCTAAAATAAAAAAAGAAGACTTCCTTGACCAATCTTAGTTCTGAGACATTCCAGATGAGAGAGATTCTCCTTCCTTTTAACACACCTGGGAACTCCTGAAGAAAATAGAAGACATTATACATATATCCTCAAGTCAAGGAAAGATTTATTATGCAGGATGCTGAAACTACAGAAGAAAAAATGTAGATTGGGTTTTATCAACATAAAGACTATTGTTTTTCAAAGAACATTGATTAGGAAATGAACAAACAATACCTAGTCCAAATGAAATATTACATGGGCATTATGCAAATTTGAAAAGAAAAAAAGAGTCTGTGGTTAAGCTATATAAGCCAGTCCAACAAATCAACAATAAAAAAGTGCCATAGAAATTTGGCACAAAACTTGAACAGGGGTTTCATGAGTTATTGGACACACAAGTGAGAAAAAAGATGAAGAGATGTTGACTGCCAATAGCCTTTATGAAGCACAAATGTTTAAAATGAGATGCCTGGGGATGGAGTTGGAGCTCAGGAGTAGATCCCATTTTTTGGCATGGTGAGACTCTGAGTTCAATCCCTACCACAAACACTAACCAATTCAAACAAATGAAAATGAAAGTAGGATATCTTTAACTGCTAGAATCACTGACTAATAAATAAATACAGAAATCAAGAGTTCTGAATGGAAATGAAGATTTGGAGCAACTGAGCTTTTATATTTGTGAGGATAATATAAAATATATCTGAAAACTTTGAAAAATCATTGGCTAACTTTAGGAAAAATTAAGCATATATTTATTCTTCCCGGTGGCATTCGTATCTCTAGATTTTACCCAGAAAATTTTTGATCATAAAATATGTGTAACAGCTTTATTCAAAACAGTCAAATACTAGAAAGAGATTCAAGGTCTGCCAACAAAAAAAAATGGCAAATAACTCTAACACTTTTGAATGGTAGAATGTTATGTAATAAAAGAAAAGATGAGAGTATGTAGTCAGAGACTGCTTGTTCATTTCCAGGCCACCCGGACCTGAAATAATCATGCAAAAATTGTATTAATTATAACCCTGCTTGATGTATTGGTTTAGGTTTCTTATTAACTAACTCTTCCATCTTAAACTAATGCATTTTTATTATTCTATGTATTGCCATATGGCTGTGGCCTACTGGTCAAGATCTGGGACATCTGTCTCTTTCAGGAACTACATGACATCTCTCTGACTCCACCTTCTTTTCTCCTCTGTCTCTGCTTGGAATTTCTACCCTGCTCTATTCCACCCTGTCATAAGCACAAATAGCTTCTTTGTTCAATAACCAATAAAAGCAACACATATCCAAAAGGATTTCCCATACAATTTCCCCTTTTCTGTCTAAATAAAAAGGAATGTTTTAACTTTAACATAGTAAAATTACATATAACAAAAGTTATCAAGCAAGAATTATAGTTATAATATTTAGTCCATTTACATTTGGTAAATTAAAGAAAATACTCTATGATCTATCCTAACTTTGTGAGTCTAAAATTTTATATGTAATCTATCTTTTATAATTATAACTATCTTTCTTCAGCTCCATCAAAGACTCCAGAAGGATATAATATTACATATCTAAACAGGAAGTACATTATAAGAAATTTCCAAAACTCTAGAATTGACAGAGACATCTTGCTGCTTGGACAGTCATCCAAAGTTTTTTTTTTTTTTTTTTTTTTTTTTTTTTTTTTTTTTTTTTTTTTTT